>NW_027040811.1:1150000-1750000 GCF_037179485.1 Ochlerotatus camptorhynchus
GGACCTTGGCTACCTTCCAGAATGGTCTGGAGCGGTCGTCCAGATTCTGGACAACACGCCCGAAACTTTCATTTCGGAGTGAGTCCATTCTGGAAGCAATCTGTCTGTTCAGATCAGCCATTTCACGTTTTTTGCCCAGATCTCCAGTCCTCTGAAACTGGCGTCTACGAACATTTCTCAGGCGAATCAAAAGTTGGGTGTGGGAATCAACGGCGATAAACTTACCCCTCACAGGAACTCGTCGGACGCACGCCTCGTCAGCCACGGTTATGGCTTGGTGGAGTCCCTCCAACGCTCGGTCGATGTCCTCCACGGTGTCAAGCGGCGGGTTGTCGATGATGTGCCTGTCTACCACGCGTCCAAACTGGGCCCAGTTAACGCGATGGTAGTCCTTGCGCAGGCTTGAAGCAGGAGCCACGTTGCAGCCCAGTTCAGCCACCACCGGTTGGTGGTCGGAGCTGAGTTCGTTCAAGGCTACCGGCTTGGACAAGCCGATATTTGTCAGGAACAGGTCTAGCGTCGATGGGTTGCCGCCGGTGAGATGAATGTTGGTTCATCCGAAAACCAAACGGAATACAGCCCATGCTGTGAGTGGTCGAACAGGAGACGACCGTTCTGGTTCTGCTGGTAGTTCCGCCAGGCCTCATGGCGAGCATTCAGATCTCCTCCAACTACGAAGCGGGAACCGGTACGGGTGATGGTGGACAGGTCCTTCTTGAATTTAGCCGCTAGTCCACTGCTGGCGGCACACTGTCGAGGGCAGTAGACGGCGATGAACTGGACGTATCCAGTCGACGACTCCACCTCCACACCAAGGGCCTCGATGATAGAGGTGCGGATATGGGACAGAGTGTGGTATTTTATTCCTTTCTTGACGATGACCGCTACACCCCCCCTCCCTGGAGCTGGTGCGATCAAGCCGGATAATGTTGTGGTCAGGCAACCAGAAGCTGTCGCCGGACATTAGATGGGTCTCGGTTAGAAGGCCCACGTCGATGCTGTGCTTGCGGAGGAAGTCGGCAAGCTCAATCTGTTATGCTTTTACAGAGCAAGCGTTCCAGGTAGCGATGGTTAGCGGTTTAGACGCCATACTGGATGATGAACTTACCGAGCACTTGGATCTGTTCGGGCTTATTGCGGCACTTACGAAGAGCACCGGACATGTTGACGAAAATTTCCATCAGTTCATCCGCTGAGAACAGATCGGGGTTGTTGTTTTGCGTTGTTGGTTGTCTCCAGAATCCAGGGGGGGATGGAGAGCTTTGGCCAGCAGAATCACCGGAAGCTTCTTGAGGGGGGGGCGGGTTGCACCCGCGAATTCGTTTGCCTTTGCTGGGGAGCACGAAGAGGCGGAAAATCCTCCGTCCTGAATGCTGGGGTTTTGTCCTTCTTGCGTCCTGGTTGATTGTTGCTTGACGCCTGCTTTCGGATGCGTTTGAAGTCCTCGCGTTTGGAGCACTGTCTGTCAGAACCTTGATGTGCACCACCACAGTTAGCGCATTTTATCGCCACGGCTCCATCCGCAGGGCAGTTGGAAGTGGCGTGTTCTTGAGCGCAGTTGCTGCAGCGTGGCTTGATGTTGCAGTTGCGGGTACCGTGTCCAAAATTGAGGCACCTCATACACTGCGTTACGTCACGATGACCGCCACGGTATGGCTCCCACCGTACGATGATGGAGTAGATCGATCGGATGGCTTGTAGCGCATTGAGCGTCACCGTCCCTTTCTGGAAGTGCACCAGGAAAAGACAATCCGGGTACGTCTTCACGTTTTCATCTCTCCTTGTCATTCGGAAGACAGCGATTGGGGCTAGCTTGTACCGGTTGATTTCGGCTTCGACCATCTTGGGGTCGAAGTTTGGTAGACCCCTGATGACTACCTTGAAGGGCTTCTCACCGGGGATGTCGTGCGTGAAGAATTCAGCCTTGGTATCCTTCAGATATTTCACGGCCACTTCGTACTCCGCTTTGGTTCGGAGCATCACCTTGGTGCCGATCCTGCCGAGCTTATACTCAGCTGCAACGCCCAGCGATGAAAGATCGCCAATCAGCGTGTTGAGTGGGACTTGCTTCACCACCAGTGGAGGAAGCTTCATTTTTGCTGCACTCGGGCTGGCAGCAGTTTCGTTGTCGACGGCGTCGCCGAAATCACCAATGACGCTGACGTTCGTCGCGGTGGCATCGTCCCGTCCACTCGCACCATCGGACTGGCCTTGATTTTTCTTCCTCTTCTTAGACCGCTTCACCGTGGCTGAGGTGGGATTCCCTACATCGGTGGGAAGAGTAGCGTACCTATTCGAAATAGGTACACTCAAGCTACCCTCACCGCTGTTCTTCTTCTCCGTTTTCTCTCGGAGCCTGCTCCGGGAGCGCTGTCTTCCCATCACACGAAGCGACCGACACTACTGACGACGCGATTAAACTGCGAATGTTTGGAACAAACTAGAAACTTTAGAACAACTCGACAGAGCGAGCAAAGACCGAACTGTACTGCTTGACGTTCAAGCAGAGAATTCCATGTGATCAAAAACTTCAAATTTTGGCTCTTTTATACCTACTCGAGGGTTAAATTCTTTTTGTTAGTTGTTGTGTTCTTGTTCTTTCATCGTTTCTGATTGGTTGAACACAGCAAACGCATGTTATAAAAGAGAATGGAATTGATTTTTTTTTTATTCCACAGTGTGCTCTCATTGAATACACATCACAACCAACGAAAATGGCTCGCACTAAGCAGACCGCTCGCAAGTCTACTGGAGGGAAGGCTCCTCGCAAGCAGTTGGCAACGAAGGCCGCTCGCAAGAGCGCTCCAGCCACCGGAGGTGTACCACCGTCGCCTTGCGTGAGATCCGTCGCTATCAGAAATCCACCGAACTGCTGATCCGAAAGTTGCCTTTCCAACGTCTGGTCCGTGAAATTGCCCAGGACTTCAAGACCGATCTGCGCTTCCAGAGCTCAGCTGTTATGGCTCTGCAGGAAGCTAGCGAGGCCTGTCTGGTCGGTCTGTTCGAGGATACCAATCTGTGTGCCATCCACGCCAAGCGTGTCACTATCATGCCGAAGGACATCCAGCTGGCTCGTCGTATTCGTGGAGAACGCGCTTAATTACCCCGTCGAAATCTTAACAAAAACCGGCCCTTTTCAGGGCCACCACAATAATTCAAGAGAGTTGTGAACTTTTAAAATTTTAATTCGCTCGTTCCGTTCTAGTCCAGATTAAGTAACGAAGTAGAACGTGTACGGGTACACAGCGGGTCCGGTATATGATTTGGAAATAAATTTCACTTTATTTTCATGTAGCATCAAAGTGAAAAAGGTCTTTGACCAATCCACTAGAAAATAACATTATGGTACTTTCTAAGTAAATTTTATTATGTTTTCCTGATTCTCGTAGCATCATCCATTGTTAAGAATTTTAAAATTAATTTTCGAGATAAAATATGCATTAGAAAATTAATCGTTAAACTCTTTCTTGATAATGTTGTGGCCCTGAGAAGGGCCATTTTTCCAACGCGCTCGGCGTAGTTGCCCTTGCGGAGCAGACGGTGAATACGACCGACTGAGCACTGCAGCAGCTGGGCATTCCATGACGGCGGCCCAGTATACCGAAGCACTGGCACCAACGCACTCGGCGTAGTTGCCCTTTCGCCCCCAGGCTCTGCTGCCGCTGCTCTGCTGCCGTTGCTCTGCTTCCGCTGCTCTGGTACTGTTGCTCTGCTGCTCTGCTGCTGGGTCGACGATCGGATAGACAATGACGGAACGGGCGACCAAATATCAGAGGTGTCAGATACTCGCATCTGATGTCTCGGTTGGAGAAAGTATAAGAATATAAAAAAAATCAATCGATTTTCACCATCTTTAGACAATGGTTTACTTTTAACCATTTTTCAATAGTTTACAGAATGAAATCAATAGTTTTGAAACATTCAGCAAATTGCTAGAAATATTTCCAATCGATTGATGCCATTATCTCGTAAATCTATCGAGAGACGGTTGATTTATTATCGTTCAAAATCTTTCAATTTTTTGTAACGCATCCAAAATGACTGTTTTCAATTTTGTACCCCCGTATGTTGCCGAAAGACGTTATCCAACGTCAAAAAAGGTTCGCTCAGCTGAATATGAAGCCTATCGGTTCGATGATTCAGAACTGACTTTTTGTGCCTACTTGTTATCTAGCAAGATAAAGATTACAAGTTGAATGGAATTTGGAATGAACCGAACCTTTTAATCAGTGTTTGATAAAAAATATAAATTAATTTCTTAGAAAATGTTATCAGTAGGCAAAAATTCCCCGTTGTATAATCATAAATGTCTTAGGTGTAATTAGAATGTTGGGCTAAGGGGAGGCACACAGTGGTCGGAGATGGCAAAATCACGAACTTAATTGAATTAATCACTTCGTCTGGCCATTTTCCACAGAGATGGCGCTGTTCCGCTGGTAGGAAGTGATAAAAATCGACATATATAAATTGAGATAAGTGGGAATAATTCGCTTTCGGTGCATATTCAGGTCAAAAAAAGTGAACGACACCCTAAATAAATTAGTCAGGGACTTTGTCGTTCAGTTTTTTCTCGGAAATTATTGTTAAACAAGGTACAATAAAATAAAATAAAATGATTTTTCTCCATACAGTTTTACCTGTTTTACTACCAGTCAGCGTTGCCAGATTGTTTTAAAGCTTATCGGTATCAAAGGTATTAAATAATCGGTGTTTATCGGTATTTACTATTTATTTAATTTTATATCATTGCCGTTTTTCAAAGCAAAACAAATAACGATGGTGACGACTGGGAATTGCTTTGTTTTACGGCTTTCTCAGTCTTAAAACACTCTATAATTTTTTTTTTATTTAATTTTTAAAATTATCGTCCTCAAGTGGTGATCAAAATTGAGACCAAGTAGTGTTTTTTATTTCAATTAAATATCATTAAATGAAGCCAAAATATGGAAAATCAGCCACAACAACGATTAAACTATTGACAATAACGACAAACAATATTTTCCCTTGAAAAAAGCCACAACCTATGGTCGAAATGTCGGACAGATTAAAGAGCCTGAATTTTTATAAATTCAGGCTTTTTAGGGCAGATTACATCGTAGTCGTCGCAGTGTTTTAAGACTGAGAAAGCCGTTAATCAAAGCAAAATTTTAGCTTTTGAACTATGATCGGAAAATTTCGGAAAAAAAAAACTCCGGGGAATGTTTGAATTAGATTCTGAATGGAGCTGGAAAAAAACATTCAGAGAAAGACGAAAGAAGCTCTCCTGGATGAAGTTCGAGAAAAGCTGGAAAAACCTCCGGGAAACTTCCAAGACACGAATTGAGAAACTTGTGGCGAAAATTTAAATAAACTATCGGAAAAAATCGGATGTCACATCCAAAGGAAGCCAGAAAAGTTTCAAAAACCCGAAGTAAATTTCCAGAAGTAGCCATTTCCAGGGAAAGCCAGAAGAAGCTCGGAAAAACCTTCCATTAGAAGTCGAACAAAAAAAAAAACTTTGGCTCATGGTCAAACTTCCAGAAGAAGACGAAAGAAATTTCTGGGAGAATTAATTGAACTTCCTGGAGAAGACGAAAGAAACTTCCTGGAGACGCTGGCAGAAACTTCCTAAGGTAGATTGGAAGAAACATCTGAAGAAAGTCGGAAGCCAGAGCGGAACAGTCGAAATAAACAAGGACATAATTCCGAATGAACGAGATTACTGGGGGATGTTCTAATGATCCAGAAAAATTTTCTGATATTCAAAAAAGATCCCTGAAGATTCGAAATTTCCCTCTGTAGGTTTTGGGACATTTCTGAAATGCAGGAATGGAATATTCCATAATTCTCGACATTCCTAAAAAGTTCTTGCAATTTTCTGAAATTAGGGACTGTTTTGGAGTTCTCTGGGCATCCTCGAAGCGCTAGGAACTTCCCTGATTATATTAAGACTACCGGAATATCTCTTATCATCTTAGAAGGTCTCTGGACTTTCTTGAAGATTATGAAATCTCTTAAGTGCTCTCACAATTTTCTTGAATTTATTGTAACATCAGCATTGACGTTCTCTGATCTCCTCAATTTTTTTTAATTTTTCAAAGTTATCGACACTGCCATTAAAAAGCATAGAATTTCCCATAAAATGTTCTCACAATGATCTAATTTTCATGTATCTTCCCTTACGTTTCCTAAATTTGCATGAACATTGCTGAAGTTTTCGGAAATTGCCTGAGTCTCTCGGAACTCCTATATAGTTCCAGCAATTGCATTGAAATTATTTGATCTGTCCTGATATTCTCTGAGCTTCACTAAAGTTCTTGAAAACCATTGAATTTCCCTGAAGTTCATTGCACTTGTAATGTTTCCAAAATATTTATATTGTTTCTTTAAGTTCACTGGAGTTCTTACTGGACTTTTCTGAAGTTTCAGAAATTCTTAAATGTGCCTGCAGCTAGTGTGGATCCGCAATAAAAATCTGATAACATCCTTGAAGCTCCGGGAAAGTTAAAAAAAGCTGGCGGGAGAAGATGAAAGAATCATTCGATCGAAGGCTAAAGAAGCTTCCAAAGTTAGTCGAAAGAGTATCAAGCATAAGGCATCTTTAGGGATGGTTTTTTAGAATTTTGAAGGCTCAAAAAATATTAGGTATTCAAAAAGATACTCACATAAATTTTCTCCGAAATTCGAGCGCGGGCAGGCAATAATAGTTTAGATTATTTAAAACAAAATGATATAAATCGGTTTAAAATTTTAAAAATCGGTATTCTGAGGAACCTTATCTGTATATCGGTATCTAGTTTGGAAATCGGTATAAATACGCTGCTACCAGTCCCCAGATATCCAAACAAATCAAATTTGAGAGACAAAATTTGCTCTCACTTGTTCAATTTCTCAACATGTCACAGACTACAAAATAGAGTACCTGACTCTGCAAAACACTTTGACTTTAATTGATCTTTATTTCTTGTCTTTGTGTGGTTAACATGTTTGAATTCACAAGTGACACAGACGTGTCTTTTCATCTTTAGTTAATTTGAAATTTGTATAATTATTGATTAATTTCCTAATCCAATCAGGTTTGTTTGAAATTGAAAAAAAAGGCTACTTATAACTATTATTTACAACTACAACTAACCTACGACTACTATATACACCTAACCTACTCTATACAGATTGCTTATCAAAGCATGATTTGATGTATTACATTTTAGTTAGATAGGTACAATAAACTTCGTGTTGTCGTCTCTAACCAGAAACAAGCTAACGAGATTGTTGCCGCCCAGCTCTTTACACTCGTGTGGAGATCGAAGGTGTGGTCACCGAAGCGAGCCTGACCCCCGAGATCTTGGCGAAGCAAGCGGTTGGCCGTTTCAAGAACCCCTTGATTCCCACGGTTGAGATACTGGAAGTCCAGAAGCAGGGATCAGTACCTTTCACAGCGAGGGTAAAAAGAGCTTCATCCCCACAGACTGCAAACATACGGCCTCTCACTGTGGCAGCAAGGCACGCTGTTCCAAATGCGGGGAGAAGCACGAGGATGGCGCCTGCACAGTCACTGCACCAAAATGCGTGTACTGTAAGGGAACTTCTCATGGTCTCTCGTCGTGCCCGGCGTACAAACAACGCGGGGAGAAACTAGAACGCTCTCTTAAGGAACGTTCTAGGCAGTCTTTTGCAGAAATGCTTAAGACAGTCACGCCATCGACCGACGACAAAAATCCCTTTGCTCTTTTGTCAGATGACGAGTCTGACTCTGACTTGTCTGAGGAGGGACCTTCCTTCAATTATTCACGGAAACGAAGACGCATCCTTTCGCGAAAAGTTGCAAATCAAGAACCCCAAATCAGCTTGCCCAAATCAAGGAATGGTGGAAAAAAGAAAGTTTCAACTCCTCCTGGTTGCCGCAGAACTGACTATAACCAGAATTTTCCATCAACCCCTGATGGTCCATTTTTAAGAACAGAAGCCCCTCCTTCATCTGGGTTGTTCTCATTTGATAACATTGTGGACGGTATCCTTAAGTACCTCGATATTTCTGATCCTCTGAAAAGCATTGTTCTAGCAATGCTTCCTACTGTGGCTTGACATTGAAGTGGCCCCTCCTTGCAGCAATCATTTCCTTCGATAGACAATTTTCCAAACGAGGTCGGGGTTTTGATCACTGTTCTACAGTGGAATTGTCGATGTCTTATTCGTAAATTAGGCTCTTTTAAGTTTTTAGTTCACAATTCTCCTGTGGGGTGATTAAAAGGCGATCACCATCATTTTCGACTCTGAGAGGTGGAACGGGTTTGGGATGCGTTTTCAGGACCTTGGCTACATTTTTTCCTTTAAATATATGAATTGAACTAGCAAAAGCAAAATAAAAAGATTTTTGTGATATGAAGTTTGACTGAAAGAAACAAGTTTTTTTTTTTAGTTGAAGATGCTAATTTCGAATAACTGACTGAAGTGGTAATTTTTATACGATAGATGAGGAGAAGATGAAAGTATAGAATTGATAGTTCCGTTTAGATTACGGCAGTGTGAAAATTGTATACAGAAAAGTAGATAGCGAGCTAGGACAACTTCTAAGGAAGGTACAAATCGGTTTTATCATCTCTCTTTACCAAACTCCCCCTTTGGTAATACTAAACATATAGTCAAAGTCTTTATAATCTTCCTCAACTCCCAACTCGGATGGAAGTGTTTACGAAAATGTACTATGTACCATTCTGCTAGTTTTTCTAGTCCGTTCTGCTGTTAGGCATACTCCTAAGTATTTAATGCGATCACTGACCCTAAATGTTTTTCCATTTAATGTAACCTCTTCTGGGGGTGTTTTGCTTTATTGTTGAGATATCTAAACATAATCTGGCTTTTTTTTATCCTAATTGATACTCAAGCCTACTTTCTGCAACTTGAGACTAGATGATAATTTCTCAAAATTGTTTCTTATAGTCCAGAACATAACAAAAGTAATTAACATAAAGGACTTTAAAAAATCTTCGTTGGTGGCCAATTCTTTTAATCACTGTTAAATAGTAGCATTGAACTTAAAAAGTATGAAAAAATACCGGTGAGTCAAAAACCAACACCAACAATTCTGGAGGGGGCCTATATAATTCTGGCCTGGCACCCTCATTAGTTACGTCAATGTCTGTCCCCGTTCATCTTATTTTCGGGTTAATTTTCCCACAGTTGAATAATCGTTTAGTAAATGTATAATAATGTCTAATTAAACGTTACTTCACATGAGAATCAAGCGTATACAGAGCATGACTGTTTTAAGAAAGCAGTGATGTCTAATAAACGCTGAATAATCAAAAATTTTATCGTATAAACTCTGTTACAACTCATATAAGTCGAATAAAAGCTTCTCGACATACCTTATACAACACCAGTAGTTCAACGTTGTGGTTGAATAAATTCTCCAGATTTGTGTGAACAAAGCCTGAACAGAAGTTATTATTAAAAATAGTACAAGTACTATTAAGCATGCAGTTGAATAAAATGGCCAAGAAGTCGTTTCTTCAATAGATGATTGTTTGGTGGGTAACTGATCCAGGGATTGATATCTCAATATGCATGGGTTACTGGCCAACCGTGTTCCAAGCAGAAATTCAAGCAATTCTTGAATGCTCTGTAATATGCTTGCGCAGGAATTATAAACATTCGAATATCTGCATTATGTCTGATAGTCAAGCAGCATTAAATGCTTTAAAATCAGCAACATGCAATTCCAAACTTGTACGGTCGACTTGTTTCGCGCTCCGTTGTTTTGGAAGTTTTTTCGGTATTCGCTTGATATAATTTATCAGTTTTTTCTCACTAAGTGACTCCTGGCATAGTTCCCGGTAAATTGATCGAAAAGTGAGTTTTTTTTAGTAGAAAGTGTCATTTTCGGAAAGATTAATCCGTGCTATTGGAAATTCGCAAACAAATTTGGGCATCATCGTTGCGTGGTAACGCATACGCGCTTACGCATACCCGCTCACGTAGCATCATCATCGAGTGTGAGCACCCGTTTCTACATCTATATCGTTCATCATTCATCGTGCGCCTGTGTGCGCTGAGTGCCGCGCCTCGATCAAGTGCACGATGGAAAATGACAGGTGGGCAGGAACTCACAGTCTCCCAGTGTTGGTGAGTTCTTTGCCGTTAATGTTCACGAAAAGTTCACTATTTTGCTATACAGAAATTCAAAACAAAAATTTTATCTGCGGATTTGAACAGTTTTTGACCTGGTTTCATACTACCGGAAGGTGTATGCTGGTCACAAATGCCGTGCCAAACTGATTTCCTACTCAATTAATCAATCTTTGATGTGAAATTCGCTAATAAACACGAGGCGCATTTCGTATAGCAAACATGCCATAACAAAATGGGTATGGTTCATTTAAGTAAACAAACTAACACTTCTTCCGACTGTTACACCTATGTATTAGCCATCTCGGATCAAGTGCACCACAGCGAAGGTCATCCACGCTGCGCGTCGCTTCCCAGCCATCGGTGTAAACGCCTACACATATAACGCTCGGTGGTAGTAGTATAGGATTATCAGATAAGTTTTTGTTTTTTTCTTGTTTCTTTTACTCCCCCATTAGTTAAATTTTCATTTTGTGTTTCTGTGTTTGTAGTGTTTTCTGTGTATAGTGTCTGTGCGTTCAGTGGGAGAGCGTTTTGCGCTCCCACTAGTTGAACAAAATTGATGTTTTGTCAGAAGACGACATGGATGACCATTCATCTCAGAATAATGATGATGTCATCCCTGGTTCGTCGTCTCAGTCTGTCAATGGGCAGGATGAGAAAAGCACCAGAACCGTTCATAGAATTGTTTCAGTATCGCTCAGCGAGGGTAAAAAGAGTTTTACCCCCACAGACTCGTTTCGGGTGACCTTTTCTGGATCTGCCCTTCCTCAATACATCGAGCTGGGAAAACTTCGTCTTCCTGTGCGGTTGTTTGTACCTTGGGTCATGAACTGCCAGCATTGTAAGCGGTTGGGACATACGGCCTCCCACTGCGGCAACAAGGCACGCTGCTCCAAATGCGGGGAGAAGCATGAGGATGGCACCTGCGCAGCTACTGCACCAAAATGCGTGTACTGCAATGGAACTCCTCCTCATGCTCTCTCGTCGTGCCCGGCGTACAAACAGCTCGGGGACAAAATGAAACGCTCCCTTAAGGAACGTTCCAGGCGGTCTTTTGCAGAAATGCTTAAGACAGCCAAGCCATCGACCAACGAAACAAATCCCTTCGCTCTTTTGTCAGATGACGAGACTGACTCTGACTTGGCTGAGGAGGGAACTTCTTTCAGTTTTCCGGAAGGTTCTGCACGGAAACGAAAGCGCATCCGTTCGCGGATTGTTGCAAATAAAGAACCCCAAATCAGCTTGCCTAAATCAAGGAGTGGTGGAAAAAAGGAGACTTCTACTCCTCCTGGATTCCGCAGAACTGACTATACCCAGGATTTTCCACCACTTCCGGGGACATCCAAAACCCCTGATGCCCCAATTTTAAGAACAGAAACCCCTTCTTCATCTGGGTTGTTCTCATTTGATGACATTGTGGACGGTATTCTCAAATACCTCAACATTTCTGATCCTCTGAAAAGCATTGTCCTCACATTGCTTCCCACTGTGAAATCCTTCTTGAAGCAATTGACTTCAAAATGGCCCCTTCTTGCAGCTATCATCTCCTTCGATGGATAATTTTCCAAACGAGGTCGGGGATTTGATCACTGTTCTACAGTGGAATTGTCGAAGTCTTATTCCGAAATTAGATTCGTTCAAGTATTTAGTCCATAACAATAATTGCGATGCATTTGCCCTCTGTGAAACATGGCTCTCTTCAGAAATTGATCTCCCTTTTTTTGATTTTAACATTATTCGATTGGATCGTGAGGATTCACGTGGAGGAGGGGTACTTTTGGGGATCAAAAAGTGCCATTCCTTCTATAGAGTGAATCTTCCCGAATTCCCCGGTATTGAAGTTGTCGCATGTCAGGCTACCATTAAAGGTAAGAGCCTTTGTATTGCTTCTGTATATATTGCTCCTAGAGTCTCTGTTAATCGCAAACAACTTTTCGACATATGTGCGGTACTTCCCGCTCCATGGTTGATCATGGGAGATTTTAACTCCCACGGTACAGGCTGGGGGGAGCTGTACGATGATAACCGTTCTACTTTGATTTATGATCTCTGCGACAACTTCAACATGACAATACTTAACAATGGAGAAGTAACACGTTTGGCTGGTCCATCCTCGAATGGTAGCAGATTAGACCTCACCTTTTGCTCTAATTCACTATCGTTGGATTGCACTTGGCATGTAATCCAGGATCCGCACGGTAGTGATCATCTGCCGATCAAAATTTCGATTGCCAGTGGGTTCAACTCGTCAGAATCCGTTAACGTCGCGTATGATCTAACCCGTAACATTGATTGGACTAAGTTCCAATCCGCGATAGGCGATACAGTATCGTCAGTGGAAGAGCTTCCGCCGTTGGAGGAATATAATTTCCTCTCTAATCTCATCGTCGACAGCGCACTTCAAGCTCAAACACGACCGGTGCCGCGATCGTCTATTCGTAAGAAAACACCATCGCTCTGGTGGGATCAACAATGCACGGAGGTTTACCGTAAAAAGTCCGACGCGTTTAAACTTTTTCGGAAACGCGGAACACGCGAGCATTTCGACGCATACACATCTCTTGAACGCGAACTCAAGAGCCTCATCAAGGCCAAAAAACGGGGTTACTGGCGGCAGTTTGTAGACGGATTGTCGCGCGAAACGTCTATGAATACGCTTTGGAGTACGGCGCGAAGAATGCGTAACCGGTCTACTAACAACGAAAGCGAGGAATGCTCGGATCAATGGATTCTTAAATTCGCGCGAAAAGTGTGTCCGGATTCCGTGCCGTCGCAGTTGATTCCTCGCGAAACCGCGAATTCGGTAGACGAAATCAGTCACCCTTTTTCAATGGTCGAACTTTCACTCGCTCTCCTTTCGTGTGGCAATTCTGCCCCGGGATCTGATAGAATCAAGTTCAACTTGCTGAAAAACCTCCCAGACGTCGCTAAGAGGCGCATGTTGAACTTGTACAATCAGTTCTTGGAGCTCAATATTGTTCCCGACGATTGGAGACGAGTAAGGGTGATAGCCATTAAAAAGCCTGATAAACCCGCGTCGGATCACAATTCGTATCGGCCCATCGCGATGCTGTCGTGTATTCGGAAATTAATGGAGAAAATGATCCTTTTTCGCCTCGACGAATGGGTTGAGACGAACCACCTTCTTTCAGATACTCAATTTGGTTTCCGTAGGGGTAAGGGAACGAACGACTGTCTCGCGTTGCTTTCCTCGGAAATTCAGTTAGCTTTTGCTAAGAAAGAGCAAATGGCTTCTGTGTTCTTGGATATCAAGGGGGCTTTTGATTCAGTATCCGTTGAAGTTCTTTCAGAGAAACTCCACGCTTGTGGATTGTCTCCATTAATGAATAATTTTTTGTACAATTTGCTGTCAGAAAAACATATGAGCTTTTCTCATGGAAACTCTACAGCTTTTCGATTTAGCTACATGGGTCTCCCCCAAGGCTCATGTTTAAGCCCCCTTTTGTACAATTTCTACGTTAGAGAAATTGACAATTGTCTTAGTGACAATTGCACGTTGAGACAACTTGCAGATGATGGCGTAGTGTCTATCACAGGGCCAAAAGAGGTTGACCTGCAAGGACCCTTACAGGATACCTTGGACAATTTGTCTACTTGGGCTATTCAGCTAGGTATCGAATTCTCCACGGAGAAAACTGAGTTGGTCGTTTTTTCTAGGAAGCATAGCCCAGCACAACCGAAGCTTCAACTTTTGGGTAAACCGATCACTCATTCCATGTCTTTTAAATATCTCGGGGTCTGGTTCGATTCGAAATGCACCTGGAGATCCCACATTGAGTATCTGAGAAGAAAATGCCAACTAAGGATCAATTTCCTTCGATCAATTACCGGAACGTGGTGGGGAGCCCATCCACAAGATCTTCTGACGTTGTACCGGACAACGATTTTATCGGTTTTAGAGTAGGGCAGTTTTTGCTTCCAGTCGGCAGCTAAAACGCACATCATCAAGCTGGAACGGATCCAGTATCGTTGTCTTCGTATCGCGTTAGGATGCATGCACTCGACTCATACTATGAGTCTCGAAGTGCTGGCGGGCATGTTGCCACTATCCGTCCGTTTTTCAGAGTTATCTCTGAGGCTCCTCACCCGTTGCGAAGTAATGAACCCACTGGTGATTGCAAATTTTGAGAAGCTTCTGGAGCTAAATCCTCAAACATGTTTTATGACTTTGTACTACCTATATTTAACACAGGATGTCAGCCCTTCAAGAAATATTCCCAATCGTGTAATCTTCTCCGATTTCGGCAATTCAGTGAATTTTGATTTATCTATGACACAGGAAATCCACGGAATTCCAGAGCATCATCGTCCTATGATTGCTCCGTCATTATACGCTGCAAAGTTTGGCCATGTTGATTCTGCAAGAACGTTTTTCACAGATGGATCTCTAATAGAGGAGTCCGCTGGTTTTGGTGTATTTAATGAATTTCATAGCGCCTCTCGAAAACTTGAAGCTCCTTGTTCTGTGTATGTGGCTGAACTGGCAGCAATTCACTACACTTTGGAAACTATTGCTTCACTTCTTCCAGACCACTATTTTATTTTTACGGATAGTCTCAGTTCTGTCGAGGCTATCCGTTCCATTAGGCCGGTAAAGCACTTCTCGTATTTTCTCTTGAAAATACGAGAACTGCTTAGTACTTTATCCGTGCGCTCTTTCATCATCACCTTCGCGTGGGTCCCTTCGCATTGCTCAATTTTGGGCAATGAGAAGGCGGATTCACTTGCGAAGGTGGGCGCTATGGAAGGCGACATTTATGATCGACAGATCGCCTATAGTGAATTTTTCTCTATTTATCGTCAGCAGTCGCTCGTTAGCTGGCAACATCAATGGAGTGAAGGGAGCTTGGGACGATGGCTACATTCAATTATCCCTAAGGTGTCGAAGTTTGCATGGTTCAAAGGGTTGGACTTGAGTCGAGACTTCATACGCGTGATGTCTCGTCTCATGTCCAATCACTATTGTCTAAACGCTCACTTGTTCCGTGTGGGGTTGGGAGACAGCAATCTCTGTGAATGTGGACAAGGTTACCAGGACGCTGATCACATCCTTTGGTCTTGTGTGGAGTATCGTGGAGTCAGATCACATTTTTATGATTCCCTTCGGGCTCGAGGTAGACAACCTAATGTTCCAGTTCGGGATATTTTGGCTAGACGCGATCTGGAGTTTATGAAACTCATATATGTTTACTTTAAGGATATTAACCTTAGATTGTAAGTTTGATTAACCGTGTGTTTAGTTTGTATTTTGTACGTGTGGGGTTTTTTTTTTCAATGTTTGTTTTCAAGATGAATAGAAATAATTTCATGCTTTAGGATTAATTAAATAGTTATATCGTAAACCACATTTAAAACCTCCTTCTTCCCTTTTCCCATCCAAAAATTGTAAATCTCCACTAACCTCGAGACGACCGCGAGTACTCGGTCCAGTTCCTTTAACTTTAAATATAAGACAGTAACAATGTATAACGCAAAGGATAACTCGGCTCTGTAAAGTTTATTCGATTGAGCCTGTACAAATAAAGTAATTACAAAAAAAAAAAAAAATTCCAAACTTGTATGGGAATGTGCAATGTCACTTCAGAAATTGGCCTGTCAAAACCAAGTAAACTTATATTGGGTTTCTGACCATTGTGGAATTGAAGGGAATGAAAAAAACCGATACGTTAGCCAGGCTAGGATCATCTCAGCAATTCATAGGACCAGAACCATTCTGTGGAGTTTCTACTTGTTCTCTTAAAATGGAAAAAAAAATGAAAGTGGAGACCAATTGGAACAACACTTCCATTGCTAGGCAGTCGAACCGGTTCATAATTCCGAACATTTCAATGACAAGCAAAATTCTTGAATTATCAAAGAAAGATCTCAGTGTCTAAACTGGTTTGATAACAGGACATTGTCCATGTCCTAATAGGAAAACTTCAAGAGGATATGTGCGATTCTGTGGTATGGAAAAGGAAGACTCTGAACACCTGCTATGCTCTTGTGCAGTAATCTTCAATAAAAGGCGTATTTTTATGGATAAGGGGCTGGCAGAACCCTTTGATTTTTGGAATGCAGGTCCCAGTAAAGTAGTACATTTCATTCGAAATGTAATACCTGGATGGGAAAAATGCTTTTGGTCAGTCTATGTCGGTCGCTTCACAAAATAGTGATACGACATAACTGATAAAGCAATATAAAAACGGGGAATATGGTCGCAGTGATGAATATACCCAACACGAAAAAAAACCTTGAAGAGAAATAATCAAATGAACCCGATGAATTCAAACCAATTTTCTTAAACTATGTAACTATGTGAAAATAGAAAGCGATCCAAAACTCACATTCCTTAATCGATCCACTTATACGCCAAATTTCAATAAAAATAAATTTATCTTAAATCTTAAATCCGAACTAGAGTCTGAGCTTAAAGCTGCAAACAAACGTTCCAAAAATATATACAAGTTCCGGCAAGACCCGTTGGTTGGGCGCCAATGTAACAAGCGTGGAAGTTCAACAAAAACGAACCTTGCTGTCGCAAAGCCGCGATGTGACTTCCGAACACCTAGAACACGTGCAACCAAATATCCAACTAACTAGTCCAGAATTCTAACTGAAATCATTAAATACGAGTAATACGACAGCCCAACAAAGTTTAAATTTTTTTTTTTTTTTTTTTTTTCAATAATTCGTTTATTTTTCCAGGCTCATTTGCTGTAGCTTTGCGGAGCCGATATTCATTGTTTAGATAACAAAATTACTTAAAACTAACGTTAGTAAAGCGGGGGCCGATTACTCGCGGCTATCTCGAGGTTAGGGGTAACAAATTGTAACAAATGGATGGCAGGGTAGGGATTGTGAACACAAGGTTTGGAGAGCAATGTGCTCTTGATCTCGAACTAGGCGACACTCTGATGAAAAAGACAAACATGGGGGTACACCGATGGGTAGCTAACAACTTGGGAGAACACAAGATGACACTAACTTCTAAATCCTCAAATCTATCCGTTTTAAAAACACATAAATTAAATTCAAATAGTCAAGGTCTCGGCTCGCCAAGACATCTCTAACGGGTATCGCGGGTTGTTTTCCTCGGGCCCTGAGGGATGTGGATAACTCAGATCTGGCAACACGGTGTAAGGTACACGACCAAACAACATGCTCGATATCGTGATAACCACTGCCACACGCACATAAATTGCTGCCTGAGAGCCCAATTCGATAGAAGTGCGAGTCTAACGAGCAGTGATTGGACATAAGCCTTGATATAACGCGTATAAAGTCGCGGCTCATGTCCAACCCTTTGAACCATGGTTTGTTCGACACCTGTGGGAGAATAGAATGTAACCATCTTCCCAATTCACCATCATTCCATTTTTGTTGCCAAATGATGAGAACTTGCTGACGAGCAATGGAGAAAAATTCGTTGAAGGCGATTTGTCACTCAAAAATATCGCCTTCCATAGCGCCCACCTTAGCCAATGAGTCCGCTTTCTCATTACCCGGAATTGAGCAATGAGATGGGACCCAAGCTAAGGTGATAGTATAGGAGCAGTTAGATAAAGCACTCAGTTTAGATCGTATTTCAGGCAGGAAATACGAGGAGTGCTTCATCGGCCTCATTGAACGAATAGCCTCCAATGAGCTAAGACTATCCGTAAAAATGAAATAATGGTCAGAAGGTAGTGAGGCAATTCGCTCTACTGCGTAAAATATAGCTGCGAGTTCCGCAACGTATACGGAGCATGGTTTCTGCAGTTTATAGGAGGCGCTATGAAATTGATTAAATACACCAAATCCAGTGGAAGCATTTATGGTTGACCCATCTGTGAAAAATCTTTTATCGTTACTTACATGGTGGTACTTGATTGCAAAAATTGAGGGAACAACCATCGACCGATGGTGATCTGGTATTCCATGGATTTCTTGCATCATGGTCAGATCAAAATTTACAGAGGAACTATAGAAGGCTTGGAAGCAATCACGATTGGAGATTAATGAAGAAGGACCAACCTCCAGCGTCATGTACTCATAGTACAAACTCATGAATCTTGTTTGAGGATTTTGGTCGAGCAGCTTCTCAAAGTGTTCTATTACCAAAGGATTCAATACTTCACAACGGATGAGGAACCGGAAAGACAGCTCAGCGAAACGATCTGTCAGTGGGAGAACACCCGCGAGTACTTCGAGGCTCATCGTATGCGTCGAGTGCATGCAGCCAAGCGCGATTCGGAGGCAACGGTATTGAACTCGTTGCAGCTTCAAGATATGTGTTTTCGCCGCGGATTGAAAGCAGAAGCTACCGTACTCTAGAACCGACAAGATGGTTGTTCGATACAACCTGATAAGATCTTCCGGGTGTGCTCCCCACCAAGTTCCGGTAATTGTACGAAGAAAATTGATTCTTTGTTGGCATTTTTGTTTTAGATACGCAATATGTTTTCCCCATGTGCATTTGGAATCGAACCAGACACCTAAATACTTGAAAGATATACTTTGAGTGATTGTTCTACCCTTTAGTTGAAGCTGTAACTGTGCAGGATGATGCTTCCTAGAAAAAAACAACCAACTCAGTTTTCTCCGGAGAGAATTCGATACCCAGCTTCATAGCCCAAGTAGACAAATTGTCTAAGGTATCTTGCAATGGTCCTTGCAGGTCCGGTGCACTTGGCCCTATAACGGACACAACGCCGTCATCTGCAAGCTGCCTTAGCGAGCAATTTTCATCAAGACAACCATCAATGTCTTTTACATAAAAATTATAAAGAAGGGGGCTTAAACATGAGCCCTGGGGGAGACCCATGTAACTAATTCGTGAAGTTGTCGAGTTTCCATGAGAAAAGCTCATATATTTCTCAGACAACAAGTTGCTCAAATAGTTGTTCATAATTGGTGAAAGCCCACTATCGTGGAGTTTATCCGAAAGGACATCGATACAAACAGAATCAAAAGCCCCCCTAATATCCAAGAAAACTGAACCCATTTGCTGTTTTTGCGCATAGGCCAGTTGAATTTCAGTTGAAAGCAACGCAAGACAGTCGCTCGTTCCTTTGCCTCTCCGAAATCCAAATTGCGTATCTGAAAGTAAACCATTCGACTCGACCCATTCGTCTAGACGAAAAAGAATCATTTTCTCCAACAATTTCCGTATACAGGACAACATCGCGATGGGACGGTACGAGTTATAATCCGACGCGGGTTTACCGGGTTTTCGAATGGCGATAACTCTTACTTGCCTCCAGTCATCCGGAACAATGTTGTGCTCCAGAAATTGATTGAATAAGTTCAACAAGCGTCTCTTCGCGACGTCTGGGAGATTTTTGAGCAAGTTGAACTTGATTCTATCCATTCCTGGAGCTGAGTTGTTACATGAGAGGAGAGCAAGTGAGAATTCCACCATCGAAAACGGAGAATCTATTTCGTTACTACCCGACGGACTATCACGAACGTTGGTTTGAACCGACACCGAATCCGGGCAAACTTTCTGCGCGAAGCTGAATATCCAACTGTCTGAGTACTCCTTGTCTTCGTTGACCGGTGATGACGCGTTGCGCATTCTCCTGCCGACATTCCAGAGTGTTCTCATCGAAGTCTCTCTCGACAAACCATCGACGAACCGACGCCAGTAACCGCGTTTTTTGGCTTTAATCAAGCTCTTAAAAGTTTTCTCGAGGTCGGTGTACCGCTCGAAATCCTCGACCTTACCGTGTTTGCGGAAGCGTTTAAACGCGGCGGACTTCTCGCTGTTCGCGTCGGTGCAATCCTTATCCCACCACGGAGTGAGAGGTCGTTTGCGCACGAAAACACCCGGAACGCGTTTCGTCTGTGCTTGAAGAGCGCAGTCAACGATAAGTCGCGATAAAAAGGAGTACTCATCCAGCGGAGGGAGTATCTCAACCGAATCAGTACCACCGAGAACCGCGGACGCAAATTTTTGCCAGTCGATGTTTTTCGTGAGGTCGTACGCGATGTCAACCGAGCGAGTGGAAGATGAACCATTGGTAATAGAAATTTTGATCGGCAAGTGGTCACTACCGTAGGGATCTTGAATTACTTTCCACGAGCAATCCAACGATAGTGAACTCGAACTGAGGGAGAGGTCTAATCTACTTTCTCTTGCTGGAGGTTTGGCCACTCGTGTTACTTCCCCAGTGTTTAGAATTGTCATATTGAAGTTATCGCAAAGGTCGTATATCAGGGTTGAGCGGTTGTCATCGTACAGTTCCCCCCAGCCTGTACCGTGGGAGTTAAAATCTCCTAAGATCAACCGAGGCTCAGATAAAGCTGAGCAGATATCAGAGAAACCTTGGCGAGAAATCGCAGTTCTTGGAGGAAGATATACTGAGGCAATACTGAGGCTTTTACCTCGAATATTTACCTGACATGCGACAACTTCAATGCCTGTCACGGAAGGCAGATCGATTCTATGAAAGGAATGGAGCTTATGAATCCCGAGAAGCACCCCTCCATACGAATCTGCTCGATCAAGGCGAATAATGTTAAAATCGTGGAAAGGGAGATCGGTGTCTGAAGAAAGCCATGTTTCACAAAGAGCAAATGCATCACAAAGTGAGTTGTGAACTAAAAATTTGAATGTGTCAAGTTTCGGTATAAGACTTCTACAGTTCCACTGAAGAACAGAGATCATATCCCCGAACTCATTCGGAAAATTATCCATCAAAGGATATGATCGACGCAAGGAAGGACCACCTAGAAGCTAGTTGCTTCAAAAGAGTTTTCACGAATGGAAGCACTAAATTAATAATGTTCCGAGTTGAGTCAGAGACGTTGAATATATTGAAGATGCTCTCCACCAGGGTTGCTTCCACTCACTTGCTATAAAAAAATATTATTCGGAATTATGCAATCATTAGATGCAATAATGCTATGTTGCACTTGTTAGTAACAAGACAAGGGAGTAAAGTATGTGTTTGACTTATAAAACCTGTCAATTTCGCTTTGAGAGCGTCACAATCTGCGATCTTATGATTCGTGAGCGTTCACTCAGAGTGAGCGCTCACGAGTCGTAAAATCTCTGATTGTGACGCACTGAATGCAATATTGACGGATTTTATGTGTCAACAATATACTTCATGACCTCTTCTAGTAACTTACAAGTACTAATAAGCATTATACTATAGCATGATTTCATAATACCGAAAAACATTTTTTTATAGCAAGTGAGTGGAAGTAACCCTGCTCTCCACAATTTCAGAAAACGTGAACATGGCATCATGTTCTTGCTGATTATTCAGCTGTTTTTCTGGCTGAAAAACTGGGATATCTGGGGTTTTAGATGATCCCGGAAGTGGCGGAAAGTCCTTGTTAAAATTATAAGATTTAAATCCCGGTGGTGGGGGTTTCGGTACATTTCCGCTACCTCTTAAATTTGTCAAGGTAGGTTGAGAGTCCGTACGAGAGGCCTTACGAGGTTTTTGGGTGACGTTTGTTTTGGACCGCTTCCTCGTGTTGCCGTTAAAGACAAAAGGACTACTCTCACCAACCTCTGAGTCAGAGCCCTGATCATCATCTGGCAGGAGGTGGAATGTGTTGTTGCTTTTTGGGGTGGTTTGGGAAGATGAAGCGGTCGTTTTTAAAATTTCTGCTAACGAGCGCTTAGAGCGAGCTTGCAAAGACCGCTTTAGTTTTTCTCCCTGCTGTTTGTACTTCGGGCAATCACTCAGAGCATGCGGAGCATCCTTACAGTAAACGCATTTTGGGGTAGCATGACAAGGACCCTCCGTATGCTCCTCCCCACATTGATCGCACCGCGGTTTGTTGGAACAAAAGTCCGCGGTGTGACCTAGTTGTTTTTCAAGCAATTCATTACCCTCAGTACAAACAAGCGTACAGGTAGTCGAACCTTCCCAATTGTGACGTAGTCAGGTAATGCCGATCCTGAAAAGGTCACACGAAACGAATCTGAGAGGGTATACTTTTTTTTTGTGCCTATGTGCGACACTGACTGCAGTTGAATGCAGTCCAGTATCTTGACTTTCGGGAGGGCACGGTTTTTGAAAATGCCGAAAGATTCGACTTGCAGGAAATCCTCACAAGTCAGACTCGATTCGGTGACCACTCCTTCAATTTCTACGTCACAACTGGGGACGTAGACTCGATATTCGATAGAAAAAAGCTCACAGGCAACAATCCGGTTTGCCTGTTTCAGGTCATCAACGGTAACGCGCAGTTTGTTTGACGTTACCTTAAAGATATCGGTTACGGCCGAAAAATGTTTTGTCAGATCCTTCGAAATCCGAGAAATATTCAAAGGTTTTTGTTTGGGCCGGAAAAAAACAACCCACGGACCTTTTGAGTCGCTTGGGTAAGCTTTATGGCGGGGGGTCGCAGAAATTTTTAAGGGAACGGTTGGAGTAGGGGGAACAGGTGGACGAGGGGGCGATGATGGAGAAGGGGGGGCAGGGGGTGAAGGAGGTTGTTGTTTAGACATCACCTTTGGGTAAGCTCCAGTGCTCGTTTTGGGGTCCGAAGTAGAATCCCCTGAGGTATCCATTTCCTCTTCAGTGAGAAGCAGATTTTCGAATGATGGAGATTTAACAGACTCATCATCGGAGATATCTGCTAGCGAAATACCCCCGCCATCATTAGTTTCGTCCATTGCGGGGTCTTAAGTACCTCCGCAACAGATTTCGACATAAAAAAGGAAATATATATATATATATATGTATTTATATATATATATATTTAATATATATATATACCTATATATGCGTTGAGAAAAAAAAATAATAAATAAAAAAAAATAATAACTAAAAAAAAAAAAAAAAAAATAAGAAAAACAATAAACTTATCCAAAAAATATAACGGTAAAAATAATACTTAATCCAACAAAGCAAAAAAATAAAAAAACCTTTAAAATGGAAAAAAAAAGTGCCAGGAAAGTTAATCAACACTATAGGGAGATTAATCAACTTGCAAAAAAAAAACAGTAAATGAAAAAAAAAAAAGAGAAAAAAAATGAAAACTTTTTCAGGAAAAAACAAAAAGGTGTCAGAAAAGTTAATCAACACTGTATGGAGATTAATCAGGTTGCGGAGAACGGAAGATAACCGTTTGTTACTTAACTCTCCACACAAGCGCACGGAGTGTGGCTGATGACGATGATCTATCCTGATGTGAGAATGATGGTGATGATCGTTCTATTGTTGCCCTCGAGTGTTTGCAACAAAGCACCGGCTGGCTCGCCGGCTGGTGAACTCGATGACCTTGAGTTTGCCGTTTCGTGATGCGATGAAACTTGTTGGTTAGAGATGTACAGCTCATCTGCCGGACTCCGCCGGAAATGACTGCTTCCTTTCTCGAACGATTGAGCGGCAATTACAATTCCGCGATGCTCACTACACTGTTGTATACTACAACACCACTCAGTATGGAAAAAAAACTAGTACCGATTACGGAGTGCAAGCAATACTTGACCGAAACAGTCGAGCGTTCGATGTGGAATGAAGTTTAAAATTTTATAGCATATATTCTCGATCAGTCTAGTCAAGACGCACAATACATTCGCCTACGGTTATACTACTCAGCCTAACAAGTCTATTCCAATTGGATTGGATTCCTCTGGGTTTATTGTGTTGTGAACTAGTACATCACCTGAATGAATGGGATTTTCCGGCGGCTGATGAACCGTAGCTGGCTGGTGACACTCGATCAAGACGGTTTTATGACAGGTGGGCAGGAACTCACGGTATCCCAGTGTTGGTGAGTTCTTTGCCGTTAATGTTCACGAAAAGTTCACTATTTTGCTATACAGAAATTCAAAACAAAAATTTTTATCTGCGGATTTGGACAGTTTTTGACCTGTTTCATACGACCGGAAGGTGTATGCTGGTTACAAATGCCGTGCCAAACTGATTTCCTATGCAATTAATCAATCTTTGATGTGAATTTCGCTAATAAACACGAGGAGCATTTCTTATAGCAAAACTTGTCATAACAAAATGGGCGATTCATTTTAGTAAACAAACTAACACTTCTTCCGACTGTGGCACCTCTCTTACTCGCCTGGACACTCGATGACTCCGGAGGTGTAGTGCAGAGCTGCCAGGTGGTTTTATAAAAAATCTGTATCCACTCTTTTAAAAAATCTGTATTTTCTGTATTGACGATTTTTTTCTTAATTAATCATGTTTTGTTGTTTTACAAATACAGTGCATACAAAATATCCATAAAAAGTGCTTAACCACCTATTCGGGCTATCGTACTAACCATACGGGATATAATTGTGCCATTTGTGATATCGTCCGTACTTATTTATAAGAGTGATATGAAGCTGTTTGAAAATGTGTGGAGATTTTAGTTTCTATTCATTATCTTCCTGATAAGCAGTTTTAAATGCAAAAAAGTGCACGAGTTCATTACTATTTGATATTTTTAATATAGATGAATACAATTAATTACATCATTTGTGTGGTAGTTACACCGAAAAGTCGAGAGATGTCGCCCCGCCAGTGCTGGTAAAATCATTTTTGCAGTATGGAGAATATCAGAAAATCCGCAATTTCTTACGAAATACATTTTCAATGCAAGTAAAATGTTTACGAGTACTTGTATTTGTACCATTTTAATGTGCTCGGGCACTTTTCTTGTATTTAACATACAGGCTTATATTGGAAATATTCAATTAATACTGTAAATCCCCATACAATCTCAAATCGTTTACTACCAGCTCCATATGCATCCGAAAGCGGTTGGTCCTCTGGTTGTGAATGCTGTCAAAAACACCATAACACGATTAATTGTCGATGGAAATTTGATAGGTTCCCGAGCAGAGGGTGACAACAAAATGAAAACAAGAATTATGTTGTTTTCATTATTCCTGATAACTCAAATTGATTGCATTTTGATGGAGTTGATGGCTACCCTAATAAAGATTGTATGGTTAATTTGCTTAACGACGTGTTCTGAGTATCATCCAAACCATTTGTTGAATAGTTCGATGATTTGGGTTATCGTTCGTTTATGGTTATTTTTTATTAGGGTAACAGAACAAAAATGAGAGCTAAAAGATATGCGAAGAATATCAAAATTATTACATATATTGATATTAGTTAGAACTGCTTGATAACTTATTTTTATATAGATTTTTTTTTCTCAAGCATTTTATAAAAATCTGTATAAATCTGTATTGTAATTTAAAAATCTGTGATAAATCTGTATTCTGTATCGGGTCTGTATTAAGATTAAAAAATCTGTTTAATACAGATAAATCTGTATAAATGGCAGCGCTGGTGTAGTGTTGCGTACCGGTACGATGCGACGAGGCGATGAATAATGTTGAAAAGCATCAATGCGATGCACTCTCCACCCAAGACGGTTTTATGACAGGTGGGCAGGAACTCACGGTCTCCCAGTGTTGGTGAGTTCTTCGCCGTTAATGTTCACGAAAAGTTCACTATTTTGCTATGCAGAAATTCAAAACAAAAATTTTTATCTGCGGATTTGGACAGTTTTTGACCTGTTTCATACGACCGGAAGGTGTATGCTGGTTACAAATGCCGTGCCAAACTGATTTCCTATGCAATTAATCAATCTTTGATGTGAATTTCGCTAATAAACACGAGGAGCATTTCTTATAGCAAAACTTGTCATAACAAAATGGGCGATTCATTTTAGTAAACAAACTAACACTTCTTCCGACTGTGGCACCTCTCTTACTCGCCTGGCTCTCCACCCCGCGTGCTTTATGCTGGCAGCGGGCGGTGCTTGACGGTCGAATCAATACAGCCGGTGACCGGCTTCTCGACCGCTAATATTCTCTGCGGTGTATAAGGACGTTTTCGAGAAGGGAAGTACGGGTTGCAATCGTGACGTCCCTGGATATGTATGACGGATCGAATGGTGGAGTTCAGGGGTACCGCAATTTTCCGTACCGATGGCGTGCTTCCGGGGATGTAACAATCCTTCTCTCACGGCTATCGTATGAAAATTACGGGTATACGACGTGACCGTTCCCTGACGGTACTCTCCGGCTTTCAAGGGTGGTGGCTACCGGCGGCAATCCAGGTTATGCCCCAACCGGCGACCTTCGTTTATTGGCATTTAATTGTTCACAATTATTTCTTGCCTTTAATTTCTGACAATTGAAAATTCACTACGTTCATATGATCAAAGCGGACTGAGCACGATACTATGAATTTATTTTCCCAAACCCCTTTTGGGTTCTATTGTACATTCTACCGCGAGGACGTCTTCGTTTGTTATTGGTTGAATGTAACCCCATATGAACGTTATGATTTATTTTTTAGCTTTTCGCTACTCGCTACCAACGTGCTCGAGGGGACTGTAATTCTGTACATTTGAATTTAAATTTAATTTAATTTTATATCATTGTAAATATATATTTTTTGTAACCCCGTTGTTGATGCTATCTATCGCAGCTCATCTTGATTTATTTTTCTTATTTTGTTTCTGTTGATTTTTTTAGTCTTGTGACCTTTATGAGTATTTTTTTGTTGTCTAGTATAAGCCCTACATTGATCATTTTATGACCGGTTTTAATGTGAGTCCTAGCTCATATAAACCTTATTTTGAATGTTGTTACTTGTGGGCTTAAAACGTGATCTATTTGACTTTCTTTGTTGGCGCTCCTCCACGTTATGTTGTGTTGAAGCCTATCTTAGAAGAAACATTCTTCAGATTTGCCATGTAAAAGAACATTTTAAATATTATCCCTATCCACTATCCACGAATTCTATCCGGATAATTTTAACTCGGATGTTATCCGTTTTAAATATCATCCGGATAGGGATAGGGATAATATCCAATGGATAATAATGGATAAAGACAAAATCAGATTCGTGGATTGACCACTCTTCCAGAAGACCGTTCCGTTGTCTTCATGATCCATATATAGGAACCATGACTGTATTCTGGCTAGTTATAAACATTTATGCTCATTAATCAAACTTATGAATCTTAAGCCGTTTGGAAAACCTATAGACACACCTTTTAAAAAAAAAAAAATTTGGGTTGTGTCCTAGACACGACCGCAGTATGACGTAGAACCTATCTATATATCTTTATCTATGATGCATCATATATACATTTAAGTTAACATCCGACGTCCCTCCTTTTTAACATATTTTGCAGAATTCTGCACAAAACATACTTTCTAAGCCCCGCAACTGACAGGATTTCCCGCAATTTTATTATGAATGGGGGCGGAGCAGAACGTTTCTTTTGTGCAGAATATGGAAAAAAAGGATGGACTTTGGATGTTAATATAATTTCATGTATAGAGGTACCAGATATGTTATACAGTCAGTTGTGTGTAATTCACCAACATAATATTATCGAATATGTCTTTCAAGCAATTTTGATGCTCGCACCAGTCGAGAGGGGAGGGGGGGGGGTATTTAAAAAAATAAAAAAAATAAAACAGTTTAAATTCGTTTTACATTACATCTAAACCATACATTTCAAACGCTAACATTTTTGCTTAGCCTTCGCATTAGCCTTATACTTCTTTGAAGCCGTGATTTTTGACACTAATGCCATAAATGTTGACTTTATTATATGGCACTCGGGTTATCGACAAGACATTTCGCGCATAAGTTTTTGTATGAAAGGAGAACATTGGTAATAATGTAGATGAATATGAACAATTGATTTTTGGGTATTGATAAATTCCGGATAAACTATCAAGTGGAATACCACAAACGTAACAATTCTTATACAAAACGTTCTGTTTTCGATAGTTCCTCCCTATCCAAATATAACTCAGTTTTCTCACCAATTGTGCCTGCTTCAAAAAATCTAAACAGACGTATGGATTCAGAAAGGTCTATTCAACAAAATCTAAGTGTAATATTCAAAAGCAGGAGCCAAAATCCATCTTGGCTGAACATAAAAACCAAATTTTAGCACAAATAACTAGTTTTGTCAATTTAAAGCTGGCTTTTTGTGTGCTTAAAAATCATCACATATGAATTCAGCAAGGTCAGTTCTATGAAATCTAAGCCTAAATTTCAAAGGATAGTATCACAGTCCAACTTAGCAGAAAAGAAAAACCAAATTTCGAAAAAAAAAATACTTTTCGAATTACAAACCCGGTTCAACCTTCACTTATGGATTCAGTAAGGTCCATTCTATAAAATAAAAGCCTATTTTTTAATGATATGACCCAAAATGCAATTTGGCAGAAACGAAAAACCAAATTTCTATGAAAATACGTATGGACTCAATAATTCTGTAAAATCCACGCCTATTTTTCAAAAGAAGGAGCCAAAATTCAACTTGGCTGAACAGAATGGTGGGGGAGGGGGACACACCTCTCACCATCCCTCTCCAAAGGGGGAGTTTGGTAAAGAGAGATGAAAAAACCGATTTGTACCTTCCTAAAAAGTTGTCCTAGCTCGCTATTCTACTATCTATATGCAATTTTCACACTGCCGTACTCTAACGGGACTATCAACTCTATGCTTTCATCTACTCCATCTATCGTATAAAAATTACCACTACAGTCTGTTATTTGAAATTAGCATCTGCAACTATATAAAGAAAATCAAAGTTTGTATGAAAATACGTACTTTTTACGTACGTAAAATATGTACTATTCTCAAAAATTGCAGAAATTCATATGGCTTCAGTAACTTCTATTCTACAAAATACAAGTCTATTTTTCAAAGATAGGCGCCAAAACTCAGTTCAACAAAACAGAAAAAATCATTTTTTATGAAAATACCTTCTCTTGTGAATATGTATTAACCAGGTTCGTTCTTCCGGTATTCAGCAACTTCCATTCAATAAAATCCAAGCACAAATTTCAAACGCTTGAACCGAAACCCAACCTGGCTTTAAACAAATCTACCATCACGAATGAACTCACAAAGGTCTATTCTATGACAAACAAGTCTGTTTTTCAAAGGACAGATCTAAAATCCATCTTGGCTGATCGAGAAACCAACATTTCTATAAAAATAGTACTTTTGTGGATGTAAACTTAGTATTCTCAACTTGCTTGCTTTAAAAAATCTAGTATGAACACACGAAGGTCCATTCTTCCATTTCTCAGCCTAATTTTTAAAGGATATGAATCTAACAAGAACGAGGAAGGGGTTTAAATGAGTGGAATCTACGCTAAAAGTTAGTTAAATTACTTCAGGAAAGTTCAGACTAACATTAAATAAAATTCAACCACTCAACAGAAAAGTTTGGACTCCCTAAAGAAGGTTATGAACCACTTCAGAAAAGATGTTACTCCATTTGGAAAATTTAAGCTCAAAAAGTGTTAGAAAACTAGATGACCTAAACAAGATTGTGTCTTTGCCAAATGCCAAAACAGTTAAGAAGAGTTCGAAAAAAGTTGAATCAATGCAGGAAACCTTTGATTCATTTAGAAAAGGGATTAAATCAGCTAATGTTGCCTCACTTCAGAAAATGCGAAACCAATTATTTAAAGATTGGATTCGGGATTTGTTGAATCACTTCAGGAAAGCTTTGACAACTTTAAAAAGGATTGAATAGCATAACAGAAAAGTTTAGACTTAGTTAGAAAAATGTTGATGACTTATTCGAAAGTTTGAACTCACTTCAATAAAGTTCAGACTTAGTTTTGAATCTGCTTTGAAAAGTGTCACCTCAGTTAGGAATTTCCTGAATCGTTTCTGATTTGGTCTCACTTCTAAAAAATTTAAACCAATTTTGAAAAGATTGGATTTAGCTCGGAAATGGTTGAATAACTGTAGAAAAGAATTGAAAAATTTAGTATAATTGCAGCAGGTTTGTAAGTTAAGAAACTTAGATCGAATGCAAAAATCTGGCGACTATGGTGGGCTGGGCACATCGTAAGAATGTCGGATAACGACCCAATGAGAATGGTTCGTGGTAGTGATCCGACTGGAACACGACGAAGATGTGCCCAACGAACAAGAGGGATCGATCAGATTGAAGACGGCTTACCTAGTGAGTTGCCAAAAAAGATTAGGAATGAGTTCGATAAAATCCGTTTTCAACAACTGAAATCGGCTTTCAAGGACCAGGCATGCCGTACCGGTCTAGTTCAAATTTATGTAAAAATTCTGTAAAAGAACAAGGTGGTATTCTACAACATAATAAGATCTAGCAAAGCGAGTATCCATACCCAAATTAAATAGCGATACTCGAAAAATAAATATACAGTGAAGTTTTTTTTAAATTTATTTCCCCCTGTATGGTGACAAAAGAAAAACTTGAGATTTGTTTCGGCCTAATTGTGGTTTGCTTAAAATTTATTTCCCGGAAAAAAAGTTCGTCAAAGTCCATGTCTTTTTCGGGTTATTGTTAAGGGGGAGGGGGAGGGTTTGTTAAGAGGGAGGGGGTTTTACATGCACGTTTTTTCAAGTCTCATTCCTCATTGTGGTGGACACGCCGTGATCCACCTTTAACCGCTGACTTAGTCCTGCTTGCTGCAGGACCTAGTGCCACGCCGTCCGAAGCGGGAATGAGCAGAGGCAGGAGAGCAGCGCTGATTTATATCTTTTCATGTTCAAGCAGAATGATGTGCAACCAAGTGGTATTCGTTTATGATGACTGGGTTTGGAAAAAAAGGCTTATTTCATGAAAAATGTGATAAAATTATCATTTGTAAATTTTCAATAGTTTGATTTCAGAAAAATTGGATTTTTTTTATTTCAGCTGGTTCGTAATGTAATATCCTATCAAATGGCGTATTTGGATTCAAATTTCATCTATAAATGACAAAGTTACAAGCGTTCAAAACCTAACACTCCTTCACCACACATATTTTTTGATTTGCACTCCAGTATAGTCGACAAAGACGTAGTTCTACGTCAAAAAACGTGTAGCAACTCTTTTCACTTAAAAAAAAACTACAAGGGACAGCCCTATGGGGTTGTATGCAATGTACACGCAAACCAAAAATTTATTACAATGAATGTTAGTTCCATTTCCTATCATCCTCTGTTCATGTACATCGCAGCGAATGTTAGAAGTTGACCTTGCAGGCCTTGTATGCCTTTTTTATTTCGTGTTCTGTCTGTGCTTTCACCTACACAAGCAAGCATTTGCCTTGATTTTTATGTATAACATGGTAGAACGACGCACACACTAGCCTCAAATCTCTCCATCAAAAAAAGCATACGAAGTCAAGTGTGAGAGGAAATGAGCGCTTCTTGTTTGCCCTTAGGCTATCGATATTCAGATGCATGGAGAGAGCAGTCGAGAAAGCACAGGTCTGATAATCACAACGTTCGTGGTTCGAGTCCCAGTCGGCAACCTTTTTCCAATTTTTTTCGACATAATTCATTTCACTCACTAATACACTCCACATTTTTCGGTCTCCAATTCTCTTGCATTGGACCGCAGCTAGGTATATTGCATCCTCGGTTCATGCGGTCTCCACTTACATCCTCTGATGATGAATCCCACATAATTGTAAGCGAATCTTACATCCACCGGTTGTTATCTATTTTTTTTTTTATTATAGTCACTTTAACACTCTTGGGTCATTCGTGACTTGTCCGGGGGTGAGATTTGAACTCGTGACTTTGGCGTGAGAGTTATAGATGTTAACCGGTTGGGTGGAGTGATGCAAAATTTGAAATTTTCGCTCCACAATACTTAAACGATTCCAAATCGGATCCTGACTAACCTCTCAAAATTTGAACCCATTTGGTGAGAAACTGAGATGGCACAAACCATCCGAAGTTTGTATGGGAATTACTATGGTAAAACCAAGATTTTTGTTCATGTCTATCTAATAATTCACCATATCGGTCTACTTCAAAAGTCTTTAACTTTGCTTCTACAACTTTGCTAAAGACCACTTTTTGATTAAATGCAAGGATCGAAAGTTATTAATGGTTCAATGCACTGATGTCTTATGATCATGCTCAATCAACTGCTCAGCAGGCAACATTGGTGTTTCTGGGGCGTTGAATAGGACACAAAAATGCCTACAGAGCAGCTGCTTGATCATGTCATAAGTCTACAAATCTCTTAAATAATTAATAACTATTTCCTGTCTCGTTTTACATAGAAACGATCTTCAGCAAAATTGTAGCTGAGAAAATTTTCTATAAGAATAGCTATCAAGCTGTTTTTGCAGCTCAATATGGAAAAAGACTAGAAGGCAATGAACAAAAAGTTGAGATTTCTCATAGTAATTTACATGTAAACTTCAAATGGTTTGTGCGAAGTCTGTTTCTAACCAAATGAGTTGTAACTTTTGGAGGCTAATCATGACCCGATTTGAAACCATTTAAGCACTGTGGAGCGAAAAAGTCAAATTTTGCATCAGTCTAATGACTATGATTGCCCTGAAAGGAACACCCAACCGGTGGATGTAAGATTCGCTTACAATTATGTGGGATTCATCATCAGAGGATGTAAGTGGAGACCGCATGAACCGAGGATGCAATATACCTTGCTGCGGTCCAATGCAAGAAAATTTAAGACCGAAAAATGTGGAGTGTATTAGTGAGTGAAATTAATTATGTCGAAAAAAATAGGAAGAAGGTTGCCGACTGGACGCGAACAATGAACGTTGCGATTTTCAGACCTGTGCTTTCTCCACTGCTCTCTCCATGCTTCTGAATATCGATAGCCTAAAAGCAAACAACAAGCGCTCATTTCCTCTCACACTTGACTTCGTATGCTTTTTCTGATGGAGAGATTCGAGGCAAGTGTGTGCGTCGTTCTACCATGTTATACATAAAAATCAAGGCAACTGCTTGCTTGTGTAGGTGAAAGCACAGACAGAACACGAAATAAAAAAGGCAAAAAACCATTACATCGCCTGCAAGGTCAACTTCTAACATTCGCTGCGATGTACATGAACAGAGGATGATAGGAAATGGAACTAACATTCTTTGTAATAAATTTTTGGTTTGCTTGAACCTTTTGATATGAATTTGAGTTGAGACATGTTCAGAAATTTAACTCTTTTGGAAAATCTTGGTGGATGGTAGTACAGGCTTTAAGCCTTTGGAAGATGATACTGACGTGTAGGCAGCTGGATCAGCAAATCGGACCGGACAATCCCATATTCTTCGGTTCAATGATTGGGCACTCGCAAGAGTCTCGGCCCGTCTACTGCCTGGACAGGTGTCTGCGACAGGTTGAAAGGCCGCAGAACATCAGTGTCCACCCAGCTAAAGCTCCTCCCCTTTTTAATTTTTCTCATTAAGCTCCTTCTCTCAACAAGTTGGTAAATTTTAGCCTCTAGCAGAAAGACGCTTAACACTTTTTTCGGAGAAGTTATGATCCTGTTTCACGTTATGGTTCTTCTCTATGCCTGTTCAAATAAATTAGTACTAGGGGAAATGGCTTCAAAGTTGGCCTATGGATCTAAGATTGGGCCCATCGCTAAAAATCTGCTATTTATCAATTTTATCTAGATGAACGCGTCATTGGGACGGTATTAATGGATATTTTTGGTCGCTATTGAAAATTTAGTCCATTGCTGAATTTATGTATGGGCCCAAATTGGGGGCATTTAGGCCGACATTACATTCATTTCCCGTTGAGGTCGATCCCGGGATGTCGGTAACGTGTAATCGGAGATGCAAATGCGCAGATTGGGAGGGAAGATTTCTTTCGTCCAATCATTGGTACAGAGAGCTTACATACAGTAACCAATGATAACGGCCTGCAACTAATTAATTCGCTGCTGCTAGAGGTATGGCCATCTGTAGCACCTACTTTGCATGCAAGAATATCCGAAAGCACACCTCGAGACATCCAAATGGCGAAACTTGCACTCAGATTGACCACATGTTGGTGGATGGTCGGCACCACTTCTCAGATGTTATCGATGTGAGAACTTTCAGAGGGCCTAACATTGACTCAGATCATTATCTTGTAGTCGGCAAAATTCGTGCGCGTCTGTCGACGCGTTCAACGAACCGGAGATCGATGCGTTTGAATATCGATTGCTTGTCAGCAGAAGGTGTTGCTGCAAAGTATCGCCAGAAGCTTGATGAGCGGATTAGCAAAATCAACGTGAACGAGGACCTCAACAATCTGTGAAACACAATCCACGGAGTGGTGAACACAACAGGACAAGAAGTCATTCCGTATCGAGCGCTGAGTCGGTTAACACGGTCCCGGTCTCTCACACGACATAAAGTATTGTTGTGATTTTTTTTGCACCCGCGTGGTTTTTTTCGCATCACAGTGCAGTGTCCAGGTGATAAGCGCGCGTGTCTCGGAAGCACCGAAATTCGGCGAGCCCGTTTATTTCGAGTGTCCATCTCTACCCATCCCGGTGAAAGATCACCATCTGTTGCATTACTTGAACATCCCTACAGAGTATGTGCACCCCTTCTGGGTTGTCATTCATTCTCTTGCCTCTCACTTCATTCGTGCTTTTGTTGATTCATTCATAACTCTACTGCGTATCGAAGAGTACAGTTCGCTAGTGAATAAAGAGACTATTTGAGTGTTACTAAACTAAATCTAGTGTGTTTTACTAAAATAGAACATGGTGTCAGAAGTTACCGTGTGCTTCAAGTGAAAATTCGCGTCATTATCGAAATCGCGAATCGGAAATCGGTCCGGGGAAAATCGTTCTCAAGTCGCGTCGTGTCAGCGGCCATTTTGTATTTTTCGGTCGGGATCGGGAGTGAAGAGTGATTCGCATAAAAATGGATGCAAATCAAATGAAAATGTTGTTGGAGCAACAAATGCAGATGTTTACGAAGATGATGGAGGGAATGCAAGCGACGCAGAATCAGGCTCAAGCGATGCAGCGGCCAAGTGCGTCGAATGTGCAGGTTCCGCAACCATCGCCGCTAGCAGTGGAAGGCGACATGCAGGAAAACATGGATTTTTTTGAGAAAAGCTGGAAAGACTACGCTAAGGCCATTGGTATGGATCGGTGGCCGCCAGAAGAAAACCCACAGAAGGTAAGCTTCTTGCTGTCGGTCATAGGAGAGCCGGCAAGGAAAAAGTACTTCAACTTCGAGTTGACAGCAGCGGAAGGTGCAGATCCGGAGGCCACATTGGCCGCCATACGAGAGAAGGTTGTTGCGAAGAGGAATGTCATAGTGGACCGGCTCGACTTTTTCTCTACGACACAGCAGACTCGAGAATCAATCGACGATTATGCCTCTCGTCTCAAGACTCTGGCAAAAATGGCTAAACTCGGAGTGCTAGAGACGGACCTTATCGCATATAAGGTGGTCACGTCCAACAAGTGGCCAAGTATGCGATCAAAAATGTTAAGCATTGCAGACATAACATTGACGAAAGCGATAGACATGTGTCGAGCGGAGGAGATCACGACTAAGCGGTCCCAGGAACTTTCAGTTTTCTATCCGGAAGTAGAGGTGAACAAAGTCGCGAAAGCTAAGTTCCGTTCCAAGCCTCAATCACAGCGGTGCAAGTTCTGCGGAGACCGTCATGACTTCTCTAAAGGTTCCTGTCCCGCTCTTGGTAAGCGGTGCCATAGGTGCAACGGAAGGAACCATTTCGGAAAGGTATGCAAGGCCAGCAACAGATTCCAGAACAGGAAGTCTCGTAAGGTGAAGGAGGTGAAGGACGAAAGCACTGATTCGGAGGAGCAAGCACTTTCTTGCAATGAAGGTTCATCGGAAGCAAGCGAGGACGAATACGAAATCGGCAAGATTTTCGATAATTCATCGAAAAGAGGTGGCGTGATGGCTGAGTTGGATCTCAACTTTGATAACAAGTGGAAGTCAGTGATTTGCGAAGTGGACACCGGAGCTAATACCAGCCTGATTGGCCATAATTGGTTGGTCAAACTCACAGGAGAGGAAACCCCGCAGATGATGCCGTCGACGTACAAGCTCCAAAGCTTCGGTGGGAATCCCATCAAAGTGCTTGGGGAAGTGAAGATACCGTGCCGTCGGATGAAGCGTCGATACCGATTGGTTCTGCAAGTTGTGGACGTGGACCATTGCCCCCTACTGTCGGCAAAGGCATCACGTGTTCTGGGCTTCGTCAAGTTCTGCAAATCGGTCACATTCGGTAAGTCTGATGAAGCAAATTCGCCAAACTTGTTGAATGTTCACAGGATCGAAGCGGAGAAGATTATCCAAGGCCACAAAGGAATCTTTTCTGGTTACGGAAAATTTGAAGGTCAAGTATCGTTGGAGGTAGACCATTCTGTTACACCTTCAATCCAACCTCCTCGTCGTGTTCCGATCGCCCTGAGAAGCAAGTTGAAGAACGAATTGGAATCATTGGAGAAGGAGGGAATGATCGTGAAGGAAGCCAGGCATACCGATTGGGTCAGCAACATTGTGATTGTGCAACGGGGTGACCCGGAATCTTCAAGCATCAGAATCTGTCTTGATCCTATTCCACTCAACAAGGCGCTGAAGAGACCGAACCTACAGTTTGCTACACTGGATGAAATTCTTCCTGAGCTGGGCAAGGCGAAGGTGTTTTCTACTGCGGACGCCAAGAAAGGGTTTTGGCACGTAGAGCTCGACGAACCCAGCAGCAAGCTTACAACATTTTGGACTCCTTTCGGTCGGTATCGTTGGACTAGGCTGCCTTTTGGTATCGCATCAGCTCCTGAAATCTTCCAGACGAAGCTGCAGGAGGTTATCCAGGGTCTCGAAGGAGTCGAATGTTTGGCAGACGATTTGCTGATATTTGGAGTTGGGGAAACTTTGCAAGAAGCGCTCATTAACCACAACAGATGCTTGAAGAATCTTCTAATTCGCCTGGAAGAGCACAACGTAAAACTGAACAAAACGAAGCTCAAGCTCTGCCAAACGTCTGTGAAATTCTTCGGACATGTCCTGTCAAGCAAAGGTCTTCTACCAGATGAGTCGAAGGTTGCTACGATCCAAAATTTTCCTACACCTCTCAACCGGAAGGAAATACACCGTTTTATTGGAATGGTGAACTATTTGGGCAGATTTATTCCAAATCTTAGCAGCAACCTGACAAACCTTCGTAAGCTGATTTCAGATGAAGTTCCCTGGCGCTGGACGAATATTGAGGTGGAAGAGTTCAACCGAGTAAAGGGCTTGGTTGCAGACGTTGGAATCTTGCAGTACTATAACCCAAGAAAACCATTGACCATTGAATGCGATGCAAGTTGCTTTGGATTGGGAGTTGCTGTCTACCAGGATGAAGGAATAATAGGCTATGCCTCAAGGACGTTGACTGCGACTGAACGAAACTACGCGCAGATTGAGAAGGAGCTGTTGGCGATTCTGTTTGCGTGTGTTCGTTTCGACCAACTTGTGGTTGGAAATCCGAAAACGATTGTGAAGACCGATCATAAGCCCTTGATCAGCATTTTCCGGAAGCCTTTGTTGTCTGCTCCAAGAAGATTGCAACATATGCTGCTCAACCTTCAACGTTACAATTTGGTAATTGAGTTCGTCACAGGAAAGGAAAATGTTGTGGCTGATGCGCTATCCCGTGCACCGTTCGATGACAAGGCAGTGAAAGACGAATATAACAAGATGCACATTTACAAAGTGTTTGATCATGTCGAAGGGTTGGAGCTTACGAAGTTTCTTAACATATCGGACAGTTGCCTGAACGAGATCATGGATGAAACGGTGAGGGATCCTTGTATGCAGAGCATCATCACTTTTGTTCAGCAAGGTTGGCCTGGAACGGCTGATAAAGTACCAGATGGACTCCGTGTGTATTTCGGGTATCGGGATGAGATATCAGTACAGGATGGAATCGTTTTTCGACATGATCGCATTCTTGTTCCACATGCTTTGCGAAGAGAGATGATCGAAAAGTGTCACGTTAGTCACAATGGGAGTGAAGCGACTCTCAAGTTGGCTAGAGCAAACCTGTTTTGGCCAGGCATGAGCAGTCAAATCAAGGATGTCGTGAAAGGTTGTCCGGTTTGCGCAAAATTTGCTTCGTCGCAGCCGAATCCACCCATGATGAGTCATCAAATTCCCCTGTATCCGTTCCAGTTGATCTCGATGGATGTTTTCTTCAGTGAGTTCCGTGGTCGCAATCAGAAGTTCCTGGTCACCGTCGACCACTATTCAGATTTCTTTGAGGTGGATATCCTAAAGGATCTGACACCGGAATCGGTTATAGCAGCTTGCAGTAGAAATTTCGCTCGACATGGAAAACCACAAACCTTGTTGACCGACAATGGAACGAACTTCCTCAACCAGAAAATGAGGAAGTTTGCAACGGAATGGGACATCAAACACATCACTTCGGCTCCTCATCATCAGCAGGCTAACGGGAAATCGGAGGCAGCCGTGAAGATTGCAAAGCGCTTACTGAAGAAATCGGAGGAAACCGGAACGGACTTCTGGTATGCACTTTTGCATTGGAGGAACATCCCGAATAAGATTGGCTCTAGTCCTGCTGCTCGTTTGTTTTCTCGTTCTACACGTTGTGGAATACCAACATCCGGGGCGAATCTTATGCCGAAAGTTGTCGAACATGTTCCTGAAGCAATCGAGGAAAACAGAAGGAAGATTAAATTGAATTACGACAGAAAAACAAGAAACCTACCTGACCTACAGACTGGATCACCCGTTTATGTGCAGATGAATCCGGAAATTTCAAAACAGTGGACGCCGGGAACCGTTGCCAATCGCCTCAGTGATCGGTCTTACACCGTGAATGTGAATGGCAGCAACTATCGTCGGAGTTTGATTCACTTGAAGCCGCGTAAGGAACCCGAATCGTCGCCAGAAAATTTAACAACAAACACAGTTCCAAAGCCATCGGAGGGAGAAAACGAAGAAGAAAATTGCAGTTATCCAGTTGACAGTTCTCAATCAGTTCTCACCCAGAATTCTCACAACAAGTCACCAGCTCAGGCAGTGGTGCCAGTTTCGACTTCGCCGATTCTACCGATCGCAGTGCCTCGTATGTGTCAGTCACCGAAGCCTAAGGAGAATTTGAATTCAGCATCCAGTTCCATCAACAGTCGTCCGAAACGGGTGTCTCGTATTCCAGAGAAGCTGATGGACTATGTTATTGAGTACAAGTGATGTTTTGTTGAAACAGGGAGGATGTTGCATTACTTGAACATCCCTACAGAGTATGTGCACCCCTTCTGGGTTGTCATTCATTCTCTTGCCTCTCACTTCATTCATGCTTTTGTTGATTCATTCATAACTCTACTGCGTATCGAAGAGTACAGTTCGCTAGTGAATAAAGAGACTATTTGAGTGTTACTAAACTAAATCTAGTGTGTTTTACTAAAATAGAACACCATCATCACGACGTCTCCATTGTATCGCAGTTATCGACGTCTCCATTGTATCGCCACCTGCAGCTGCAAGCAAGCAGTAGCAAACGGCATAAGTATAATAGAATAGTTTTTTCGATTGCCTTGCTATTGTATAGCAAAGTTGCCTTGTGGCAGTGTGCTCTCCCTAATAGGGTGGGGCATTTTTGCAATTAGTAAAAAGTTATTTTTTTTTGATAACAACTAGTAGTAAAGTAAATTAATTGGTGAAAGTTATTCTTAAGTTTATTTTTTTTCATTTTTAAGCGGTTGTGCACCGCTTCTGCGCAACACTTATGGCATCTTCCGATGCCTACGTTACGCGAACCAGATACTATGAACCGTCTTCGAAAGGACCATGGATTGTCTTTTTTCGGCCCAAAAATAAACCTTTGAAAACTCTCGACATAACGAGAGATTTGCTGCGTAAGTATCCGGGAATCTTGGTACACAAAGAAAGATTCAACAAACTGCGTGTAGAAGCACCGACTTATGATGTGGCAAATAAAATTGCTGAACACGAGCTTTTTAGTGTTGAGTATAACATCTACATCCCTTCTCGAGATGTGGAGATAGAAGGCGTGGTCTCCGACGCGAGTCTGACTGTCGAGGACTTGAAACGTGCCTCGGGAAGTTTTAAAAACTCCACATTCGCTACCGCGCTAGTGAAGATACTGGATGTAAGGCAACTGCATTCAGCATCTTTGCTAGACGGTAAAAAAGTTTATCGGCATTCAGACTCGTTTCGCGTGACTTTCGCAGGTTCGGTTCTCCCAAACTTTGTTAAAATTGATGGTGCTTTTTTTCCGGTGCGGCTGTTTGTACAGAGGGTATACAATTGTACCAACTGCAAAAGGCTGGGACACTCGGCCAGCCATTGCGGCAACAAAACTCGTTGTGGCAAATGTGGTGAAAACCACAAAGAGGATTCTTGCCACAAAGAATCAGTAAAATGCGCTTATTGTGGCGAGAATCCTCACCCTTTGCAGGAGTGCCCGATGTACAAGCAGCACTCCGATAAAGTGCAGCGTTCAATCTCTGGACGCTCCAAGCAGACATATGCTCAAATGGTGAAGGCTGCATCAGCCGTCCAAGATGCAAACCAATTTTCGATTTTGTCCGCTGAAGAATCGGACTCTGACTCATCCGATGAAGGTGATTCTACGGTGGTACACGCACCTTCAAAAATAGACGGTTCCTCAAAAAGAAAATGCCCCTCCCCGAAAGTGCGCCGTAAGAAAACTAAAGTCACCTCCAGACGATTGCCAAATTCCCAGGGTAATGGGGATGAAAAAACGAAACCGAAGGCTCCTGCTGAACCAATCCCTGGATGCAGCAGGAATTTTCCACCATTGCCCAAAAAAGATAATAAAAATAATAAAGCTGCTCCTCAAACTTCTCAAAAGAAATCCAAGTCCGAACGAGGTTTGCTAGCTTTTTCGGACATTGTGGAATTCATATTAAATATGTTCAACATACAAGACCCTCTTAGAAGCTTAGTTTCTGCCTTGCTTCCAACGTTAGAATCATATCTTAAGCAATTGACTGTTTCATGGCCCCTCCTTGCATCAATCATATCTTTCGATGGATAATTCGTCGAACGAGGTTGAAGATATGATCACTGTGCTACAGTGGAACTGCCGTAGTCTAGTGCCTAAGCTAGACTCGTTCAAATTTTTACTTCACAATTATGATTGTGATATATTTGCTCTCTGTGAAACATGGCTTTCTTCCGATAAAGAACTCAACTTCCACGATTTTAACATTATTCGCCTGGATAGAGACGATTCTTATTGAGGAGTACTTTTAGGGTCAAAAAGTGCTACCCTTTCTACAAAATTTCCCTTCCTGCTCTATCAGGCGTCGAAATCGTCGCTTGCCAAATAAATGTGAAGAACAAAGATCTTTGCATAGCTTCAGTATACGTTCCACCAAGAACCTCCATTAGCCGTAGTCAACTCTGGAATCTAGTTTCGATTCTTCCATCCCCAGTATTAATTCTGGGTGATATGAACTCCCATGGTACTGGGTGGGGCGATCTATATGATGACAATAGAGCGGCTATTTTTTACGATTTATGTGACGACTTCAATTTGACTATTTTGAACACTGGTGAAGCGACACGTATAGCAAAACCTCCGGCTCGAGAAAGCCGACTCGACCTATCTTTGTGTTCAAGATCGCTAGCATTGGATTGTCAGTGGAAGGTTATCAATGATCCCCATGGTAGCGATCATTTGCCAATCATCATTTCAATAAAGTGTGGCCCTCACTCTGCAGAACCATCTCGGGTTCCATTTGATCTTACAAGGAACATCGACTGGCAGAAATATGCAACGGCGGTGACAATCGGTGTCGAATCAATAGATGCGCTTCCACCATTGGAAGAATATCGATTCCTAGCCGATTTGATTTACAAAAGCTCACTGGAAGCACAAAAAAGAAAAGTTCCAAGTGCACCCTTTAAAAGGAGACCAGCCACACCTGGTTCGAACGAAGAATGCACAAAATTGTATGTAGAAAAATCTGATGCTTTCAAAGCTTTTCGTAGACACAAAACCTCCACTTACTTCGAGGAATATTCAAAGCTTGAGACAAAGCTGAAACAATTAATCAAAGCAAAAAAACGCAGTTATTGGCGCAATTTCGTCGAGAGACTCTCACGAGAAACCTCAATGAACACCTTGTGGAGAGTGGCTCGCAACATGCGTAACCGCTCATCTTCCAATGAGAGTGAAGAATACTCCAACCGATGGATATTCGATTTCGCTAAAAAGGTCTGTCCGGACTCAGTTCCAGCACAAAATATTCTTCGAGAAGCGTCTCCTAGCGGCGGCTCTCTGGATAGACCATTCTCAATGCTGGATTTCTCTATGGCTCTTCTTTCATCGAACAACTCCTCACCGGGAAGCGATATGATTAAATTCAATCTTCTGAAAAATCTCCCAGATATCGCTAAAAGACGCTTGCTAGATTTATTCAATTCCTTGCTAGAAAACAACATTGTACCGCCTGAATGGAGACAGGTCAAAGTAATAGCCATTAAAAAACCTGGCAAATCAGCGTCTGACCATAACTCATACCGTCCGATTGCTATGCTTTCGTGCATTAGGAAATTGTTGGAGAAAATGATCCTTCGGAGACTCGATCACTGGGTCGAATCAAATAACTTGCTATCAAATACACAGTTTGGGTTCCGCAAGAGCAAAGGAACAAACGATTGTCTAGCGCTGCTTTCCACAGATATTCAACTGGCCTTTGCGCACAAGGAGCAATTGGCTTCAGTATTCTTGGACATTAAGGGGGCTTTTGATTCAGTTTCCATTGAAATTCTGTCAGACAATCTGCACAGATGTGGACTTTCTGGAATTTTAAATAATTTCTTGTACAATTTGTTGTCAGAAAAGCAAATGAACTTTTCTCTTGGAAAACTGACAACTTCCAGAATTAGTTACATGGGCCTGCCCCAAGGCTCATGTCTCAGCCCTCTTCTTTATAACTTTTATGTCAAAGATATCGACAACTGTTTGGCAGAACAATGCACGCTAAGACAACTTGCAGATGACGGTGTGGTTTCCGTAAGAGGTCCACATACCGTGGACTTGCAAGGACCATTGCAAAATTCCTTAGATAACTTGTCTTCTTGGGCTATGAATCTAGGGATCGAATTCTCGCCGCAGAAAACTGAACTGGTAGTGTTTACTCGAAAGCGGTACCCAGCCCAAATGCAGCTTAATCTTTTGGGCAGAAACATTACCCAATCATTGTCTTTCAAGTACCTTGGGGTCTGGTTTAATTCAAAGTGCACTTGGAATACCCATATTACGTATTTGAAGCAAAAATGTCAGCAGAGGATCAACTTTCTCCGTTCAATTTGCGGCACATGGTGGGGTGCTCATCCGGGAGACCTCATAACGCTTTATAAAACAACAATTCTCTCTGTTCTAGAGTACGGCTCTTTCTGCTTTCTCTCGGCAAGAAAAAGTCACCTAATAAAATTGGAACGAATTCAATATCGTTGTCTGCGTATTGCTCTCGGCTGTATGCACTCAACGCATAACATGAGTCTCGAGGTTCTGGCAGGAGTAACACCCCTCCAGAACCGTTTCTGGGAGCTCTCTCTCAGAATACTAATCAAATGCGGAGTGACAAACACACTTATAATTGCTAATTTTGAAGAAATTCTTGGGTTGAACACACAATCTCGATTTATGAGAATCTACCACCACTACATATCATCAGATATGTGTCTTCCTTGTTATACTCCAGACCGTGTTCACTTCACCAATCGCAGTTCCTCAATTGAATATGATCTGACCATGAAACAAGCAACTCATGGGATTCCCGATCAACTTCGACCTATTATTATCCCACGTATTTTTACTGAAAAGTACCAACAAGTCAATTGCATGAAAAGATATTTTACAGACGGGTCCCGTCTCAATGGATCCACTGGCTTCGGTGTCTTCAATGAAAACTCTAGCGCCTTCCGCAAACTCCAGGAACCTTGTTCCGTTTTTGTTGCTGAGCTGGCAGCAATCAACTTCGCATTGGGGATGATTTCCAACATGCCCGCAGACCATTACTTCATCTTCTCGGATAGTCTCAGTTCGATTGAGGCTATTCGGTCGATGAAACAAGGTAGGCACTCATCTTATTTCCTTTCAAAGGTAAGGGAGCAGATGTGTGTGCTGGTCGAAAGATCATATATGATTACCTTTGTATGGGTCCCCTCACATTGCTCAATCCCAGGCAATGAGAAGGCGGACTCTCTCGCAAAGGTGGGCGCGCAGGAAGGCGAATTGTATGACAGGCAAATTTCACACGATGAATTTTACCATTTAGTGCGTCAGAGTACCTTTTCGAGTTGGCAAACCGATTGGGACACTGGAAATCTTGGACGGTGGTTACATTCAATTATTCCTAATGTTTCTTCGAGAGCGTGGTTTAAAGGCTTGGGCTTAAGTCGTGACTTCATTCGCGTGATGAGTAGACTTATGTCCAACCACTACTCGCTAGATGCTCATCTCAATAGAATAAACCTCGTGGACAGCAACATCTGTCGGTGTGGAAACGGTTACGATGACATCGAACACGCAGTTTGGCAATGTACGGATAATGACGCCGCCAGAGAGCGACTTTTGAATACCCTCGAGGCCCAAGGAAGACAACCCTATGTTCCTATCAGAGACGTGTTGGCAACCCGTGATCTCTGCTATATGCAGTCCGTTTATGTCTTTCTTCAAATGTCTAGTATAAGAATTTAATTCCTTTTGTCTTTTGTCTCTCTTTATTAGTTTTTGTTTGTCTTGTCCCCCCGTCTCGATGAGTCTCATCGTCGCCCACTGGTCACCCACCATAGCCGGTCAAACTCCGGACGAAGCTAGAACAGCACTACCGTTCATACTGGCGACAACGCTCTGATGAGACAACGAAACCCTACCCCAAGCTCCTCCCCTGATCCTATCCTTCGAAAATGTACCATTCTAACCTCGAGTAAGCCGCGAGTAATCGACCCAACTCCTACTAGACATAGAATTAAGTGAATTTTGTTACACACAGTGAACAATGAATTATCGGCTCCGTCAAGCTAACGCGATTGAGCCTTCCAAATAAACGAACTAGATAAAAAAAAAGCACAAGAAGTGATAGATACAGCTCAAAGACGACCACGTTATTTATGGTTTGAGCAGAAGTTCCAGAGGTTGACGGATGAGAAGATCGTTGCCAGAAGCCGGATGTTAGTGTCTGATAAACGGCTGAACAGAGAGCGGTACAAGGTAGCAAGGGCAGCTGAGAAACGAACCCACCGCAGAAAGAAAAGGCAATACGAAGAACGCGTGATTGCTGAGGCGCAAGAAAGTATGGAGCAGTACGATATGCGAAGGTTCTACGCGACCTTGAAAGGAATTTTCTGACAGTGAGCAGCTGGATCAAGCAAAGCACCGTATTCTAATGAAGATATTAGAGGACGAAGAACTGCCTACTAGCTGGTTGGATGGTCTTATTGGCCCATTATTAAAAAAGGGCACAGACTAGAGTGCGCCAATTATCGAGGAATAACTCTTCTGAATTCGGCGTCCAAAATACTGTCACGCGTTTTGTTTAACAAATTGAGACCGCTTGTTTTCGTGAGGGCCGATCAACGACGGATCAAATGTTTACTCTTCGTCATATCCTTGACTAATTTCGGGAGTACAACTTGCAGACTCACCATCTGTTTATTGATTTCAAAGCAGCGTACGATTCAGTGAAGAGAAATGATCTTTGGCAGATTATGCTAGAAAATGGCTTTCCGGCGAAACTGATTAGATTGATTCGCGGAACACTGGATGGATCGAAATCAAGTATGCGGGTTGCAGATGAGATTTCGACCTCATTCGTGACCTTAATGGATTGAAGCAGGGCGATGCACTTTCAAACTTACTATTCAACATTGCTCTTGAAGAGTGTGCAGAGGAACGGTACCATCATCACACGCCTTTGCGAACGACATCGGTATCATCGGAATTGGCCGTAGAGGAGTAGTGGAAGAGGCCTTTGTGGCTTTTTAAGTGGGAGACGGCGAGGATTGGGCTCACGATAAGTTCTACCAAAACGAAGTACATGATAGCCGGTAGACAGCAATAGTGGTTTTGGAAGAGAAATGTTATTGGATGGTGAACAATTTGAGGTAGTGGAAGAATTGGTGTATCTTGGAATACCAGTGACATGCGATAATGATGTTAGCCACGAGCTGAAGTCCCGTAGCTTGCAAACGAAAACTAAAGACGCTGATACTTCCGAGGCCCCTCTAAGGCCATGAATCGTGGACGTTAAATGAGACTGACCGGAGAGCATTTGATGTCTTTGAGCGTAAGGTGCTGCGAACAATACTCGGCGGAACATGGCATCTGGCGGCGTCGCATGAATCACGAGTTGTAACAAGTGTATAGCGGTACGGATATAGTGAAGCTTATAAACACGGCAGTCTATGGTGTGCTGGGCATGTAGTGCGGATGCCAGAAGAACGACAAACAAAGTTTATATTCAGCAGAGATCCCGGCAGAGGTCGTCGACTCTGGGGTAGACCTCGATCATTATTCGAATAATTGGACATTTAGGCATCCCTAGAAAATAGTGTAATTTCATGTAAAATACCAAAAACCAAGTCTTTAGTGGGAATGACACTGATGAAGACTGCACCCGAGTAGCACACTTTCATCACAATAAGTTACAGTAACTTGTTTATGACTGAAATAAGCCGTATATAAGTTTCTACAATTGATTTGAGACAAGCGTGCTACTAGGGCACATTGTAGTCGAAATACGTTTCTGTCATGGATACCAAAATTATTTAAGTGGAATTAAATGGAAGATAACCCTTTTTTGCTGTTTTATTTAAGCCTTCATTACTTCAGTATTTTCATGTGTTTTGGTGGTCCTTCAAAAATATCGAACAGCAGAATTGCAACCAGCAAGTGTTACTCAAGAACAACAAAGTATTAATGAATATGTTTGCCGTCGAGTTATTAACAAAACAGAAAGTCGATGAAGAGAATCGATCAAAATCACTTGCACCCCTACTTCCAAGTTTGGTTACAAGATTACAACTCTGGAGAGTATTTTGTGTGGTTCTGAATATGGCGATGAGTGTGCAAAATGTTATGCAGATGCATCCTCCCTATTCGGACACGCCCGAAGATTGGAGGCGAATGCCACTTCGACTTGTTTCGTCTACTAACGACTCTCTGATGACTGTGTTGGGGAAGCAGCATATGCATGTACGTAAATGGTAGATTTATTAGTTATTTCGAAACTTTTACACAATGCTTGACATTTACCACTTTTCCATAGTTTCTTGTTGAAAATCAACAGTCGGAAGATGCGTAGAAATATTTATGCTCGATTTGTGATAAAATTATTGAAATTGGTCCAAGGGAAGCAAAGTTATTAACGTTCAAAGTCTTTCATAATTTCGTAACATGTTACATTTTCGGTTTTCACAAATTGTACCCCCATATAGAAATCACAGACGTAGTCCTACGAAAAAAAAAGTAGACGACCCTATTTTAAATATTTTGCAATCAAAATTACCTTCAAATCCTAGGAATTCTAGTGGAACCACATTTTTTTTGGGATTCATCAAGAAATGGCTAATGCACACTTGTGGCTTTCGAAGGCATCGTGTTCGGAGTGTTAAACGCATAAGTTACCGGGAATTTGATAAACTTTTAAGTTCGTAAAATTACAAGAATGTGAAAATGAGTGCATTCACTCGACCCCTGCTATGCCAATGAATAACCCAGTTTGGACTTTCCCAGTCTGTTGAACTAGAATTTATGGATTTTCTTTCGGAACAAACGAAATCTTTTCTGATTGTAATGTTATTTAATCAACTTCCCTCCTGCAGATTGATGACACGTTCTGATTTTATTTTTATCTTTGATGCTCGCGATCATAATTCTACCTTCATATGCTGGTTGCCACAAAAACCCGGCTGATCTTATGTTAGTTTAAAAATTAGTCGAATACCTACTAATCGTTCGCTGTGCGCTCCATTATTCGAGTAAATATCAGCCGTCTCCAATTCTGAGGACATTAACCGTCGAGAGGCATCGCAGCACTTTAACATTAAAAAGCGACCAATAATAAATTTAAAAAACACATGTAAAAAAATTGACGTCTTTATTGGAAAATTTTGAAGGTGTTCAATTGCACAATTTTTAATTTTTTTGATGCTTATTTTTTAGTTTTTTATTGCTACTGCTAGAGTTTTAATTGGAAATTCATCAACTATTCATGGATCATTCATGTTTTTTGGATCATTGCTATTTTTGAATTTTCTGTTGCAACTTTTCATTTTACTGTTGCTTATTTTCGCAGTTTTACCAGTGAAACATATATTTTCTATTACTACTTTCCATTTGTCTTTTGCTCATTTTTAAAGCTAACTGCTCCTGACCAAGGTGTTCTGGTAGTTATGAACATTTTAAGTGCAAGATGTGCATTCTTTAGGTGTCGTTTGTATTTTGTCTCGCTTTTTCCTAGTCCCAGTTTTTCAAATATTGTCTACACTCTTGATCATAAATTTTTTCTGAGTACTCAAATTTAGGAAAATATCCTAGCCTGTGATCGTGAAATCAGAATTTAGTTTAGAATTCTAATTTATAATTATTAGGGTGAGATCTAAAAACAGATTAGTATTTTGATATTTTTGATAAATTGCGAAAAATTAACAATTTTAAAATTCAATATCCATTCTCAGATAATGGTCCTGAAAAAATCACAAAGTTACATTTCCAAGAAAAACTAATTTCAATCTTTCACGTTTCAAAATTCGCCCTAATGACTACATGGGCGTCAAAATGTATATCTTCATTAGGGTGCCAATGAATGTGTAGGGGAAATGTTTATTGCCTCGAAAAAAAAAGACCCTGTGCGATATTTGGGCTCAATCGGACGTGATTTTAGTTGGCGCAAAATCGTTATTTGCTTTTGCTATTCGGCCCGGAACTGTTTGTTATGATGAATGATATTTTAATCTAGGTTTAAAACTTTAGATTTATCCAGAGGTACTCGGTGAAATGAACGAAGCGCTCGTGTCCAAATTTTGTACGTGAGTATTACATAGTTGTATCTGATGAATCATCACCGAACGGCGCCGGTGGTGTAGTGGTAAGCGTGATTACCTCTCACCCCAGCAGGCCTGGGTTCAATACCAGTCGGCGCCGCCGGGATGTTCTGAGGCATAATATCTCTGATCACGCCTTCCTTCAGATGGGAAGTAAAGCCGTTGGTCCTCGGTTCATGAGTTGATGGGTCGATAGGTAGGGTTCAGGTGTGGGAGCTGCCTTCCTGGCACGTCGGTAGCATTGGTGCTCAGCACGGAAAACAAGATCGACGGAAAAAACAAAACCAAAGGAATCATCACCGGGTCACATAAATAACGCTTTGAACAATATGGGTGAGTGGCGATAGCATGAATTTCAGAGGTATTGCAAAGTGATGCACGGAGCCCACGATGGAAAATGAACAGGTGGGCAGGAACTCACAGTCTCCCAGTGTTGGTGAGTTCTTTGCCGTTAATGTTCACGAAAAGTTCACTATTTTGCTATACAGAAATTCAAAACAAAAATTTTATCTGCGGATTTGAACAGTTTTTGACCTGTTTCATACTACCGGAAGGTGTATGCTGGTCACAAATGCCGTGCCAAACTGATTTCCTACTCAATTAATCAATCTTTGATGTGAAATTCGCTAATAAACACGAGGCGCATTTCGTATAGCAAACATGCCATAACAAAATGGGCATGGTTCATTTAAGTAAACAAACTAACACTTCTTCCGACTGTTACACCTATGTATTAGCCGTCTCGCACGGAGCCAGTGTTGAGAAAATGAAAAAAAAAAAATCACCAATGCCCAAGATTACGCTTGATTTTCGTAGACTAAAATCAACAAGCAAACATCTGCGGTTGATTTTGCACGCTCGGAATATCAACACGACGAATGAGAACGACCCAAATTTGAGTTTAGTCAACTCATAATCGCCAAAAGAGCAGGAACTCAGCGACGAGTAAAATTTGTCTCATGTTTTCCCAGGTTTTTCCAGGATTTTTAAGGGAAAAGTTCCCGAATTTGAGTACCTGTGCGCCGCCGCGCCACGCCGCCGCCGCCGACGATTTTCATACGCCGCCGCCGCCGATGAAATTGAGCCGGCGCGCCGCCGCAGCAAAATCGTTCACGCCGCCGAATAAATTTATGTCACGCCGATGAAAAATCCGCAATACCTTTTCGGTAAAATGCATCTTGAACGCGTTGAAATTAGAACGCTCGTTCATGGCTACTAAAAATTGAGTGAAAAACCACTGAATTTCATTGAAATCGAATCTACTCAAAATTTAATAACATAGTCAGAACTAAACTTTGAGTAAAACGGCGAAAATAAGCACATATTTCGTTTCTATTCTTTTTTTTTTCTTTATGATTAATAAATTCAAAACTAAAAAGCATTTGAATCAAGCATTTTATTTTAAATAAAACAGATTGCAAAACAATTACAATTCACACTATTACCACGCCGGCTGCAATTTGCATCATTTAGCACGAAAACGTCAATTCTGATCGTAGTGACGTCCGAGACAAAATTGTAGAAAAAAATAAAGTCTGTCTCGTAAAAATATACACGGGCTTTTTTCCATTGTTCGGCACATAACACCACTGCTACCAGTTATTTGATCTACTGTAATTTAACCCGTGTCCTTATTTTAGTGCATGTCGTATTACGCAATCGTTATTGAGAAATGATGAAGTATTCGGTTTTGATACATTTTTCATTCTTGCCTTCATCGCAAGGAATCGATTCTCATTGAAAGGTCCCGCAATTTATATTTATACCATTGGAACACCCTCTAAAGGCGCGCTCCTTTGTCAGTCAAAATTGGATTCCTTAGCAACAAAATTAAATAATGACACCGATAATGACCATGCATCAGAACCGTAGTCTAAACCAATAAAAACTAAAACTATAGAACAACGATTTACATAGTTGAAACCACCGACTGGATACCTTCCTTCAGATAACAATTTGAGTGCGGTAAAATCGATAGAGTTTTTTCAAACACATCGTCGGTAAATGAGCAAGTCGGTGATCATCTCTTTTTGCCAGTGGTGGTGGTGGTGATGGAAGGAGGGCAAACTTCGTATTTTTTTTTTTTTCCTTTGGTTTGTTTTTTTCCGTCGATCTTGTTTTCCGTGCTGAGCACCAATGCTACCGACGTGCCAGGAAGGCAGCTCCCACACCTGGACCCTACCTATCGACCCATCTACTCATGAACCGGGGACCAACTTCCCATCCGAAGGAAGGCGTGATCAGAGATGTTTTGCCTCAGAACATCCCGGCGGCGCCGACTGGTATTGAACCCAGGCTTGCTGGGGTGAGAGGTAATCACGCTTACCACTACACCACCGGTGCCGTTAACTTCGTATTTGTTAGGACTGAAAAATTTCATCACAGCTAAAATGCTACTTTTATGAATTATGAAGATATGATATATTCTAATATAAATTTTTATATGTAAGATACAAGAAGAGGAGGTAAAGTTTGTGTATGACACAAGAAACCTGTCAATTTCACTTCCAGAGTGTCGCAATTAGCTATTAGTTATAACGAAGAGTACTCACTCATTGAAATATTTCATGCAGCTAAAATAGCTAATTAAAACCCTCTGAATGTAAAATTGACAGGTTTTATGTGTCCTACACAAACTTTACCTCCTCTTCTTGCATCTTACATAAAAAATATTATTATAATATCTCTTAGTTGCATTATTTTGAAAAGTAGCGGTTTAGCTGTAATTAGATTTTTCAGGCATGCTCACAATTCCATTTTGTTTCGTTTTTAAATCAACAACTGGGCTGAAAACTCAAAATTGAGATCCACCTTTATTTATTGATTTAAATATTGTTGCGTCAAACTTACTCATATTCAAAAATCCCAACCACTCATGCTTTGACGTTTAAAAAGAGGTTATGAAAATGAATAGTCCCGTGGGGAATAACCTTGGAGTGCCCCAGGGAAGTGTATTAGGGCCCCTGTTATTTATTATGTATATTAATGACTTGCGACGTGTTTTACGATTTTGCGACATTAATCTTTTTGCAGATGATACTGTGTTATTCATTGCAGCTAAGGATTTAGATGATGCCGTTTTACACTTGAATGAAGATTTGCGTTCTCTAAGTAGATGGTTGAAGTATAAGCAGTTAAAATTGAACACAAGTAAAACTAAATTTATGGTAATTTTGCGGAATCGAGTAAATGAGAACGTCTCTGTTGTAATTGATGATGAGACTATTGATCGCGTTCGGGAGATTAAATATCTTGGCGTGATTATTGATGACACACTTAAGTTCAACTCTCACATTGACAATGTCATCAAGAAAATTACCAAGAAGTATGGAATTCTATGTCGACTGAAAAACGATTTAACTATTGCCAGTAAAATACAGCTATACAAATCAATCATCTCTCCTCATCTTGACTTTTGCCCTTCCATTTTATTTCTGTCCAATGCAACACAAATATCGAGATTACAGCGCTTGCAGAATAAAATAATGCGTTTGATTTTGAGATGTAATAGATTCACTTCCTCAACTTTGATGCTAGACGCCTTACAATGGTTGTCGGTGAAGCAAAGAATTGTATATTTGACTATGGTGTTCATTTTTAAAGTAGTTAACGGTTTGCTGCCTCGATATTTGTGTGATCGAATTGAAAGAGGAAGTGACTTTCATAGATATAATACTAGAAACGCGGTTGAAATAAGAACACCACATTTCTTGACTTGTGCTTCACAAAATTCATTATATTATAAAGGAATAAATGTTTTCAATTCGATGCCTAGACATATCAAACGTTTAGCAACACTTACAGAATTTAAAAGACACTGCATTTCACACGTTAAAACTGTCTTTTGAACAGTTATCCAGTGATTTTATTTATGAATTGACAAATTATGTATCTTGACGAAGTTATCTCTAACGGATTATTTTATATGGATAGCTGTCATAACGACTTTTTAATAATTATTGTAGCACTGCAAAAACTATTTCTGTTCGCCACGAGGGTGATGATGGATTTTTAATATTTGATTTTATAGTAGATTAATTAAAAAAAAAAAGTAGTCTACAAAGGTTTGAGCCTCGCGCGCGTATTACGGATATAGAGGACTGAATTTAACACTTGATAAAAAAAAATGCAATTTTGAAGCTTATTTGAAAGATACCTTGAGTTAGTAGTAAGTTTTCTGGCAAATGTTAGGGGTTCGTAAGCATTCCTGACATTGCTGAAAATTATGATAGCATCAGATTGCGGGGTTACTAGTGTAATAGGATGCTTTGTTGATTGTTCATTAACTCTTGATTGCTTGTAATACTTATGAATATTTTAGGTGGACAAAAAGGCGAACTAAGAGGTGGACGCCTGAGCTTTTCCACATTTATATCGCTGTGAAGCAACTGTAAACTTTAGAGGGAATCTATATCTGTAACTGAAACCAGTTCGAATTTGTTTGCCAACCTGGTTAAAATGTCATATTCAATTATCTTAAAGATAAATCGTCCAGCTCAAACCTTTGTAGGGGTAAGAGGTGGGACCATCATCATCATCAATACGTCTGACTCATGTTTGAGTAACCTCTTACAAGCCTGTATGATGCAGCGATTTAGCGTCATTTAGTTTTTTGACGTTTGTTCGCACTTTCTCTATCTAGCACACAGGGATGAATCCAAGGGGTAAGTCACTCAGCACATTGTGCCATAATTAGATTCGGCACAACTTGAGCACATCCATCGGCACACCTTTGGCACAATCTCGTAGGCATTTGATTGTTGTAAATAAAATGAAAGAACTGCTGGTGACTCAAGTTGTTCAAAACATTACGTGCTGTTTGGTTGTATATTCAGGAACATCCTCTAATGAGATATACCTGAGGAACTCAGACCAGCAGTTCACTTCTTGGTTCACTAATAGATTTAAATCCGAAATGCCGCTATACCGACTTATCCTTGCCATTTCAAACCAAAACATTTCAGGTGTCAGAAATAACGGGTTGCCGGGATAAGTATTTTACAAAAAATCGCAGCTTGCTCTATGACCGTCACAATCGGCACACCTGCGGCACACTTGTGGTACACTAAAAAAAGATGACCCAAGATTGGTGTGTGGAGTGACCTACCCCTTGGATAAATCATTATTTTGTCCTTCTGCTCGTAATTGTTCGAGATAGTGTTTTGGTGCGCTGATCAAACGTCAAATATCTCAGTTCACTGGTTTCGTCTCGGTGAGCAAGAACGGCGAGATCTATAGGTGAGACAGAAGGAAAATAGCAGACTCTTTCTTTCTATCGATCCGACGAGAACCTTGGATGAATGAAACAGTCGACTAAAGTTTCCTACTGCCTATAGATCCTGCACATCGGTCTCGTCTCAGTTACGCATTTTATTTTTGACGTTTTGTTTCTTATTCACGACAACATTCACGATGTCGAATATGAATTTAAATAAAATGCCTTTAAATTTTCTGTCGATTGATACTTCGAGAGGAAAAAAACCTCGAAATGGAAAAAAATAATCAGACAAATATTAACCGATATCGAAGAATCTGGAGATTGGCTTGATATGGATGAGCAACACCCGCTATCTATTATAGAGGAGGAGCTATATTGTCAACCTGCGAGTTTGTGTGAAACGAATATCAATGTTCAATTTGACGGTGAATCTAAATAAGCCCCAACATTTAAAATAGTCAGCGTAACACGTTGGCATTAATTACTTAAGATGATGATAAGTCTCGAACTGAATAGAGCTGGCGTGAATGCTTTATTGAACCAACAATCAATACGAAACTAACGATTTCAAATTGGCTCACCACTTTAGTAGCCTATTGGTCCCAAGCAAACGATTAACGTACCCTATTCTAGTTGAAATTCTATTACTACACTATGTTTGTTTTGATTCGCTATGAAAGTTTGACAGATAACATCAGGGGTGTGTGGATTCATGCAGAACATGCAGGGGTGAGTGAAATAGCTTGGGACTGCTTGGGACCGTTGTTCTGGTACTGAGTGAACCAAAAATAATAATGATTTTCTTCGGGACCCAGTGGTCTTAGAGTTACCTCTATGATTGAACCGTCTTAATAAGCACGATCTCATATTCACAGCACATAAGTGGGCGCTAGTTGAAGACTTGTGAAACTTTCTTGAGCCGTTTAAAGTGAGTTTTTTTTTAAAGTCGTGGTTCTAAAACTATAATAATTATTGTAAACTATTGTTGCTATATTTCGAGCAAATAAGCCTACTAACAAGTTCCATCTGACTGACTGGTGACCATATAGGGTTTGAAAATCAATATCCAACCAGTGCATTGAAAATCAGATGTTTGTTTACTGATACACTAGACGATAGCTGAGAAAATAATGTTAGATTTTCACCTAGGGAACGGAATTCACTAATATCAATGCATTTAAAAAGCATCAGTGTTCTTCCAGTTAATCTTGACATTTTGAAATTGCATCATTTTGGCAGAAAATGTACTTTAATTGAAAAATTGTCTCGATTAGCGGACAAGTTAAAAACGTGCCAGTTAAAAGTCGATCACGTAGCGAACGTCTAGTGTGAAAAATTTCATTTTTGTTCCAATGTGATTTTATTCTAGTCTGTTTCTGAGACATGGTGACATGGTGGTCGTGAACATATTTAGTAAAATTACGTTTTGGTCAAAAGATTATAGTAACCCGTTGGCTGTTGAAAATAATGTAAAAGTTTACATTGCCATGCTCTTGCGATCTGAGATTGAAGCTTGTATCAGTGAAAAAAATGAGGACTTGCTTATCATCACACATATGAAGCTGGGGATGAAGGAGCAACTGAATCGAAAGTAATCGCGTAAATTTCGAAATCCGCGTAAAAAACCGCGTAAATTCTGAAATCCGCAATCAACAATCTTAATTCATGACAATTACAGCATTTGCCAAAATAGAGTTTTGCAATAAACACTGGCTTACTGACGAGGAACGGATTTACATAAAGGTGAATAAGGAACTATTATCAACTATAGATACTATAGATTCCATAGATAAGTGGAGGCACAAAAAGTTGTTTTGGCAACCATGAAAAATAAATGATCTTACTGGCATCCGTAAACAAAGTTCATGCCATCATAGAGCTCTTTGTTGTGCAGTTTTGTTTTGTTTCGTGCGCAAAAGTTCAAAATGAAGTGCAAAGCAAATCTTTGCAACAATGAACCGAGGAATGGTTTGCTTTATCTTTCATTCTTCCGCTGTCCGTGAAATAAATTGAATGTGGAGTGTGGAAAGCGTTTTGTGCTCATAATATAACAATACTTCTCCCTCAAACAACACCATGATGACGTCATTCTCGTTTGGCTACACTAACTGACAGCTCATTTGGCTAAATTATACTTTGCCTCCGCTTATCTATGGAATCTATAGTATCTATAATATAAACAACACGCTGAAATTTTTAATGTCTTACAGGCCAAGTTGTGCAGAATTCTACGTATATCCGAAAGACATTATCTTCAAATACATAAACAAAAAGTTTTATTACTATAATGCGCGTACATTCAAATATGTATCAGAGTAATATTAGCACATCATTTATCGCTATCAACACACAGCAAAAAAATAATTTTAATATCACATCAAAGTGGATGCACTTCAATCGTGTCGAAAATATGGTGTAATATTCCTCGCTAAAAAGGACAAAATTATCATTAATACAGTGCATGAACTGACATTACGCTGCTTTTACTGCATTTGTTTATTGTTATGGCCACAACAATTACATGTGGTTTTCGACATGATTGAAGTGCATCCTCTTGGATGTAATATTAAAATTTATTTTTTGCTGTGCATATTAAAAACGTGTAATGCTCAATAAATGAAAAAAAAAAAAATCCTGGGGTCCATTAAATTGTAACGTAATGCAAAAGATTGCTTTTCAATACACTGAAGTCTTTTTTTGCATGGTCACAATTTTTGGTGTAAATACAGAAATTTTTAAAATATGCCTGTTTGGATCATAGCATGCTATAATTACAAATGGCATCAAAATCCGATTTTTTAAAAACATTTAAGCATGTGAAAAACCAAAATCTAGTAGGTTTTTCTTTACACGGTTTTTTTTACACGGTGCGTATCCCCCGTGTAAAAAAACACCTGAGTGTACTATCCACCTCTACCTTTTCTTATACTTAATAAAAGGGTTGTAACACGTTGCCATACGACTCCACCCCCTGCAATTTTAATAAGCACTTGGCATACGTTGAGAATGTCTCAAAATTGAGAACGACTCGAAATTAAGTAAGAGTTACTCATATTTGAGTACCGGTTACTCATATTTGCGAAAACGTAGGTCACTCATAGAATGAGTCAATTTTCTGACGCTTTTCAGAGGAAAACTTCTCGGATATGAGGAAAACTGAATATGGTTTTAGTCTTTCCACTAGTGAACTTAAAATCTGTGTACAATTTTCTTAAATTTTCCCCATATTCAAGAAGATTTCCGCGAGAAAGTGTCGCAAAATTTATTCACACTATGAGTGACCTACGTTTTAACGATTTTGAGTAATCTGAAATTTTTTTGTACATGTGCGATTGGCATGAAAAGTTTTTTTTCTAAATCATTAAAAATAAACTCACGCCGACCCACGCTGACCCACGCCGACCCACGCCGCCACGCCGCCGCCGCCGAAAGCAAACGGCGTGACGCCGCCACGCCGCCGCCGCCGGCAGAAAATAACATATCACGCCGCCGCCGAAATTTTTTTGATCGGCGCACAGGTCTAATTTGAGAAAAGTAAAGATTGGATTCACTCAGTCTATTGGTACTATTTCGAGACTGAATGAATTTTTCGTCAATTTCCTGATTTTCCGACAGATTTTTTAGGTTTTCCACAGGAAACCATGAGACAAATTTACTCATCGCTGAGTTCCTGCACTTTTGGCGATTATGAGTGAACTAAACTCAAATGTGGGTCGTTCTCATTCACGATGGAAAATGAACAGGTGGGCAGGAACTCACAGTCTCCCAGTGTTGGTGAGTTCTTTGCCGTTAATGTTCACGAAAAGTTCACTATTTTGCTATACAGAAATTCAAAACAAAAATTTTATCTGCGGATTTGAACAGTTTTTGACCTGTTTCATACTACCGGAAGGTGTATGCTGGTCACAAATGCCGTGCCAAACTGATTTCCTACTCAATTAATCAATCTTTGATGTGAAATTCGCTAATAAATACGAGGCGCATTTCGTATAGCAAACATGCCATAACAAAATGGGCATGGTTCATTTAAGTAAACAAACTAACACTTCTTCCGACTGTTACACCTATGTATTAGCCGTCTCGGTTCTCATTCGCCGTCAAGCTAACAAAACTCACCAGCTGCAAATCTGAGGAGAGATTGAGTTTCATGATTATTGCTTTACACCCGAACGCAACCGAAGCTTCCATAACGTCGGTGAAGAGTGAAAAGAGATAGCAAACTATACTTTCTCTTTCTAAGAAAACGATGTGCAACGGCATCATTTTAGTGTCGAGTCAACTTTCAGCTTGATATTTTGCACGTTGTGAAGGAGGTTGTAAAATCATCATCAAGCATAATATTTTGTTCCAATATCACGCGTGATGTTGAGAGCGTATGAGAGCGGAAAAATGTAATTTCGTTCTCTTCCACAACCCCACCATTTTCCTCTTCATCCGTATAGGATAGCAAAGTATTTTAGAATTTGCCTGCCTGGCGGCAGCTTTTGCATACAGTTTAAATTTTAGTTCAATGAAAATATTGGATTAGTTTCAAATTGGATATTTCGATGTGCAGTTATTCCAGTTATAACAGAGCAAGGGTAGTGAATGGACTTCACTTTTTGAAAGGCATGCTTCTTGTTGGCTGGTTGGGAGTGGCTTCTGTCTGCTCCAAAACTCGTCTACCGAGAGACTGGAAGGAGATCTTCATAGATACCTTGCGTATTCTTCTCGTTGGCGAGCTGAGCTGAATGTGGGTATTGATTAGAGCTGTCAAGATACCTCGCGAATGCTTCTCGTTGACGGGCTAAGAGTACGTGTGGATTTTACTCCTAATCAGGCCCTAAAAACCTCTAGAGGTTGATTTTATTGGATAGGTTTGTGACTATTTTTTGTTTGTTCGTTGGTTATTTTGAAAAGGTGAAATATGAGTTTGATAAATTTGTTTTTCTTTTATTTCACTGTATTTAAATGAAATTCCTTTAACATGAAAATGTATGATCTCGAAATTTTCTGACAAAAATTCCGTTAAATTCCGAATCGAAGCGAAATACACGGTATAACTCGATATACCGCATGCCCTTACAATACAGCCATATCGAATCACCATGAAATTGAATGTTAAATTCGTGCGAACAGAAAAACTTTTCACGGCTTTATGCGAATTTTATACGGTTTTTTATACTCAAGAGATTATTGGCGTTGTCTTGAGCTGCGTAGTGAATGGGTGTCGATCCGGATGAATCTTGTGCATCTATTTTGGAAGATCGATTGAGGAGAAGTTTTGCTATTTCTGAATGCTCCCGTTTAATACCATCGTTATTAACCATGCTCCAATGCAGTTCATAAAAATCATGAATATATTGTGGCGACCAACAGCCACTTTCACAGTTGAGAGGTGTTCTTTATTCGTCATTCTGATAAAGTTTAACCATTGCTAGATGCCCATTTTCACCTGCACCTACACCTGTTTTATTATTTTTATCCAGATGATCCACAATGATCGTTGGCAGATCGATCGCGGAGAGGTTTAACAATTTTTTGTTCATTTTAGTTGCATAGTATAGAGGTGTTTTATTATATATATCCTGGCACGTCCTACACGTAGGCAGATCGATCGAGGAGAAGTTTAACAATATCTAGATGCCTCATTTGAATTGCATAGTGGAGAGGTGTTCATTTTGCTTCATCCTGATGATCAACGTTGGCAGATCGATCGAGGAGAAGTTTAACAATTTCTAGATGCTTCATTTGACTTGCATAGTGGAGAGGTGTTGTATTAAATTTATCCCGATGATCAACGTTGGCAGATCGATCGAGGAGAAGTTTAACAGTTTCTAAACGCCCCCATTGACTTGCATAGTGGAGAGGTGTTTTATTATCTTCATCCTGATGATCCACCTTGGCAGATCGATCGAGGAGAAGTTCAACAATTTCTAGATACCCCCATTTACTTGCATAGTGGAGAGGTGTATTATTAAAAAAATCCCGATGATCAACGTTGGCAGATCGATCGAGGAGAAGTTTAACAATATCTAGATGCCTCATTTGAATTGCATAGTGGAGAGGTGTTCTATTAAATTTATCCTGATGATCAACGTTGGCAGATCGATCGAGGAGAAGTTCAACAATTTCTAAACACCCACATTCACTTGCATAGTGGAGAGGTGTTTTATTATCTATATCCTGATGATCCACCTTGGCAGATCGATCGAGGAGAAGTTTAACAGTTTTTGAACGCCCCCATTTACTTGCATAGTGGAGAGGTGTTTTATTATCTGCATCCTGATGATCCACCTTGGCAGATCGATCGAGGAGAAGTTTAACAATTTCTAGATGCCCATTTCTACTTGCATAGTGGAGAGGTGTTGTATTATCTTCATCCTGATGATCCACCTTGGCAGATCGATCGAGGAGAAGTTTAACAATTTCTAAACGCCCCCATTTACTTGCATGGTGGAGAGGTGTTTTATTATCTTCATCCTGATGATCCACCTTGGCAGATCGATCGAGGAGAAGTTTAACAGTTTCTAAACGCCCCCATTCACTTGCATAGTGGAGAGGTGTTTTATTATCTTCATCCTGATGATCCACCTTGGCAGATCGATCGAGGAGAAGTTTAACAATTTCTAGATGCCCATTTCTACTTGCATAGTGGAGAGGTGTTATATTATCTTCATCCTGATGATCCACCTTGGCAGATCGATCGAGGAGAAGTTCAACAATTTCTAGATGCCCCAGTTCACTTGCATAGTGGAGAGGTGTTTTATTATCTTCATCCTGATGATCCACGTTGGCAGATCGATCGAGGAGAAGTTTAGCAATTTCTAGATGACCCATCTCACTAGCCATGTGCAGCGGACTTTTATTGGAGCATGCATCAAAGTTTAATTCTTTAACCACGGCCATCAAATTCACATCTATGCCATAATCAAGTAGAAATAAAACCATCTCATAATGACCAGCACGCGACGCAGTGTGCAATAACGATCCGTATTCTTTGTATGTTTTAGTTTTGTAATCATTCTTTTGAAGTAACCCCTTCACTACTTTTACAACATTTGCTTTACATGCCCAGAATGCAACCTCAGGTTTTTCTTTACAAATATCGCTCAGAGCAATCATTTGCTCTGATTGTTCTGAAAACTGTTCTTCAGTTAGCATAAAGAAAAATCTTCGAACTGTTTTATGATAAACAAGTACTTCGTCCAAAATTGCTTTGCATTTTTGGATATGACTATATATATACGTTGCAACGAAAAATTCGGCATAGGATCGGTGTACGAATCTAAGCTTGCCTTCGGAAATATTAAATAGAGGAGAGTGCTCGTTTCCCTGTTTGATTCGGGTTTGAAGTTCGTTGTAACGTTTTTCGTGTTTACCCGATGCGATTATTTCCTTATGTTTATCCGCAAAAATCTCGTGCCAAGCAGCTATTTGATGCTCAATAGTAAAGTATTTCAACTGCCGGCGCTCTTCGTCATCACTTGACATGTCGATATTTCGGTAAGCATCTTGATCTCTTTTTTTCTTCCATTTGATTTGAAACGAAAATTCTACAAACTTTTTAAACAATGAGACAACATTAAATTTTTCTTTCGGGAAAATATCTGGTGCACGTTTATCTGGAACGGTATTTAAATATTGTTGGAAATCATCAGAATATACTTCCGCCAACAATCGAATTAAAAGTGGAGTACCAAAGAATTCAGAGTCAAAGCTTTGTATGTCCGAGTAGAATTTTTCGAGCAATTGAGTTGAATAAATTTTAAATTCCCTTGAATCATCGGAAGCTTTCCATGAATTTTTCAAAACCATAATTTGTTCATCGTTTTCAAATGGAATCAATCTGATTGCCCTTGTTTTAAATTTTGTTTCAAGAATATCTTTGACATGATATCTACCACTAACAATCACTCGAATATTCTCCTTTGACAATAATTGCCTAAATACGGCGATTGCCTCGTTATGAAAAGTGATCTCATCGAACCCATCAAACAGGATTATCGATTCTGTTCGATTTGCGTTGCTTTCTAGATTGTTTCTCAATATTTTCCGGCTTGCTTCTGAAAGAGTCGATTGCAGAATTTTGAAAACCGCTTCTAAATTTTCACAGCCTGATTTGAGCACTTCCTTTAAGTTATTCAAATATATCAAGAACACATCAATATCGGACTTCTTTTGAACTTCGAAGGCAATGTGTTGGAGGATAGTTGTTTTTCCCATACCAGGCTCTCCGATGAAGAGAGAAAATTTGTTTTCTGCTGGGTCGTCTATCAATCGTTTGATGAAATCATGGTCGCTAACAATAAGATTGTCATCAATTAATTTTCTTTCTATGTACGAGCTTCCAATATATTTACGTTGTGAAAAATTACGACTCAGTTCTACCGTTATTTCTTCGACACAAGAGCGTCCCTCTTTATAAGATAAGTAACTCTTTTCTGGCTTATTGTTTTTTGTATCCTTGTAACTATTAGAATTGATCCAATTTTTAAAACATTCATTAAATTTAAAGAAAGGCAGTTTTAATTGTGCTTTTCCAAGATCGTCCGGTGGAATCCAATCTCTCATCCATGAGCGAAGATCATTCTCGATGGTTTTTATAAGATCACTTGGTTGGTTTACACAGAAAGTTAAATGCTGAAAGAACTTGCTCACGCTATCTTCATTTAAATAGGCTGGTAGTTGGGTGTTCCTAGATTTACCATTCATAAAATTTTTAATCGTTGTATTTTCTGCTATTAATCTCTCATCAATACCCTTTAGTAGCTCATTGTGCAACCATTCATGGGTGAGACCACCGTCCTCGGAGAGCTTTAGATTTTTATCTGAAACTTCCAGGATCTTCTGCAACGGTGTTTTGTAGCTGATTAGTATGTCCGAAACTTTTCCACTTTTGAAGAGTTCAATGATCGCATCCCTAATGGCATTTAGTTCGGTGTTCATCAACTTCAGTAAATCTTCAATTTTATCCTTTTTTGGTCTGAATCTTTTGTAGCAATCGTTCGATTCAGCAAACTTCATTATTGGGTTCACTTCACCTTGTTCACAGTCCTCGATGTCCACCAACTCTTTAAGCTGACTATTGCTATCGTCTAATGATTTATTGGTTAAGATAAAAAATCGCATCTTCAACTCCTTGAACTCATCTTTTTGAATAACGTCTAAATACGACTGTATGTACTTGATAATAGCAAAATCATTATTACCTTTACACGTCTTCGGAAACAAATTGTCGAACGATATTGTACCATCTGAGTTGTCTTTGTGTTTGGCTTGGAAAAACCACACTTCCTTCGGTTCTTCGAAAATTATGACCACATCATCGAATTTTCCAGCGTCCTTCATTTCTGAGGCCAGCTTGAATTCAGATTTCTGCAAAGATGCTCGCTCAAACAGCGCAAATGCTAAATCTTCTTCGTATTTGTTGCCATGATTGCCAGTATTGCCACCCCATGCATAGCGGTGACTGACATCCTTGGTGTGCTCCATTATTTTCCCTAAAAAAAAACACAATCTTTTAGTTTTTAGACACAGGAAAAGCATTCGACAGTGTTTGGCATGACAAAGTTTCAGAGTTGGTTGAAAATGCTATCTAACATGAAGCTTTAGTGTGATAATTGATTAGCTAGAGAATGGTCATTAGAAGAGAGTAGGTAGATAGTTCCGTTAGAGTACGGCAATATGAAAATTGAATAGAAGTTGAAAATGAGCGAAGGGCCTTTGGCTATTCCACAGCCGCAGACATTAATGAGCAAAGGCAGTCGCACACTTTTTGCCTGTAGATTTGAAGACATACTTCAAATCTCCGCGTACTTCGTACCGGCTAGGCAAAGAGTGTGCGTTTGACTTTGTACTGTCGCATTAATGGCCCTTCGCTCATTTCAACTTCTATTCAATTTTCATACTGCCGTACTCTAGCGGAACTATCTACCGACCCTCTTCTAAAGACCATTATCTAGCTAATAAATTATCACACTAAAGTTTCATGTTAGATCGCATTTCCAACCAACTCTGAACATCGCAAACTTCGCGTTTGAAGTAACATAAAAACACTTTGAATGAAAAAGTTTATTTTTCCACTCAATATTATGAAATTAATTTTTTGAGTTACGGTTTAGCGACTTGCAGTAAATTTAATTGTTTGTAAGAAACTTTGAACATACTGAGACGTAAGCACATATCAACGGTAAGAAACGTGTGTGTGAGAAAATTTGCGAAAAAATCTAAGGGAATTCAATTCCCATTCAGTACACAGATGCATTGCCAATTATACAGCGGTGGACCTATATGGTCTATGGATGTATTTGGCTGATGACACTTGAGTTTCGAATATGTTTCCCACCCTAGTTTTTTTTTGCGCAAGCGTTCTCTAATACACAACAATTGTCTATTATCGACGATATGTGCTTGTACCGCAACCACTCAGTATCAGTCGATGTGAACAAACACAGCTCTTTTTTGTTGTACCTACATCCTTACAAGTTTAGATATTTTCTCTTCTTATTTACAAAAATGGAAGATTTCTCCCAACGCTTCCAAAACTCAACTTATAATATTTCCACATAAGCCTAGAGCTTCGTTTTTGAAACCTAATAGTAGTCACATAGTCACAAATTCTTGGTCATGTCAAGTGAAATATCTTGGATTAGTGCTTGACCAAAGATCACATTGAGGGCATTCAAGCCAAATGTAACAAATATATAAAATGTTTGTATCCTCTTATAAACAGGAAATCCAAACTTTGCCTGACGAATAAACTTCTAATATTTAAACAAGTTTTTAGATCGGCTATGCTTTACGCTGTGCCAATATGGTCTTGTTGTTGCACTACCAGGAAAAAATCACTTCAAAGGATTCAGAACTAAGTTCTGAAGATGATTTTGAAGTTGCCTCCCTGGTACAGTACTACCGAAGTGCATAGAATGTCGAATGTTGAGACTTTAGAACAAATGTCCGACAAAATAATTAATAATTTCAGGCAACAATTGAGGATTGCAACGATTAATTCTCTTTATACTTAGATAAGATTTACTTTTAGTTTTTAGTTTTAAGATATCAATTGTTATACTGACATGCAAGTTTAAAAAACCTGTTTAAAATATTAAAATACTGAATTGCCAAGACAGGAACAATGTGAAAATACTTAGATATATATCATAACAATTAAGGCTGGTAAGTTACTGTAGTAACTGAAGCACCTAGGTTAAAATGAAATGTAGTTTATTTTGAGTTTGGAACAAATAAAGAGTTTGAAAAGAATCAGGAAATAGGCTTTAATATATATAATTCAAACTTAAAACATTGCATGATGTCCTAAGTATAATATTGATGGATTCTCTTCGTCGACTCTTTCGTTAATAACTTTCTTGTTGTGTTTGTCGTATTAGATGCTAGATAAAAGCTTCTTTTATCGATCTGTGTTATGAAAAAAACCTTCTTCTTCTTCTTCTTATTCGCATTTCAAGCTTATTGATTAGTGCATATTAGCTTATTGCGTGCTCTTAACTTAGTGTTCTGAATACACTTCCACAGTTATTAATTGAGAACTTTCGATGCCAATACCAATGCATGAATTTGTATATTGTGTGGCAAGCACAAGCAAGCACCGGGAATCGAACCCGCCACCTCCAGCTTAGTAATACCATGCCTTTACTGACTAGGCTATGAGGCCCACTGGCTGAACATACCTGGAAATGTATTTACATGGCCGAAGGGATACAAGGAGAAAGTCGACGAAGAGAATCGGTCAATGTTATTTAGGACATAATGCAAAGTTCAGCTTGAATTGTTTCGCTTAGCTATAGCAATGTAAAGAGAAAACCAATGAAGAGAACATTACAACGCTAACTGTCGAATTTCAGTACCTAGCACTGCAAAAAACTCGACGGTACCTCTATTTATGCTAAGAGAATAACATTGTAAGTCCCTCCTACTTGGAGAATTATGCAATTGAACGGCTTGCTATGCCCCGCCCCCATCAACAAAACATCCGGGATTTTATAAACCGTTCTATAGCATAATTTCCCAAGTAGGATAGACTTACATAGGTAATCTAAAAGCATAAATGGAGGTAACGTCTGGTAATTTCCATTTAATTATAATTTAATTTGCAAATTTTTATGAATTTCTTTTTTTTCTGTGGTGTTTACAAATATCCACACACCCGCACAACTTTGACTGTCGAGTTTTATTTGAATTTCGTGTTAACATCTTTCTGGATATTTGTGAACCTCAATTTTCATAAACTGCTCCCTTTTTATACCGGTAAACGGCAATGTAACATGTGTGAGCCAAACTCACGTTATTTTTTAGGTGGCGAACTTTCATTTTTACAACCTTCATCCCGTGCTTATACCCTTGATCACATTTCATAAGGGAAGCATAAAAAAGAAAGAGATATCGCAAGAAATTTTCTCTATTATACCTGTTTTGTAAGACATTAAGTGGGAGTTGTTCCACCAATGACCCGATGAGACAGCTTATAGAAGTTACATTTAAATTCAAATCCCTGTTCATAAGTTTTTCCTTGATTTTGTTGAATTTCGATGAAAGTTTTCAAACTTTCCTGATGTTATTTGAACGTCTCTGAGTTTGGCATTTTTTTCTGAAATTCTCAGATATTTCATAAAGTCTACAGTACTTTCCAAATGTTATTTAATTTTCATCAAAAAATTTCTCACGTTTAAAGAAATTTTTGCAGAGCACCATTGAAATTTATATAATTATTATAGTTCACAGAAATCTTTTGAGGTTCGTAGAACCTACCAGGAGGACATTGAACCCCTAAAGCTCCGGAAATCAAAACTCTGCCCGAAGAATAAACTAATAATATTTAATCAGGTTTTAAGTTAGACCAGGACAAAAACACCTTAAAGGATTCAGACTAAAGCTCTGAATTTGATTTTGAAGTTGCCTTCATGGTTCACTTCTGCCGAAAAATCTAGAATTGATTGCCAATCCTCAATTGCAATGATTAATTCCCTTTACAATTAAGGCCTGTACTCGAAAAAAATGCACCAGACAAAAGTGTTCGCCAAAAATTTATTTTAAGTCGGATTTTTTGAAACTTTCAGGGAATGAACTAATGGACACATGGATTATGTTTTGGCATAATTAATTTATTGAATTTCCTTTCCATTACATTTTGTGCAATGGTGGAGCCGACCTTTTGGGTCACTTTCATCCATTCTTTCTTTAACTCCAGCTCGTTCTTAAACACTTTGGACGATTTTCGAACTTTGGCCGTCATTATGGCCCAAAATCTTTCCACCGAACGAATCTCTGGTGAATTTGCGGGGTTGGCGGTTTTTGGTACAAAAACAACGTTATTGTCTCTGTACCAATCCAACGTCGATCGCGCGTAATGGCATGATGCCAGGTCCAGCCAAAATAATGTCTCGTCTCCGTGGAACCGCAGGAAGGGCAACAGACGCTTCTGGAGGCACTCGGTGCAGTAAATTTCGCTGTTGATGGTACCCATTGTGATGTACGGTTTACTCAGTTTATCGCATTGGCATATGGCCTTCCAGAGCAAGTATTTTTTGGCGAGTTTGTCCACTTTCTTCTTCCTTATGTCTTCCGGAACATCACACCGTGATTTGGCAACGTAGAACTCCAGCCCCGGTATCTGCTTTGCGTCTGCCTTGATGTAGGTTTCGTCATCCATAACCACACACATCGCATCAGTTTCGTTAACCACTCTCGATACAGCTTCCTTGCGTGGGATTTGGCCACCGTGTTTTGTTGATCACGCCGGTTCGGTGCCTTCCGAACCTTGAATACACGAAGCCCAGCTCGTTTCATGGTTTGCTGAAAGAACCAGGCGAAACACTTTGCCTTCAGAGCCGCGACGCGAATCGAAAGGTTCGGATTACGCTTGAAATAATCCAACACCTTCCGGGCCTTCACAGGGTCAGCTGTCTTCGATTTTCATCCACTTCCAGCCCGCCGCTCGGTCATCTGGGACTTCTTAAACGATTTTACCACCCGAGAAGCAGTTGTATGGGTGATTCCCAGTTATCTTCCGATCCATCTCATGGTCGCAGTCGGATTTTCCATGACGGCGCGCAAAATTCTCCGGCGATTTTCTTCTTGTTTCGATGACATCTCAATAACCACTGAACCGATTGTTATGAAATTTTGCACATGTAAACAATTCACTCCAAACTAGTTATACCCAGATTTTCATCAATTTTTACCCACGGATAAAAAAGTTAAACACGGATAAAAATGGTGCATTATTTTCGAGTACAAGCCTTAGATATGTTTTAGTTTTGGCTTTCAGTTTTAAGATTTCATTTGTTATACTGACATGCAGGTTTAGAAAACCTGTTTTAAATACTGAATTGCCAAAGCAGGAACAATGTAAACACACATAGCTATATATCAGAACAATTAAGGCTGGTAAGTTACTTTAGTAGCTGGAGCACCTATATGAAAATGAAATGTAATTAAAGAGTAATTTTCATTAAGAGGGAAAATGCCAACCGTCGATTAATTTCAGAGTGCTTTATTAATAAATGTTTGGCGGCGATAAGGACGATGATGGCGTGACTCTTGGAGTGCGAGAATGGATATTGTTACCGATCCACTTGAAATCGGAACAATAGATGTTCATCTGACTGAATTTCTAGATTTTATTGACATCATTTCCTAGTAAATAGCTTATGCTGGTTCTCATTGAAAACTGCGAGTAGTTTATTCATTATAATAAAAAAAAAATTAAAGGGGTAGTGTCCTAGGCACGACCGCAGTTTGACGTAGAACCACGCAAAATTGATGTTTGTCATGCATTTTTGACTATTATACTTATTATTATGAATGGGCGGGGCAGAACGTTTCTTTTGTGCAAAATATGAAAAAAAGGATGGACTTTGGATGTTAATCTAATTGCATATATAGAGGTACCAGATATGTTTTACAGTTAGTTGTTGGTAATTCATCGAATGTATGAGGAGACATAAGCAATTTTTTTTTTGAAAATTTTGGCTCTGCGTGTGAAAAAATGTTTTTACTTATAAGGGGCTGTTTACTACGTTGACTACGTAGACAGAGTTGTCTTTTCAGATTGTTGTTAAGGGGGGTGGTAGGGTTGTTGTTAGGGGGGAGGGGGTTTTACATACATAATTTTCCAAGTCTCATTCTTATTGTGGTTGTCATGGTCACGCCGTGATGCACCTTTAGCCGCTGAATTGGTCCTGCTTGCTGCAGGACCTAGTGACACGCCGTCCGAAGCGGTAATGAGCAGAGTCAGTAGTAGTAAAATTCTTCTTTATTTTGATTTGTTATGCGGTTTACAATTGCTAATACAGGGGTTAGTCAGAAGGGCTCTTCAGCTTGGGTGGACTTTTTGATTTTGTGTTGTACATGTTGTTTTTTACTCTGTAATGTTTTTCAATTTTCCTCTTGTGAAGTATGTTGTTTGAATGTATTAATTTATTATTCTACCAAATGATGGTTAAAAAAAATAAGCATCCTTGAATAATGGTTGCTATAGTCATTACTGAGATCTTGAACTATTTCCAGAAACCATCGAAACGGTCCGTTTCAAGGCCACCACAATTTTCAAAGAAAGAGTTCGTTTGAAATATTTTCTAACACAAGAATAATTACACATGAACTGAAAAATAATTTTATTAGTAATAAACGGAAAACAAGTCGGAAGAAATCAACGGATTTCATAATAATATCAGGAATTTTAAATAACGTTCGATCAAAAAAGTTAACATATGTGAGCGTAGTCCTACGTTAACTGTTCGTACAACCCCATTGGGCTGTCCCTTGTAGTTTTTTTTTCAAATATTTCATATTCAAGATAAATCTTTGGCAAAGTTTTAGAAAATAAAAGAGGTAATCAACTCTGCACACTGTGCCGAAACACAGCATGGCACACTTTTCGGCACGTAGGACACACGATGGCACACTGTTAAGTTTTGCCAATCGTACTTATTACTATTAGCCAATTTGTTTATTTTCCAGGTTGGAAACAGTTCCAACTCTAGACCTGTGCGCCGATCAAAATATTTTCGGCGGTGGCGTGATATGTTATTAGCTGCTTCACAGTGATATAAATGTGAAAAAGCTCAGGCGTCCACCTCAAAGTTCGCCTTTTTGTCCACCTAAAATAATAATACGTAGGGTTACGGTATGTAATGTGGGTCTAGTCCTTTCATTCGGCCTATCACGCAAATAAATAATTAATTAAGGAATATTACACAAAAAATAAGGAAAATATTGATCACTGATGATTGATAAATGTGTACCACACACAAATCAATTTATATCACAACATTTCAATACATTTTCAGCTCTCGTAAGTAATAAAACTGGTTGAGAATATCACTCTGTTCGGAGTTTTTAGCCGCCATGACTTCTAAGGTTAAGATGGGAAGGTTGCACTGACGATCATCAAATGGCCTGATTATGGCATTTATTGAATGGAATTACCTGATAATACACACTAGACGTAAAACTCACAGTTACTGTTTGAATATTTTATGTTTATTTTAATTGTTTAACAACGTTTTCACAAGTAAATCATGGACCCAACTTTAGGGACACATTTCTTTTCTATGTTCCTAACTTTGGCCCATGAAATTCATTTGACAGCATAAAGCAATAAGAGTAACGTCAACAATGTGGTTTGCATTTGGATGATAAGGAACGAACAGGAAGGGAGATTTTTTCTGCCAAATCTGTATAATGAACATCACAATGTTTTGATTTAGATATTCTGCGGTCGAAAGACGATAAGCGAAATTTTTAATTTTTAATTTTTAACTTGAGTGATTTAATGTAGTTTTCGTAAAATTTTCTCTAAGAAATGTTTTGAGGAATGAAGAGTATTAAGTTAACAGTGATAGTGATAAAAAAAAATACATAAGAAAACGTTACCAAGAGCGTTTTTTTTGAGAATCAAACAGGATAGGACGAAGTTGCATCCATAAATAGACCCAATTTGGGGACAATAGACCGATATTACATACATTTCCCTGGTGAGTTTTTGTCTTAAAAAAAGTAAGTTTTTCAACTTTTTGCGGTTCCTGATAGCAAACGACATGATAAGCATATCTAAGCATACCATTTAGCAGTAGAATATCGTTTGCAGGTAAATTAATTGATGAGTTATGATTAAAAACGTAATCTATGGCTGCATATTAGACCGAGGTTAGGGACGTATACCCTATTACAAGCGATCAAGAGCTAATGAAAAATCAACAAAGCATCCTTTTACACTAGCAACCCCGCAATCTCCTTGATTTGTTTTCCGTCGATCTTGTTTTCTGTGCTGAGCACCAATGTTACCGACGCCAGGGAGGCAATTCTCCCACCTGGACGCTACCCATCGACCCATCAACTTATGAACCGGGGACCAACGGCTTTACCTCATGAAGACATGATCAGAGATGTTATGCCTCAGAACATCCCGGCGGCGCCGACTGGGATTGAACCCAGGCCTGCTGGGGTGGGAGGTAATCACGCTTACCACTACACCACCGGCGCCGCTAACGCCCCACAATCTGATGCTATCGTAATTTTCAGCAATGTCAAGTATGCTCCCGAACCCCCGAAATTTGCTAGAAAACTTACTACTACTTACAAATAAGCTTCAAAATTGCATTGGCTCATATACTTGGAGACTACCTTTTTTTAAATCTACTACTACTAAATCAAATATTAAAAATCCATCATCACCATCGTGGCGAATAAAAATAGTTTCTGCAGTGCTACAATACAGGGTGATTCAGAATAACTGTCACCGATTGCACAAATATGCAATTCTCAATGGGTAAAAGGGGTATATGTTCAAGTATTTTTGTTTTAAGTGTGTACAAATATCAGCTTGTACTGATAGTAGGATTTGAAATTTCATTCGTTTGTGATTTCAAGCAGCCATTGACGTCGAAATGGAGAATGGCATAAATCTTTAAAAAAATCGTTTGTTATCTTTTAGAAACTGAAATCTCTTCGAAAGAATTTAACATTTATTTTTGCATCATTATAGAGGTACAAAGGAACCATGCCTGGAAAATCCGTTCAATATCAGAGCTTAAACGCATCACCAGGACTCAAAAAGTGCTGGAACTAAAGCGTGCGTGCCAGTTGTGGTTAATTTTCATGACAAATGTAGCTGATAATTAAGGTAAAGGGAGAGAGGTTTGAAATAAACTATGCTTAGTTGAAGGTTATATATGTAGAATATCTGGAATATAATGATATCAAAAATTCACGCTAGCGTTCAATCGTTATGACCATTTTTAAAAGGGACAGTTATTCCGAATCACCCTGTAATTATTAAAAAGTCATTATGACAGCTATCCATATAAAATCATGCGTTAGAGATAGCTTTGTCAAGATACATAATTTGTCAATTTCATAAAAGAAAATCACTGGATAACTGTTCAATACACAGTTTTAATGTGTGAAATGCAAATTCTGCAAGTGTTGGTGAACATTTGATATGTCTAGGCATCGAGTTGAAATCATTTATTCCTTTAAAATAATTTTGTGAAGCACAAGTCAATAAATGATGTGTTCTTATTTCAATCCCGTTTCTTGTATTACATCTATGAAAGTCACTTACTCTTTCAATTCGATCACACAAATATCGAGGCAGCAATCCGTTAACTACTTTAAAAATGAACACCACAGTCAAACATACAATTCTTTACTTCACCGACAACCATTGTAAGGCGTCTAAAGGGTGATACGGTCAAAATTTGGTCAATATCAACTTGACGTATTTCTTTCAATTTTGCATTTAAAAAACCTGAACACCCCTCATTTTGAAGGTGTGTGTGTGTAGAATGTTGCTCCTATTTTGATTTTGGAATTCACTCTTCAGTTGTCAAAATGCCGTCCAAGCAAGAAGAGCAGCGTATCAAAATTTTGCTCGCGCATCGCGAAAATCCGAGCTACTCGCACGCAAAGTTGGCAAAATCGCTAAAAGTTGCCAAATCAACCGTTACAAATGTAATTAAAGTGTTTGGGGAACGTTTGTCAACAGCCAGGAAGTCTGGATCGGGGGAAAATCGAAAACCGGAAGCCGCTGAGACGACAAAGAGAGTTGCCGGTAGTTTCAAGCGAAACCCTAACCTCTCTCTCCGAGATGCCGCAAATAAGCTGGGTGTATCGTCTACAACCGTGCATCGAGCCAAAAAACGAGCCGGACTATCGACTTACAAGAAGGTAGTGACTCCAAATCGCGATGATAAACAAAATACGACGGCCAAAGCGCGATCCCGGAGGCTGTACACGACGATGCTGACGAAGTTTGACTGCGTGGTAATGGACGACGAAACCTACGTCAAAGCCGACTACAAGCAGCTTCCGGGACAGGAGTTTTATACGGCAAAAGGAAGGGGAAAGGTAGCAGATGTTTTCAAGCACATGAAACTGTCAAAGTTCGCAAAGAAATATCTGGTTTGGCAAGCCATCTGTACCTGTGCCTTGAAAAGCAGCATTTTCATAGCTTCCGGGACTGTCAACCAAGAAATTTACGTGAAAGAGTGTTTGAATAAACGTCTGCTGCCTTTCCTGAAGAAACACGGTTGTTCCGTACTGTTTTGGCCGGATTTGGCATCTTGCCATTACGGTAAAAAGGCCATGGAGTGGTACGCCGCCAACAACGTGCAGGTGGTTCCCAAGGACAAGAACCCTCCCAACACGCCAGAGCTCCGCCCAATTGAGAAATACTGGGCTATTGTCAAGCGGAACCTAAAGAAGACCAAAAAAACTGCTAAGGGCGAGCAGCAGTTCAAGGCAAACTGGCTTTCTGCGGCGAAGAAGGTGGACAAGGTGGCTGTACAAAATCTGATGGCAGGGGTCAAGCGTAAGGCCCGGCAATTCGGATTTGAAAAAGCGGAAGCCTAACTGAATATTTTTCCTGAATTTTATACTAATTGAACTTGAAAAAGAAATTTAATTTGATTTTTTTAATAAACGATTTCACCGATTTACACGCGTTTTCCCTTGACCAAATTTTGACCGTATCACTCTTTAGCATCAAAGTTGAGGAAGAGAATCTATTACATCTCAAAATCAAACGCTTTTGTTTCAAGGTTGCAAAGACTCATTTCAACTAAAATAATGTTTTTCGGAATAATAAAACCAAAAGACGGTATGATGTCATGTTTTACTTGTAACTTACAAGAAGAGGTTACAAAGTATGCGTTGGAAACATAAAACCTGTAAATTTTGCTTTCTATGAGTCACAATCAGCGATTTGCTGATCGCTGAGTGAGTGAGTGAGTGAGTGAGTGAGTTTGTGAAAAATCGCTGATTGTGACTCTCATGAAGTGAAATAAACAGGTTTAATATGTCAAACACATTCTTTGCAACCTCTTCTTGTATCCTACCAATTCAAAATTTGATCATGGCATCTAATTATTTCATAATTTAGAAAAACATTGTTTTAGCTGAAATGAGTCTTTGCAACCTTGTTTTGTTTTTATTCTGCAAGCGCTGTAATCTCGATATTTGTGTTGCATTGGCCAGAAATAAAATGGAAGGGCAAAAGTCTAGATGAGGAGAGATGATTGATTTGTATAGTTGTATTTTACTGGCAATAGTTAATTCGTTTTTCAGTCGACACAGAATTCCATACTTCTTGGCAATTTTCTTGATGGCATTGTCAATGTGAGAGTTGAACTTAAGTTTGTCATCAATAATCACGCCAAGATATTTAATCTTCCGATCGCGATCAATAGTTTTATCATCAATTACAACAGAGACGTTCTCATTTACTCGATTCCACGAAATTACCATAAATTTAGTTTTACTTGTATTCAATTTCAACTGCTTATGCTTCAACCATCTACTAAGAGAACGCACATCTTCATTCTAGTGTAAAACGGCATCATCTAAATCCTTAGCTGCAATGAATAACACAGGATCATCTGCAAAAAGATTAATGTCGCAAAATCGTAAAACACGTCGCAAGTCATTAATATACATAATAAATAACAGAAGCCCTAATACACTTCCCTGGGGCACTCTAAGGTTATTCCCCATGAAAATCATTAAAAACAGTCACCCCGTTTATATGCAGTACTCGTAAATCCAAAGCGCTTGATTAATATTAACAATAAGGGCCAAGAAATGGTTTCAAAAGCACGATTAAGATCCAAGAAAACAGCAACAATCGTATCTTTACACTCCAAGTTATTTTTCCACTATCAACAAACTATTTATATTCAAATACTCCAACAGCTGGCCTTTAACAACAAGTTCTAAAATATTCTCTAATGTGTGCAACATATTGATGGGACGAAACTCTTCGGCTTTAATCGTTCCAGCAACTTTTTGAATAGGAACCACTAAAGATTCTTTCCAAATTCCTGGCACATGTCCATTCTGCAATGATTTATTAATAAGGAAAGCAATCTCGAATAACTCTAGCATTAACATTATCTACTCCAGCCGATTTTCCAAATGAAAATTAAATAACTCTAAGTTCATGTAATGTAATTGGGTGAAAACCTTCAAATCTACATCTACTATTAACTGGCTGTTTTATTTCGTCAGGTTCATCGACCAATTCAATGGATTGATTAATCAATGAAACACTTTCGACAAAATAATCATTACACTTAGATGCAATGACTTGTTCTGACTGTTCTAATGTGCCATTAAAAGTTATGGACCGCGGTTTGCAATGACTAGGTTTTAATAAAGATTTCAAATTTTCCATAACTCTTTGCTGTTGTTTTGATGCTGATCAATCTTCCTTTGTGCATATCACAACGTGTTTTCTTTATCGATTGTGAATACTTATTACGTGCATTTGTGCATTTTTACTGAACATTTCAGCTGATTTCATGGTACTTATTAACCTTTCTACAGCAGCATTTTCGATGATATATGGTATAATAACACTTCAAAATGGTACAAAGCGGTGCATACTAAGGAGCATTTTCAAATGCTTAATGTACAGTAGGGTGCTTCATTCTGAAAAAAGTGATGAATTTCTGATGGGCCACCCTCCAGTTCGATTCATAGCCCCAAAATATGAACCTGTGCAAGAATTGGTAAAGATTGATGAAGGTTTAGAGGTCGCGCCAATGATTTGAAATTTGTATGGGAATTACTATGGAAGAATTTAAAAAATCGCTTATATCGCTATAACTTTGCTTCTACTTGTCCAAATGTCGAAAAAATTTAGTATGTTATTGCTATGGCAATAAACAAAAAGCCTACAGTTGCTACGCTCAGTTTTGCAGCGTATCAAGAATTATAAAAATGTGAAAAAATGGCAAAATAGGGTAAATTGACAGATGAATATGTACAAGGCAACAACGCCAATTTCATCGCAACAACAACAGGCTTGTTGATCATTGTCATGACAACCACATATTTTTTTTTTCAACGTTTGGACAACTACAACCAAAGTTAGAGCAATGTAAACGAAAATCAATAATTTCCCATACTAATTCACCAAAATCTCCATACAAAATCCAAATCATTGGCGCGACCTCTAAACCTTCATCAATCTTTACCATTTTTTGCACAGGTTCATATTTTGGGGCTATGAATCGAACTGGAGGGTGGCCTATCAAAAATTCATCACTTTTTTCAAAATGAAACACCCTAATGTACAGTTTTCTCTATTTTAGGGAGCGTACTTTAAATATTTACTGAGCATTTTAGGATTTTTAACGTATTTTGATCAATCATTTAAGGAGCAACCCGATCTATTTTAAGGGTATTTTTTTGCTTATTAAGGAAAATTTCATCTGTTTTATTGAGCAAAAGTAGGGTTGCCATTCTATATGCAAAAGTATTGATGGTCCAAAAGTGAGGAAAACAATAACAAACCAACATGTTTAGCTAGAGCGAATTTGCAGAATGTAAACCCATTACCTGGACCATCAAAGACAAACATATCCGAACTAACTTTACGATGGTCATAAGGTTCTAAGGATAATGTTTTGATTGTCATTGGGCATGATTCATGAAGATGTGATATTTCACTTGTCATAACCATGAGAGACAATCAATTCTACCATATGGAACAACAATCGGGAATATCCATAGCTGTTTTTAAAGTGGCTATGACAGATGGTTTGGCCATGAGTAACCATGATCCGGAATATCCGGAACCAGTTCTATGGAGGCCATATGGCTCTATGATGCCATTTTTCAAACTTCGTTGAATAGATGTGATTTGATATGTCACTTGATATGGTAATGGTTATGAGAGATATCATAATCCGAAACCGGTTATACGGTGACCATATAATTCCAAGGTTGTTATGTTGAGTGTCATTGGTCATATTTCGCCGAGTAGATGTGATTAAATATGTCGCTTGATATGGTTATGAGAGATATCAAAAACGACCATATGGAAGCATAATCCGGAATATCCAGAACCGGTTCTCTGGTGGGCATATTGGTTTTCGTTTTAAATGCCATTGGTCTTATTTCGTCGAGTAGATGTGATTTGATATGTCGCATGATATGGTTATGATAGATAATAAATTTGACCATATTGAACCACAATCCGGAACATCCGGAACCGATTTCAGGGTAAATATGTGGTTTTATGATTGCTCTCTATCATTTGCGGGAATTCCAAGAAGAAGAAAAAATCAATATGTTGTTGCAATGATAGAAGATATATGATAAATATTGAAAAAACACCCCCGTACCAACACATTATTAAATATAAAACAAAGAGGGGCCTGGGAGGGAGTACCACCAACAATCAATAGGAAACTAACGATTTTAAATTGGCTCACTACTTGACTAGCCTATTGGTCCCAAGCAAACGATTAACGTACCTCATTCTAGTCGAAATTCTACTACTACACAATGTTTGTTTTGATTCGCTATGAAAGTTTGACAGATAAAATGAGGGGTTAGTGGATTTTCCTATGTTTCGAGGGGTGAATCGATTAGCTTGGGACCGAAGAGAGTACCAGAGCTGAGCCAAAAAGTTGAGCACGTTATTTCGGGACCTTCTAGTCTTAGAGTTACCTCTATGGTACCACCCTACAGATGTATGAACCACGCACCGGAATGATGTTAAAATAAAATGTCAATCTTATCGGCCGTTGCACCTCTGGGGTAGAATTTTTATTTTAATCAAACGTTTGTCTTGGGATTCTATGGATTAAGGGGTTAGGCCAGTGTAGAAGCCAAAAAAAAGGTCAATTCCCCGATTTTTTTTTGGCAAACAGAAACATTTTAAAAGAATGCGGTTTTCCAGCATTTTGTTGAAAATATTTTCCCAAATTTGGGATTTTAAAATGTGGCGCTGCAGTCGTCTAAGTGATGGCATCCCCGGCTCGAATTGGTTTGCGGGCGGAAACGATTTGCAGCCGGAGGTAGTCCGAGAACAAAATGAATCAAAGTTTCATAAACTAGAGTGTTTAAACTAGTCTCCGCCTCAAAAAAAATGCAAAGGAAAGTTTTCCCGGGTATAAAACCAATTTGCCCGTATTCTTTATACTCTGAACTATCATGTAAGACCAACAAACAAAAATCCTTTTTTTTAACCTGCTACAATGGCCTAACCCTTTAAGTGAAAATGCACCAAATGAAACACAGTCCAAACATCATCTCTGGTATAATATTGCTTCCTTTTTCGTGAAACTTGAAACAACAGAAGCTTCTCTCACTTCTCTGGGCTACAAAATGGTGAGTTGACAACCTGGAAGGAGCGGAATACCTAGCACTGGTCCTCACAGGTTCGTACTTCACGCCTTCCCGAGTCATATGATAACAAAATACTACCAGCTGAAACATGGACACAGCTGGGTGGCGTAACTTGGGCAATGTTGCCAGTCCGACAATAGCAAAGTGAAGAGGTGCGACGCGAACACTGGCCCGGAACCATAGTACGGTGATAGAGGAAATTCTTCACCAAACCCGAGCGTCTGTTCACCATGTTAGGAGCGGCTGATCACCGTCCTAGTCCAGCGTGGGACTCTAAACATATCTGTGCCCGATGGTCCCCCGGCGAGACAGGGGGTTGGGGTAGGCCCAACAAGCCGCCCTGGAAAACATAAAGTTGCAAATACTGAAGAAAGAAATACGGATCCGAACAATCGGCACATACCTACGCGACGAAATAAGGACTACGATTGGAAACTCGGAACATGGAACTGCAAATCGCTCGGCTTCCCGGGTTGCGATAGGTTAATCTATGACGAACTTCAACCACGCAACTTAGAAGTCGTAGCACTGTAGGAACTTTGCTGGACGGGACAAAAGGTATGAGAGTTGTGGCTGGGAACTTGCTTTGTAGTGCTGGGTAAGATTGGTGGCGTAATTGGTTGGCAGCCGATCAACGCGAGGATGTGCAAGTTGAGGATTAAGGGCCGTTTCTTCATCTACATCATCATCAACGTGCACTGCCCACACGAAGGGAGACCCGGCGACGAGAAAGAAGCGTTCTATGCGCAGCTGGAGCAGGTGTACAACGGCTGTTTGCAACGGGATGTCAAAATCGTCGGCAATGTATAGACCGACAATTGGGCCAAACAACCTGCATACCATATCGAACGACAACGGCCAACGATGCGTGAACTTTGCAGTCTCTCGAGGTATGGTAGTTCGAAGTACCTTTTTCCCCCGATATCCACAAAGCCAACTGGAGATCACCTGATCAACACACAGAAAACCACATCGATCACGTTCTAATCGACGAGAAATTCTTCTCCGACATTATCACCGTCCGCATGTACCGCAGTGCGAACATAGATTCGGACCACTACCTACCCGTCGAAGTCGAACGCCGCGACCCAACATTGAGCAATTACGGGACGCCGGAGTTGCCCAGGGCTACGAAGTTGCACTACCCACGGAAGAGCAGCTTGGCGCAGCTTCTCTTGAAGATGGCTGCAAGGACATCCGTTCCGCCATATGTAGCACTGCTGCAGCGGCGCTAGGTATTGGGATCCTGGACCGAAGAAATACCTGGTTTGATGGCGAATGCAAACTGTTAGCAGAGGAGAAGACTGCTGCAACACTGCACGAGATTGAATGTGGAGCGATACAGACAAGCGCGGAACAGACAAAACTCTGTTTTCCGAAGCAAAAAGTGTCAGATCGCGAGGCGATGGAGAATTTGAAAGTTCTACGAGAAGCTAAATAGAAGCTAAAAAGTTCTACGAGAAGCTAAATAGTTCGCGCTACGTGCTATGTGCCGCAAGCATGTGCAAGGACTCGGACGGTAACCTTTTCACGAACGAGTGTGAGGTGATTGAGAGGTGATTGAGAGCAGTAGTATGACGAGCACCTCAACGGTGATGCAGCAAAAAACGAAAGTGGCACGGCAACAGACCTTGGAGCACGCGCAGAAGACAACAGGCTACCGGCTCCTGATCTTCAAGAAGTTGAGCAGGATATCGGTCGGCTGAAGAACAACAAAGCAACTGGTGGAGATCAACTACCAAGTGAGCTATTAAAATACGGTGGTGAAGCACTGGCTAGAGCGCTGCACTGGGTAATTACACATAGTAATTGCCAAGATTTGGGAGGAGGAGATATTACCGGAGGAGTGGATAAAAGGTGTCGTATGTCCAATTTACAAAAAGGGCGACAAGTTGGATTGCTGCAACTACCGCGCGATCACACTTATGAGCACCACCTACAAGGTACTCTCCCAAATTCTATGCTGCCGTCTGTCACCATTTGCAAGAGAGTTCGTGGTGCAATACCATGGGTGCTCGAAGGAGGTTACAGAAAGGTGAAGGACTTTCGTGTCTGCTATTCAACAAGAAGTTAGAAGGTGTGATCAGAAGAGCTGGGATAGATACGAGCGGTACGATCTTCAGGAAGTCCATTCAGCTTCTTTGGCTTGGCCGATGACTTCGACATCATGGCACGGAACTTTGAGAGATGGCGGACTGAAGGCTGAAGCTAGGCCGATTGGAATTGCCATCAACGCATCAAAGACAAAATACATGAAAGGAAGAGGTTCTAGGGAAGACAATGTTAGCCTCCCACCCCGAGTTCAGATTGACGGTGACGAAATCGAGGTGGTCGATGAGTTCGTGTATTTGGGTTCACTAGTGACCGTCGAAAATAATACCAGCAGAGAAATTCAAAGACGCATTATGGCAGGGAATCGTGCCTACTTTGGACACCGGAGGACGCTCCGGTCGAATAAAATTCGCCGCCGCACGAAGTTGACTATCTACAAGACGCTGATTAGACCGGTGGTCCTCTATGGCCACGAGACCTGGACTATGCTCGTGGAGGTGTTTTCGAACGGAAGCTGTTGCGTACCATCTACGGTGGAGTGCAGATGGATGACGGAACGTGGAGAAGGCGAATGATCCACGAATTGCACCAGCTGCTGGGAGAACCATCCATCGTCCACATTGCAAAAATTGGGCGACTACGGTGGGCTGGGCACGTCGTAAGAATGCCGCACGATGACCCAGTAAAAATGGTTCTAGAAAGCGACCCAACAGGAACAAGAAGAAGAGGCGCACAGCGGGCAAGGTGGATCGACCAAGTAGAAGGCGGACCCTTCGTAGACTACGAGGCTGGCAAAGTGTGGCCATGGATCGAGTAGAGTGGAGACGACTTCTTCGGACAGCAGAGGACAACAAGGCTGATGGCGCACGGAACTTCGTTTCCCTACGTTGCACAGTGGGAAAAAATCGACATTAAAGGAGCAAAATCCATTATCTCTGATGCTGATTTAACCTTTGCAAATATAATCATTCTTATGGGAAAAAAAAAGTCTCAGGAATCCAATGGAAATGGTTTCGTGCTGTGCAGAATAGGGCAAGTTGGGATTTTTGGAGCATTTTACTCAAATTTCCTAAAATTTTGAATAAATGACTTAAAAAATATTTGGTTATTATACGTTATGAAATATTGCCACTCTTGTGGAAAAACATCTGGAGAATCCATTAAAAATGGTTTCATACATCACCAGTCTGTGCAGACTATGCATTTTAGTCAATTTTACCGCTATTACCTTATATTCGATATTTTTTAAAAGACAGTAGTCAGTGATAAGAAAACCTGTCCAATGATAGTCCTTCTTGAAGGAAAACACCTTAGGGATCCAAAAAATTACGTTCCAGATTACATCGGAAGGTAACCTAATGCATGGAGCCATTTTTTCCTAATTCTCCCCTATTTATGAAGTTAATAAGTAGTGTTACACGGTTATACGCGTTAGTGCGTGTCATACTATACCCTCGTGTACTGTATTACTGTAAAAATGACTAAGAAATCGAATGGTGGTGGTTTCAAACTGAGATAATGTCAGTAAATTACCCATTTTGCCCAATTTCCCCCTGTTACTGGAGAAAATAAGTCATGATATACTTTTATAAGAATTAAGGCCTGTTATTTTGATCGTTCGAGCACTTTCCCTCTGTAAAAATGTGTGAGGAATGTAATGGTGATGGTCTCATTTTGTGCTGACATCAGCTTATTATCCATTTACCTCTATGGTATAACCACAAACGAAGTTACAGACGACTTTCTCCGAAGAAATGACTTAAAATAATGTGGTTCTCTGTAATAGAATTTTAGTCCACCTTCCGCCCCTCACCGCCAGGTTCGCTAGTATTTTTGTTTTGAATTAATTCAAGTTGGTTTTGTGTGCAATGATCTGGCAACTCGTGTCCTTGCTCGTGTTGACGGGGTGCTGTTTTCTCACTCATCGAAGGAAATTTTGATTAGAGTGAGAAAGTAAGGAACAGTCAGCGCGGGAGCCGTGTGCGTTACTATAGGTGCGGCAGAAGGAATGTAGTCGACTCTGTCGTTCTCACGGTGTTCTTACGCATGATCCAACATTTCGTCACACTAGATTATGCATAAGAACGTCGTGATAATGCAAGTGCTGGCTTGTTTCCTTCTGCCTCACCATTCACATTGATCACAGCACATACGATTCTCCGTCGGTTCGTGGTGCATTGTGCATTCTTTGTGCCATACCACCAGTCCAAACACTAGAAGTTTTGGAAGGTTCTCCCTCAGTACCTGTAAGCAGTGTGATACCAGCTGACATTCGCATGGGTAGAGAAATCCGGAACATTTTCTCGCTTTTGAGCATCAACGTCAACCCGGTCTCGAATCGCATTTCCGCTTGAGGTGGCACCGTTGGCAGTAATCTATTGCGCCGTGGGAAAGACCTGCTTAGTGCACTAGTGCTGGAAAATTCTGCAAGTTCGTCATTAAAATTAAATCAACTTTTCTTCGCTGTAACGTACTCCGGATCAGACTCGCTGGTGGAACGTTTTCGTGGGACGGTTTTCGACCCAAAAAGCTTCAGTTTGAACTGCTTTCCAAAAGATTTCTGGGCAGGCGTCTTGGGACGCACGATCTCCACCGAGGCATCCGTTAGCGTGTTCGTGTCGGAGCGGATGACCTGTTTGATCGGCTGCAACTCTACCATCGATTTTCGGCCCTGCTTTTTGTTTAACTTCACACGATAGTTGAAATCGAACACGGTCGACGATCCGGCGGAGGATGCTTCGTCTTCATTCTCCGAAGAAGTCAACGATTTGATCTTTTCCGAGCTGAGCTTCTCGAGCCTTACGACCGGTTTGACTCGAAGTAATTTTTCGACGGAAGTTCCTCGTGGCAGTGGAATCTTCTTGACCAGTTCCTCCAGACTGATTTCGTCGCTTCGAAGAAACGAACGAGGAAGAACTAGAGTAAGACGTGGACAGCCGTCATTTCGACGTTGGTTTCTTTCGTGTAGAAACCAGATCGGAATCGCTGTCGTCACTGTCTTTTGTGGTTCGTCTTTTCTGAGATTTGCGTTTGGTCGTCAATGCAACTGACTCTTCAGAATCTGAATCATCCGATTCAATCTGACGTCTGCCACTAGATCGGCTCCTAGAACTCCCCTCTCTGCTATCGTTACCGGCTTCCCCCATCTTGCTGCTTCCACTCTTCGGGAAGCCTCGGCTAGCTTCAAAACCGCTTCCGGCGTCTTTCCGACAATCGGACGACAAAAGGTGAAAACATAGTTCTTCGAGGGAACCTCCATGCACTGATCTTGGCGACAAGTCGAACCGCACGTTGCACAAAGGATCAGATCCCAACGCTTGCAATCGTCGTAATCTCGCCCATACCGACAGCGACACTCTTCAGCGTCACACTCCGAAGGACGTTCCAACTGATCGTTGAATACATTCGGTTCCAGCTCCCACGAGGCATCCCTCGAACAATTAAAATAAAATATTCAGTATTCAAATACCGATTCACCCACCTCCGCCGCTTCGCTTAATTTTCCGGAATATAAATGCCACGCTGATGGATCTGCAGACTAAAGTCGTCCTTGTTGCACAAAGGGCAATTGAAAAAGTACCTCGCCGATTGGGCAAACTGTGCCACGTAGCTCCGATGGAACCAGCCATTCTGACAGCACGGGTCACGAATCGATTCCAGCTTCCTGTACGGTCCCATATCATCGTAGCAAATCCCACAGGCTTCGGTCTCGGAGTGTTTCACCTTATCCACCAGCGCTACGTGCTTATCGCACCACGACTGGAACGTTTCCACGTAATGCGACAGGCACTCATTCTGCATCCCACAAAGCGTATGGAATGAACGGAAGCACTTCTTCGCGCAACACCAAACGTTTGCATACCGTTCCTTGCAGATGTAACACTTTTGTCCTCGGATACGAGCTTCCTCATTTCTGATGTCCTCCTCCATGAATCCGAAGATTCCCTCCTCGTGTTCAGGTAACAAGGTACACGTAGCAGGTATAATGACTAGTTTTGCCACGTCTAGTAGCCCGGTCCAGAATAGAGCATCGCACCATCGTACCGCAATCATGCTCAAACGCGTGACATACAGCATCTTTAGCCGAAATAAATAATAAATTGAACAAAATTGGTTTCATCCGATCCTCCTTCATTCTCACCATCTCACCTTCAGCACGTCGATCGATTCGATGGATTTCGGCATGATTTTGGAGTAAATTTTCCTTCTTCAGATCGCCCTCGTCGAGAGCTTTCAGTTCCTCTACGGAGGAGCAAATGCATACCGAGTATGGCCACCCGAAAAAAAAAATAATTATAATAAAATAACGAAATTACAATGATTTTTACGGTTGAATTTCGGGCACATTATAAATTTATTGTTAAATTATTGGACGGGTGAAAAAATAAATTTCGTTTTAAAAGATACAATTCTCAATGAAAATTAATTTGATGAGATCAAATTTGTTCGAGAAAAATCAGTTTTTTTATTGTTAAGATGCTTAACAACCCCCCTTTTTACTGTACATTTCTCATATACCATGATTTTCGTTTTGATTTTATGATAATCAACAAAAATCTCCATTCAAAATCATTGTATTTTTATTGGATTTTTTTACGGGCGGGTCCTGTTTGGCGTCCAACAACGATATCTTCTCGGTCGCGAATGACCATGGCTTTGGTTAGGAGCACCGACTGATGAAATCTTTAGCAACAATTGCCGCCAAAAAGCGCGAGTCATTGACAGCTCAACATCGTTTATTTGTAAGCAAATGTTAACCCGATGTGTTTACTCCTAATCATTTTGGCCTAAGGTCTTTCATTATACAAAAGAAGTGCAGATAACAATGAACACAACATAGTGACATGCAGTTTGACAACAGGCTCTCCCTTTCAATTTTCGTTAGAGAAAAAGAGATAACAGGCGGTGCCCCAATAGCATCAACTACTTTAAGCTAGCGAGCCGCTCCGTCTGTCACTTCGTTTGTGGTATAACTATGGTGGCTGTCAAATTGTCACACATCAAACTTTTATTTAAACCAAAATGTTGTGTTTCTGTATATGTGACTTGTTACAGATAACACCTTTTAAATTTGTTGCCAAAAACACCATTTTTATTTCCTAAGACTTACACACTTAGAAATAACTAATTTTACACGTGACGGAATCCATCTTTGACATAAAGGATGAGACGTAAACAAACCAACATGTATCAACTGCTATTTTCTTACAGCCCTTAATTCTCTGATTTTGTAATCTATTAGATCTGTAATTAACTATTTTCACTCAAAAACAAAGCTTCGAGGCAATTATTTTTTGCCTAATAGGTTCACATTTACGAATATGGCCACTGTTTTATATTGTATAGCATTGATCCTGAATTGAAGGGTATTTAATATAACTCATGCTGAGAAACAATGAAACCGCTAATAAAATACTATTGATAAATGTATTTTGAACTATTTGACATGGTAATGGAGCATTTCGCTTCCACTTACGTCATAGAAGCTGTGCATATTTTTGTAAATTTAATGTGCTGAAAAACAATCATTCATATTTTCCTATATTAGAAAGTACCTTGCACACTTAAAATCAAAATCTGTGCTCGGTGAAATATACTGCCGTAACAATTCAGTAAACTGAAAATTTACCAAAGTTTCGTTAAACATATGATAGTTCACTGAAATTCGTATCTGGTTTTAGCCAAATTTCGGTAAAAACAATCATTTACCAAGCTTCGTCAATTGTAATCACTGATCTTATTGGAAAAATCGCAAAATGCCGAAATCAGCAAAATAATTTAACGAACTATACGGCATTCACATTTTGCTTTGCCGAAAATACTTAAAATATCTGTCAACGAAAACGGACACATAAATAACTGTCAGAATGAAATTAGGTTAGGTGCGAATGAAAATTTTAAAGTGGTAGCGTCGCAGTTCAGAAAAATCAGTGAGGAAGATTGAACGGGTGCCCCGGAATGAACCTTCCTCGACGGAAGAAGCAGCACCGACAACCGGAGATAAGATGTCCGAAGAGGTGCTAGATTACGAAGAGGTGCTACAACATTCGGAACAACTTTCCTGGAGGCTGGCTTCACCAGAAATAACATCAAATACGTGTCGCTCATCTCGATCACCACCGGTTACTGAGTCGAACAGCTGATCACTAAAATTCACAACTCTGGGGAACACGTGGTGACATCTATCTGGTCGGATACACCAACGTCGGCAAGAACTCCCTGTTCAACGCCCTTGTCCGGTCCTATCTGTGCAAAGTCAAAGCCACCGATCTGATCCAACGAGCCACGGCTTGCCCTTGGTTACAGGCTCTATCTTCGCTCGAAACGAGTTCAGTCCGAACCGAAGAGGAAAACTACGCAAGCACCAAGCCAGAAGCACCGGATCACCCGAATTTGCCTCACATTGGTCAAACCTTCGCCGACGACGGTAAGTTGTGACTATTTAAGGCTAGATTGATAGCCATTTAAAGTGTTTTATTTTTCGTGGAACCACCAACTTGAATAAAAAAAAACAATGTTATAAAATTGTATCCTACTACTTTTATTTCCCTTTAAAATCGCAACCTTAATCAAGCAAACAAATTAAAAAAAGAAAAACAGCAAGGATTCACACAAAAAAATACCGATAAACGGTAAACAATTTTTTCGACGGATTGGTAAAAATTGACAGTTGTGGTAAATTTTGCTTTGCCGATCTCACGACAATTGAATGTTTTACCGAGATGTTTGCCGAGCGCTCGGCTGTTGGATTCTCGGCACTTCTTTTTACCGGACTCGGCGAAAAAATCTAAGTGTGTGGGTCACCCGCTCCGCTCGAGACGGCTAATACATAGGTGTAACAGTCGGAAGAAGTGTTAGTTTGTTTACTTAAATGAACCATGCCCATTTTGTTATGGCATGTTTGCTATACGAAATGCGCCTCGTGTTTATTAGCGAATTTCACATCAAAGATTGATTAATTGAGTAGGAAATCAGTTTGGCACGGCATTTGTGACCAGCATACACCTTCCGGTAGTATGAAACAGGTCAAAAACTGTTCAAATCCGCAGATAAAATTTTTGTTTTGAATTTCTGTATAGCAAAATAGTGAACTTTTCGTGAACATTAACGGCAAAGAACTCACCAACACTGGGAGACTGTGAGTTCCTGTCCACCTGTTCATTTTCCATCGTGCGCTCCGCTAGCATTTGCATGACATTTGTATGAAAAGATGGTTTATTGACAAAAAATTCACTGATGAACTTTGCACCACTACATTTATTGGCGTTGACGGCACCGTCGAAAAATTTTCTCTTTCAGCAAATATAGACAGTTTCTTATGAGAATTTTCGGTGGAGTGAAAGGATAGTACAAAGTCCGCCATGTTTCACGCACAGTCTGACGTTTGCTTATGGATTTTCTCATAGGAGTAAAGAGCTACAGAGTCGCCGTCAACGCCAATTGCATGGTGGTCTGTTGGCGCGTTCCCGCCAGACCGCCGCTACTGTAGCTTGGGTTTGACCATCGCGTACACTCAAAAATAATATTATTCCAAGAGTGATTAAATTTTATACATTTCATGTATAAACGTTGATTATACATCGGTTGGCTTAAAAAGTAATCAGGCCTTAGATTTTATTTTACACTAAAAAGTAATATAAGGGACAAAATCATCAACTGGCATAATCTTCGAGCAAAGTATGTGCTTGTTGCGTGTCGATCGGTCTCCGATTGCAACGAAAAAGTTTTGGTGTTTATTTAGGTGAAAAATATCATAGTGAAACAAAAACATGAAAGTTATGATTTTCCGGTAAAAAACATTCTAAATAATTATTTCTCCAAACATAAAATGAATGTCTTAACTTCCTTCATAACAACTTCACTTTATCCGATTTTGATAAATGCCTGTGTTTTACTTGTCTATCAGTTATCATAGATGGCCAGACAGAAATCTTATCTGGCGGTGGACCAAGACCGTTGACAACATCTCTAAAAAAAAGCTAAAAGTATAAGAAGCCACTTCTTTCAAACCCCAGTACGAGAATCTGAAGTTAATCATCTGAATTCACGGAAACGATCATAGTCCTTCCGGACGCGCTAAGAAGATCTACAGGAAAATAACGGGAATTGGAACAGAAGGATTCGATTAAAAAAGTCACGAAATTCCTTTGCTGAATGCAAATGACAACATGGGAAATGTTATGGAGGATGCCTAGGCTGGTCAACAACGCGAACAACGATGATTTGGTCTGTTCCAGCTATAAATTTTGCCAACGCGTCTTGACGGTGATTTTAACAGGACAACGAAATATGTTTTATTTGTCATATTGAAAAATAAAGTTTATTAACGTGACGATTGTTTTCCTTATCAAACTAAAACAAATAACACTAATTTTAAAATGACAGCAATCAAACACATTCTATGAAAAATCAAACAGTAAACAAACTATGCATACACTCACTTTATACTATTTTATGTATAAACAATATGTGGGAGATGAGATGAGGTGCCGTAATTAAAACTTATTATAACCAAATGAACGGGTGAGAATAAAATATAGCATGTTGAAAGAAACTTGGGCTATTTTCAGCCTCCGGGTTAATACTTAACCATACCTCTATATTAACCTCATTGAGTGAAACCCACCAAGGTGAAAAGACGAAACCAGTTCTTTCTCTTCCCCTTTGCTTGAGTGGCGTGCTCTAAGAACAGAGGCAGAGTGTGTATTGGTGTTAGTGCGAGTTTACTTCTTGCTTCGTCACGCGAATGGAAAGTGACATCGTGTAAGTGACATTTGTAGTACTAGTAGTAGTAGTGTAAGTAGGATTTGGCTGTATGCCTGAGAACTGAATTAACTGTGTGAGTGTGTCGAGATAGAAATTGGACGTGACGAGGGGATTGACTAGCAACGAAGCAGATTGATTCGACGACTCTTGCTGCGAACGGACGCAAGTGGATAAAGATGGAAAGTTACCACAATGGCGCAGATTCTCCCAAGAGGTAAGTAAAGAAAATGGCAGAGAGTGAAATTTTAGTGCAGTGATTTTATAATTGTTGTGAAGAAACACTACAATTTAATTGAGAACCGAATATTAAAAAGATGAGAGGCGAGCAAAAGTGTTAGATTATTTTTGAAAATTTGGTCAGCCATCTTGGAAAATTGTAAAATCGTGATAGTATGGATGCTATTATTCTCTACCGACGGAAGGGCGGTAAAGATAGAATTTTTTATTCGAATGTTTCCGACGGAAGGGCGGATTGCCATTACTGAATATAACCACCCTAACCAGAGAGATAAAAGCAATGTTTGTGTATTCTTCGACGGAAGGGCGAAGATGTTAGGCTTTGATGTCTACACTGAATCGGAACATTTTAATTTCAATCATAAAACTAAACCTGTGTTAAACTGTCTATTGCAGAGAGTCACAACCCAAGAAAAAAAAAGGCTAAGAAGGGGGATCCTCAAGTGAATACCCGAAAGGCAGACAAACTGAAGACTTTGGTAAAGGAACTGGAAGAGGAGAAGGCTCGTGCTACAGCATTGGCAGCAGCATTGCAGAAGGAACAGACAGAAAAGGCAGTTTTGCAAGCAAGCGTGGAGGCGATGCAATCAGCAAATAACGTCACGGACGAAGGCAGCGTCGACTTTGATGGAGCACCAAGGCCATCAAGTACGCGACGAGTTGAACCTTCAGTCAGCTTTCAGGAATCTCGCTTCGTATCATCCGTTAACCAGTTGTCAGTGTCGTCTTTGATGATTCCTGAATGTAAGCCACTTGCGGAAGACGAAGAGATAAACAGGCACTCGTATGACATGTGGAAGGACCTTCTTGTTGACTCCATGAAGCTAGCCGGAATCGAGGATGAGCAGACAAAATTCATCCTATTCAGGATCAAAGCTGGACCACGCCTGCTGGGAATCTATAACAACACAAAATCAGCGGATAATGCACCCGATCCGAACACCAGTCCTTTCGCGAATGCGGTACATCGATTGAAGTCGTACTTCGGGTCAGGCTCCGACATTATGTTGCAAAGGAGAAAGCTTGCGTTGATGACGCAGAAACTGGAAGAGTCAGATTTGACATTCGTCAACAGAGTCGCTTCCGTCGCTAGGCTATGTGAGTATTCTGGAGGTAAGGAAATGGAGGAGATAATTGGAACGGTTGCTGGCCATGCGCAAAATCGAGAGGTGCGCAAAGCAGCTCTGAGAATTCTCAATCGTGAAGGTTCAGTCACTGACTTAGTGGATGCGGTAAGAGAAATTGAGACCATACAGATCAACGAAGATTACTACAACCAAAAGCACGGTTCAAAGGAACCGGCATTGCTAGCCCCGATTAGAGCGGACTATCCACGGGATCAAGTTCTTCGGAATAGATTCCATCCATATCACGGAAACGGAGCCCCTCGGCTATCTCGTGGCCGTGCATTTGGCAATGATTCTCGATTTGAACAACGCCGTTATTCAAGAAGTGGGGAAGTTGAACAGCGACGAATGAATTTTAACCGACCACGTGAAGCAAGATGCTGGAGATGTGGAAGCGCATTCCACTCTCCATCCGACTGTCTGGCTATTGGAAAGTCGTGCCGGAACTGCGGTCAAGTAGGCCATTTCCAAAGGACCTGTCGTCTTCCACCTCAACCAGCGTCGATGAGCACTCGCAAATCGGAAACCACGGAAATGAAAATTGAAAAGATAGCTGCAGTTGCTGTAGATACGATGGAAGCTGATGCAGAACCGGTAGAACACGTAAGTGGAGGCTCAAAAATTTGATTTGTTCCTACTGACGATATGATTCATATTATTACTTTTCACTGTAAACCTCTTTTTTAACAATGAATTTTAAATGAATTTGCTGGATGATTCTGGGTATGACACTGTGACACTGACACACTTTCGCACTGTGAAGTATTTTATATAAATGAATTTGATGGAAAATAAATTAAAAAAAGAGGATAACAAAAAAAAAAAAAAAACATCATCAAATGTAGAATTATTTATTTACTTTCGTGATCAAGAATGCTCGTCTTGCCAATTTTCAACGTATCTGGGAAAACTGAAGTAACGATTTACTTGATTTTAGCTGGTATTAATTCAGATTGTTTAACTGGGAACTTTACCCTAAACTTATGAAAAGAGCGTTTAAAGTGAAGTAATGTCAAGAACCACGGATTAAAAAGAAATCAAATATAGGTAGTTTACTAATACTAGTTACGCATTTTCCGCTATACAGGTGAAACCAGAAAAAGAATTCAACGTAGCAGTCGTAGAAAAACTCCGAAATGATGGTATAATTTCAACGAAAGTCGCCGGGTTAACCTGCGAGTTTTTGATCGACTCTGGTGCGCAGGTCAACACCTTTACCGAAGATTTGTTCCATGTATTGATGACAAATGTGGATTACCGTAAAGAGGTGTTCAATGTGCAAGATCGTTCAGACAGATCCCTCAAGGCTTACGCTTTTGATGGGGATATACCAGTGGTAGCTACGTTCGAAGCCTATCTTTTTATATCCGAGGACAGACCGGTACTAATTGAAAAGTTTTACGTGGTGAAGGAGCTACGCTCCTTGTTGAGTAGACCGACGGCAACCAGATACAAGGTATTGCTACTCGGCTTGAAAGTTCCAGTAAAGATCAGACATCTTGCAACAGATGCAAAGCTCCCTATTGAACGGATCGCATTTGTCAATACAAATGGACCGTTTCCAAAATTCAATATTGCTCCAGTAAAGATAAGCTATAACAAGAACGCGGCGCCGTGTAGAAACATATTTACGAACATTCCACATGCCATAAAGCCGCTAGTTAAGCAACGCCTGGAACAGTTGGTATCAGCTGATATCATTGAACCGGTTTCTAACGAAATGGACGTTTCCTTCTGTTCATCAATGCTCGTCATTCCTAAGGGGAAAGATGATATCAGGCTCGTGATTGACTTAAGGGGTCCAAACCGCTACATTTTCAGAACTCCGTTTGCCATGCCCACCCTGGAAAAGATACTAGCAGAACTAAACGGCGCTTGCTGGTTTTCAATCATAGACATGTCACATGCATTCTATCACATCGAGCTTGATACAGAATCACGACACCTAACTACTTTTTTTACGGAGTTTGGGGTGTTCCGCTGTGTTAGACTTCCATTTGGGTTGTGTAATGCGCCCGATGTGTTTCAAGAAGTGCTGCAAACAACTATCCTGGGTGGCTGCAAAGGGGTTAAGAACTACCTGGATGACATATTGGTGCACGGAAAGTCAAAAGAGGAGCACGATGCCAACCTGTCAGTAGTTTTGTCACGTCTCCGGGACCACAACGTCAAGATCAATGAATCTAAGTGCGTTTTCGGCAGTGATTCAGTAAAATTTTTGGGCTTTGTCCTAACGGCGAACGGTTGGATGGTTGAGAACGAGAAGATTAGCGCTATCAAAGAATTTAAAAGACCATCTAGTTGTTCGGAAGTGAAAAGCTTCTTAGGGCTGGTGACATTTACGGATAAATTTATTATGCATCGTGCGGATAAGACGGAACGCCTCCGAACGCTGGCGAACTCGAACAGGTTCTACTGGACTAACGAGGAAGAGATGGAATTCGACTTCTTGCGATGCGATGCTTTGCAAACAATAAAGAATCTCGGATACTACAGCGCAACAGAACCGCTCGATCTGTTCGTTGATGCCTCTCCGATTGGTCTAGGGGCGGTTGTTGTTCAGTATAACAGTGAAGCTGTCCCACGGATAATCGCGTGTGCGTCAAAGGCTTTAACAACAACAGAAAGAAAGTATCCACACACTCAAAAAGAAGCACTAGCCGTTGTGTGGGCGGTGGAACGATTCTCTTATTACCTGTTGGGTCGGTCATTTGTCATTCGCACCGATGCCGAAGCCAATGAGTTTATTTTTAGCACAAGCCACCGCCTTGGAAAACGGGCTGTATCACGAGCTGAAACATGGGCCTTACGACTTCAGCCTTACGATTTTACCATAGAAAGGGTCCCAGGTGACCAAAATGTGGCTGACGCGCTGTCGCGGTTGATAAGAGAGACCCAAGAAGCCGTTCCGTTCGAAGAAGAGGATACCACTAACTTTCTGTACACTCTAGACTCGGGTTATATGGAGATAACTTGGGAGGAGATCGAAAGGATTGCCGCGCAAGATGATGAACTGCTAGCTGTAAGGACGGCGGTACACTCAAACCGATGGCCTGAGATTCTGCGCAAGTTCGAAGCGCAAAAGAAGAGTCTACACTTTCTCGGACACTTGGTCTTCAAAGATGATAGAGCAGTACTCCCCAAAGATCTCAGGACCAAAGCTCTAACGTCAGCTCATGGAGGACACGTGGGTGAAACTGCAATGAAGAGAATCATGCGAGAATTTTTCTGGTGGCCGGGAATGGCAAAGGAGGTTGTTCAGTTTGTTAAAAACTGTGCGACGTGTGCAGTTTTGCGACGAAAGAATCCTCCTGTACCGTTATCCAGTCGCGAGATTCCCGATGGTCCGTGGGAAGTTATTCAAATCGATTTTCTCTGCATTCCTGGGTTCGGAAGTGGTGAATTTTTAGTGGTCGTCGACACATACTCCCGGTACCTCTCAGTGATAGAAATGAAGCGCACGGATGCCGATAGTACCAACGCAGCCTTGAATCAAGTGTTTCAAACATGGGGATGCCCAACCGTGATCCAAAGCGACAATGGGCCTCCGTTTAAAAGTTCAGCGTTCATTTCTTGTTGGGAGAACAAAGGGGTCAAAATTCGGAAATCAATTCCTCTTTGCCCACAGACCAATGGTGCGGTTGAACGCCAGAACCAGGGTATTATTAAGGCGGTTGCTGCTTCGAAAATTGAAGGTAAGAATTGGAGAAACGCCCTGCAGTGTTACGTACATAAGCACAATACGCTGGTTCCCCATTCGCGCTTGGGCGTTACACCCTTCGAGATGTTAGTAGGGTGGAAGTATAGAGGGACATTCCCGAGTCTTTGGAGCGAATCCTCTTTCAAGGCATTTGACCGGACGGAACTAAGAGAGCTGGATAGTGAAGCCAAACTAGTAAGTAACCGGTATGCAGATGCAGCACATGGTGCCAAAGAATCCGACATTGGCATCGGGGACGTCGTTCTAATGGCTCAGCAGAGACAATCTAAAGTAGATCCAACGTTTTCCTCAGAACGATTTACGGTCATTGCTAGGGAAGGTGCGAAAGTCGTTTTGATCAGTAAGCGTGGTATACAGTATTCAAGGAATGTCCGGGAAATAACACGAGCTCCTGCCGTCCATCAAGACCCGATGGTGTTAGAGGAACCTGATGACAACGTGCAGCCCGATAACGAGGAAGGCTTACTAATTCTGCCGGAAACTGATAACTCCGAACTTGATTCGTCATCTCTGCCTGCAACAGACCTTGGAATGCGGATCCTACGTCAGCGAAACAACTTGAGAAAGCCAACGCGATTCAACGACCAATATATTTATAACATTTATTGTTAATGGTAGACAAGAGGAAGAATGTGGGAGATGAGATGAGGTGCCGTAATTAAAACTTATTATAACCAAATGAACGGGTGAGAATAAAATATAGCATGTTGAAAGAAACTTGGGCTATTTTCAGCCTCCGGGTTAATACTTAACCATACCTCTATATTAACCTCATTGAGTGAAACCCACCAAGGTGAAAAGACGAAACCAGTTCTTTCTCTTCCCCTTTGCTTGAGTGGCGTGCTCTAAGAACAGAGGCAGAGTGTGTATTGGTGTTAGTGCGAGTTTACTTCTTGCTTCGTCACGCGAATGGAAAGTGACATCGTGTAAGTGACATTTGTAGTACTAGTAGTAGTAGTGTAAGTAGGATTTGGCTGTATGCCTGAGAACTGAATTAACTGTGTGAGTGTGTCGAGATAGAAATTGGACGTGACGAGGGGATTGACTAGCAACGAAGCAGATTGATTCGACGACTCTTGCTGCGAACGGACGCAAGTGGATAAAGATGGAAAGTTACCACACAATATTTAAGAGTTCTGGCCGCACTGCCTTCGTGATCGGTTGATGTCTTAAGTGCGTCCGGTAATTTGTTCTTTTTCGAGTGATTTATACGGCTTTAAATATGAAATGTATTGTCAAGTGTCAGTTTCCAGTATTAGAATTCATAGGATATAGAAATTATTTTTGAGAAAAGCCGTAATTTCTCGATCGGTGGTCCTAATTTGTGTCGCGAATTAGTACAATCTTTCGTCCACCATGATGTTTTTTTTTTCGATTGGTTGCTTGGTTTTTCCACCGGTCGGGGCGCGTTGTAGTGTATGTGAAATGTGTTCTTTTCTCTGTTTCTCCCCCTTTAATTTTGCCCGCAAGAGGAGGTGCGCTATGATGAGAAAAAATCTCATTTCGTCTTCCGTCGCGGAATTCGTGTCAGCTGGTGCGAGAAGAGCGTGGTGAAAGAAGAGAGAGAAGCAAGTTGGAAGATCGCGCGCATATAACATATAGCATGCCAGCAGCAGCATTGGCTTTGTGAATGGATAATCCTCAGAAAATTCGAGTGAGAAAAAGCATCGGGAACGGACGGGATGACGGAAAAAAATAAAGAAGAAAAGGCTGTGGGTGTAGTGTGGATCGTTGCTATCAAGCAGAGCTTGGAAGTAAGCGATCGGTTCTATTTGAATTTTGTGTTTCTGGCGATTTGTGCGGCTAGAATCGGCGGGAGGAAAATTAAATATAATTATTGTGAGGCTATTAGTAGTGTTGGCTGATGTGTAAAAAGAGCTTTTGGAGCTAACTATTGTGTCTGAATTGGAAAGATTTCGTGTGTTTAAGTTTCGATTTCACTATCGTGATTGTGTTTGGTCATGTTTGATAGTTTATTGTAGCTTAGAATCGACCCAAGAAATGTAACGGTGGAGCTGGTACTTGACCGCGTGGATCTATTATTAGGTTTTTGCAAAATGCATTACTTTGTGCACAGAGTGGAAAGATGTTCAGTTGTGGTTGTTTAGAGATGACTAGAGAAAGATACCCTAATATAAAAAAATACCATACCCGAACGATATCTCAAAAAATAGAACTATTCCACAAATGGTTTGGATGATATCCTGAATATGTCGTTAAGCAAAATAACCATACACATTTTATTAGGGTAAGCATCAGGAATGCGCTCCCGGATGTATTGATTTGGTGAGTATGTTCCAGTTGAAGATTGTTCTTACACATTTCTCGATTGCATTTTCGAGGGGACGTGTCTGCTTTTGTGGGCAGTGCGTTTGATTGTCGGTTTGGTGTTGTTTGTTGGCTCGCCCGCGCGTTGTGGCGCCGCTATCAGGTAGGGGAAAATTTCTCCTATCTGATGGTGGTGTTGGCATGCGTGGGCGGGATGCTGGTTGCGCCGGATTGGCGATGGGATGCATTGTTTGCGGGAGTGGAAGCGTCCCTTCGGGGGAGTATTCCAGATTTGTGTATGTTCATCGTTCATCGTTTCATTTGTCAGAGTGATGACCACGGTCGCATGATGCATGTTCCTCGGCTTTTTACGGTTAGGTGTATACGAATAATTCACTATGATTTTATTTCCATCTTGATATAGTTTGAGTTTGAATACATCCTAGGTCCTATTATATTATTATTAAATATTCATTGATAAATATTTATAACAGGGTCAAAACACAACTGGAAGAAGCAACGTAACATCATTAGATTTTCTCTAATGTATGTTTAACGTTTATATGACAGTGAAATTAACCATTTAATTTTTCCTTTCCAGGATAGAAAGTTACATAGTTTTTTGATATATTTATTTGTATATTTGTAAATACTTATTTAATCAAATTCTGAATATGAGTGATGAGGAAGCTTATTGTGTTCGCGAGCCCTCCGTTTAGGCTGGACGCATTGATTTAAATCTTTAAGTTTATTTTCAGCTCTTCGACATTTTTAGATTAATATTATAATGATTCACTATTTTCAGCCTTCGTTCAGGAAAATACAAAAAACATTGGAATGCATGATTACAATTGGATAAAAACTGTTAACTGTCCAAATAACCTCGATTTTTCTGACTATTGATGCATTATGAAAGTTTACTAGAAAACAGTTGTCCTGCAGATCCTGAAGGACCAGAAGGTGTATCAAATAGCTTATCATTGTTATTTACCTTTTATTTTATTATTATTTATTAATATGAATTTGGCCGGTTGCTTTTGGTGCAGCTCCACTTGGTTATTTGGCTGAGATCATTCCTTTTTATTTATTTATACAGTAACCCCTCCCTATCGTATAAACATCAATTCAGCTTATCGTTTACCAAAACGAACCTTGCTGCAAACCCTACCCTCTTACCCAACATCCCAGCGACTCCTAGTGGAAGTGCAGAGGATTTCTCGGCTTCCATCAAAGCGAGTGTCACGTCAACACATTCCTACCCATTCCTTTCTTGACCTGCGTTCAGGCGCGGAAGTCATCCCGTCCAGTAATCTGTTGGCAATTTCCAACAGTGGTCTAAGAAAAAACTTAATATTTATTTATTCATCTAACATCCAATTAGACCTGTGCGCCGCCATGCCACGCCGCAGCCGATGAAATTGAACCAGTGTGCCGCCGCAGTAAAATCTTTCACGCCGCCGAGTAAATTTATGTCACGCCGATGAAAAATCCGTAACAATCTTGAACGCGTTGAAATCAGAACTTGTGTGTGTGGTGCAGCGATTGTCTTTTAGTTTTTTGACGTTCTCGATCTAGCACACAGGAATGAATCATTCGGATCGGATCTACATAAAGGTGAATAAGTGACTATTACTAACAACACGTTGAGGTCCAAGTTGTGCGGGATTCTACGTGTATCCGAACTACATCTTCAAATACATAAACAAAAAGTTATATGACTACAATGCGTGGTCATTCTATTATGTATCAGAGTAATACAAGCATATCATTTATCGCTATCAACATATTTATAACGTTTAATGGTCAATAAATGAAAAAATTCCTAAGGCCCATTAAAATGTTACGTAATTCAACACATTGCTTTTTAATACTATGAAGGCGTACTTTTCTTATACTTAATAAAAAGGGTTGTAACACTTTGCCATACGACTCCACCAACAAGCACTAGACATACTTTTCTAAACAAATTCCGGAGGCCAATGAAAACCACGCAAAATTCAGTAAGAGTTACTCATATTTGAGTTCAGGTTACATAGAATGAGTAAATTTTCCGACGCTTTTCCGAAGAAAACTTCTTGAATATGAAGAAAACTGACACTTCTAACCTGTGTACAATTTTCTTAATTTTTCCTCATATTCGATTTTTTGTATTTGAATATTGCGGACTTGTCAACAAACTACGTAGCATTACGGCATATTGTTGAGGAAAAAAGGCCTCTTTTAGTTTTATGATCTGAAACTGAAGCTTTTGATCAGTATAGTATTCCGGGATATATTTTTGCTGCTTGTTTATCACATTCTAGACACACTGGCGGTGTTGCTATTTATGTCAAAGAATCAGCTCAATTCGACCTTCGCACCAATGAAGTTATCGATGGTAACTGGTTCTTGGGCATTACAGTTGTACGTGGCATGAAGATGGGTAATTATGGTGTTTTGTATCATTCTCCCAGTTCTAGTGAGCAGCGTTTTGTTGAATTTTTAGAGAACTGGCTCGAGACATTCCTTAATTCTAGTAAATATTGGTATGTGATTTTAATATAAATAGGCGTGATAACCATAATTCGAATCATTTGAAGCGTTAAGCTGAGTCTTTCAATATAAAGCAAACGGTAAATGAGTATACGCGTATTTCCAAACACAGTAAAATTTCAATTTACCACGTTTATTCCAATTTTGATTTCATTTGTTCAGTTACGGATACTGATTTGAAAACAACCGATAACGATAACGATAATTTTGTAAAATTGAAGTGCTGGAGAAAATATTCGAAGCAAGCTGTTTCGAATCTTGTTGAGAGGAGCGTGGATTTTCCATTCGCGGCCGGTAACTTAGATGAATCTACAGCTGTTCTTAATAACGCTTTGAAAACGTGCACCAATCAACTAGTTGAGCTAAAGTTTGTTTCTTTGAAGAATTCGAACAGCTGGTACAATTTGGATATTTTGCGTCTTAAACGGAAAAGGGACATGTGGTACAAAAAGTTTTGTAAATCAAAAAATGACAATCATTGGACTAGGTACACAATCGCACGTAATAAGTATTCACAATCGATAAAAAAACACGTTGTGATATGCACAAAGGAAGATTGATCAGCATCAAAACAACAGCAAAGAGTTATGGAAAATTTGAAATCTTTATTAAAATCTAGTAATTGCAAACCGCGGTCCATAACTTTTAATGGCACATTAGAACAGTCAGAACAAGTCATTGCATCTAAGTGTAATGATTATTTTGTCGAAAGTGTTTCATTGATTAATCAATCCATTGAATTGGTCGATGAACCTGACGAAATAAAACAACCAGTTAATAGTAGTTGTAGATTTGAAGGTTTTCACCCAATTACATTAGATGAACTTAGAGTTATTTAATTTTCATTTGGAAAATCGGCTGGAGTAGATAATGTTAATGCTAGAGTTATTCGAGATTGCTTTCCTTATTAATAAATCATTGCAGAATGGACATGTGCCAGGAATTTGGAAAGAATCCTTAGTGGTTCCTATTCAAAAAGTTGCTGGAACGATTAAAGCCGAAGAGTTTCGTCCCATCAATATGTTGCACACATTAGAGAATATTTTAGAACTTGTTGTTAAAGGCCAGCTGTTGGAGTATTTGAATATAAATAGTTTGTTGATAGTGGAAAAATAACTTGGAGTGTAAAGATACGATTGTTGCTGTTTTCTTGGATCTTAATCGTGCTTTTGAAACCATTTCTTGGCCCTTATTGTTAATATTAATCAAGCGCTTTGGATTTACGAGTACTGCATATAAATGGGGTGACTGTTTTTAATGATTTTCATGGGGAATAACCTTAGAGTGCCCCAGGGAAGTGTATTAAGGCTTCTGTTATTTATTATGTATATTAATGACTTGCGACGTGTTTTACGATTTTGCGACATTAATCTTTTTGCAGATGATCCTGTGTTATTCATTGCAGCTAAGGATTTAGATGATGCCGTTTTACACTAGAATGAAGTATAAGCAGTTGAAATTGAATACAAGTAAAACTAAATTTATGGTAATTTCGTGGAATCGAGTAAATGAGAACGTCTCTGTTGTAATTGATGATGAAACTATTGATCGCGATCGGAAGATTAAATATCTTGACGTGATTATTGATGACAAACTTAAGTTCAACTCTCACATTGACAATGCCATCAAGAAAATTGCCAAGAAGTATGGAATTCTGTGTCGACTGAAAAACGAATTAACTATTGCCAGTAAAATACAGCTATACAAATCAATCATCTCTCCTCATCTAGACTTTTGCCCTTCCATTTTATTTCTGGCCAATGCAACACAAATATCGAGATTACAGCGCTTGCAGAATAAAAACAAAAGCGTTTGATTTTGAGATGTAATAGATTCTCTTCCTCAACTTTGATGCTAGACGCCTTACAATGGTTGTCGGTGAAGTAAAGAATTGTATGTTTGACTGTGGTGTTCATTTTTAAAGTAGTTAACGGATTGCTGCCTCGATATTTGTGTGATCGAATTGAAAGAGTAAGTGACTTTCATAGATGTAAAGGGTGATACGGTCAAAATTTGGTCAATATCAACTTGACGTATTTCTTTCAATTTTGCATTTAAAAAACCTGAACACCCCTCATTTTGAAGGTGTGTGTGTGTAGAATGTTGCTCCTATTTTGATTTTGGAATTCACTCTTCAGTTGTCAAAATGCCGTCCAAGCAAGAAGAGCAGCGTATCAAAATTTTGCTCGCGCATCGCGAAAATCCGAGCTACTCGCACGCAAAGTTGGCAAAATCGCTAAAAGTTGCCAAATCAACCGTTACAAATGTAATTAAAGTGTTTGGGGAACGTTTGTCGACAGCCAGGAAGTCTGGATCGGGGGGAAATCGAAAACCGGAAGCCGCTGAGACGACAAAGAGAGTTGCCGGTAGTTTCAAGCGAAACCCTATCCTCTCTCTCGGAGATGCCGCAAATAAGCTGGGTGTATCGTCTACAACCGTGCATCGAGCCAAAAAACGAGCCGGACTATCGACTTACAAGAAGGTAGTGACTCCAAATCGCGATGATAAACAAAATACGACGGCCAAAGCGCGATCCCGGAGGCTGTACACGACGATGCTGACGAAGTTTGACTGCGTGGTAATGGACGACGAAACCTACGTCAAAGCCGACTACAAGCAGCTTCCGGGACAGGAGTTTTATACGGCAAAAGGAAGGGGAAAGGTAGCAGATGTTTTCAAGCACATGAAACTGTCAAAGTTCGCAAAGAAATATCTGGTTTGGCAAGCCATCTGTACCTGTGCCTTGAAAAGCAGCATTTTCATAGCTTCCGGGACTGTCAACCAAGAAATTTACGTGAAAGAGTGTTTGAATAAACGTCTGCTGCCTTTCCTGAAGAAACACGGTTGTTCCGTACTGTTTTGGCCGGATTTGGCATCTTGCCATTACGGTAAAAAGGCCATGGAGTGGTACGCCGCCAACAACGTGCAGGTGGTTCCCAAGGACAAGAACCCTCCCAACACGCCAGAGCTCCGCCCAATTGAGAAATACTGGGCTATTGTCAAGCGGAACCTAAAGAAGACCAAAAAAACTGCTAAGGGCGAGCAGCAGTTCAAGGCAAACTGGCTTTCTGCGGCGAAGAAGGTGGACAAGGTGGCTGTACAAAATCTGATGGCAGGGGTCAAGCGTAAGGCCCGGCAATTCGGATTTGAAAAAGCGGAAGCCTAACTGAATATTTTTCCTGAATTTTATACTAATTGAACTTGAAAAAGAAATTTAATTTGATTTTTTTAATAAACGATTTCACCGATTTACACGCGTTTTCCCTTGACCAAATTTTGACCGTATCACCCTTTAATACAAGAAACGCGATTGAAATAAGAACACATCATTTCTTGACTTGTGCTTCACAAAATTATTTTAAAGGAATAAATGATTTCAACTCGATGCCTAGACATATCAAATGTTCAGCAACACTTGCAGAATTTGCATTTCACACATTAAAACTGTGTATTGAACAGTTATCCAGTGATTTTCTTTTATGAAATTGACAAATTATGTATCTCTTTTTTTTATCTAGTTCGTTTATTAAATTATGTATCTTGACAAAGCTATCTCTAACGCATGATTTTATATGGATAGCTGTCATAATGACTTTTTAATAATTATTGTAGCACTGCAGAAACTATTTTTATTCGCCACGATGGTGGTGATGGATTTTTAATATTTGATTTAGTAGTAGAAGATTTAAAAAAGGTAGTCTCCAAGCATATGAGCCAATGCAATTTTGAAGCTTATTTGTAAGTAGTAGTAAGTTTTCTAGCAAATTTCGGGGGTTCGGGAGCATACTTGACATTGCTGAAAATTACGATAGCATCAGATTGCGAGGGTTAGCAGCGCCAGTGGTGTAGTGGTAAGCGTGATTACCTCCCACCCCAGCAGGCCTGGGTTCAATCCCAGTCGGCGCCGCCGGGATGTTCTGAGGCATAACATCTCTGATCATGTCTTCATGAGGTAAAGCCGTTGGTCCCCGGTTCATAAGTTGATGGGTCGATGGGTAGCGTCCAGGTGGGAGAATTGCCTCCCTGGCGTCGGTAACATTGGTGCTCAGCACAGAAAACAAGATCGACGGAAAACAAATCAAGGAGATTGCGGGGTTGCTAGTGTAATAGGATGCTTTGTTGATTTTTCATTAGCTCTTGATCGCTTGTAATACGTATTATTATTTTAGGTGGGCAAAAAGGCGAACTTTGAGGTGGACGCCTGAGCTTTTTCACATTTATATCACTGTGAAGCAGCTAATAACATATCACGCCACCGCCGAAAATATTTTGATCGGCGCACAGGTCTAGAGTTGGAACTGTTTCCAACCTGGAAAATAAACAAATTGGCTAATAGTAATAAGTACGATTGGCAAAACTTAACAGTGTGCCATCGTGTGTCCTACGTGCCGAAAAGTGTGCCATGCTGTGTTTCGGCACAGTGTGCAGAGTTGATTACCTCTTTTATTTTCTAAAACTTTGCCAAAGATTTATCTTGAATATGAAATATTTGAAAAAAAAACTACAAGGGACAGCCCAATGGGGTTGTACGAACAGTTAACGTAGGACTACGCTCACATATGTTAACTTTTTTGATCGAACGTTATTTAAAATTCCCGATATTATTATGAAATCCGTTGATTTCTTCCGACGTGTAATAATTGATTAGTGTCCATTTTCCGTTTATTACGAATAAAATTATTTTTCAGTTCATGTGTAATTATTCTTGTGTTAGAAAATATTTCAAACGAGCTCATACTCCAAAACACTGTAACATTACAGGAATCTCCGAATAGCCTGGTGGGTGGTACCTTCTATCCAACACAATTTCTCGACTGTCCTCCATCCAACTGAGCTAATTTTATTGTATGTGATTGCGTCAACCATAAACTTGTCACCTACAGAAAATCAGCCCAACTGGCTAGAAAACAGCAGAGAAATTGCGGAGGGTGGATGGCACCTCCCACCAGGCTTTTCGGAGGATTCCTACAATGGTTCATTATTGTGCGCGATCATCCTACATCTCTATAAGTTCAATCAGGTAGATCGACTTTTCATTCGGCTTCGGCTTGTTACATTCTTCGGCCGATGTTCTTCGGCATGACGATGACGCGCTTGATGAAGATGGCCCACAATGGTGTTTCTCACGATGAGCAACTGTACCCAAACAGTGGCGGTGTGGTTTCTGTACTACTTATCTGGCTAGAGCAGACAGCCTTGATAGCAAGCTGCTTGCGGGGAGCCTGTCAAGCGTTCACATGTCGTGTGTTGGACGATCGATATGAACACTTGTTAGTGGCTGTGTTAGGAAAGACACCTTGTGGTCTACGGATATGAAATTTTGATGCTACCCATTTTTGGTAAATTTCTTAGACGTTTACTAATTTTCATTATTTGTACTGTATACCACAAAATTGCTTAATTAAATCCCCAATCGAATGGCATATTGCATGACATATTTCACAGTAATGCTTTTGCGAAATATGCGTTCAAAATCTTTCAAAATTTCGTTACATCAAGACCAACAATTGAAAAGGCCTCAACTCCATTTTGTAAACAAACCTTGTAAGGCCATTTTATCGCGAACCGAAGTCCACAAAGGCAAACAAACATAATGAACAGGTAGGGGAAATTCTTCTCTACCCGATTGTGGTTTAGGTTTGCAAATGTAGGTTTCGGTTCGCGAGAAAATGGCCTTACAAGGTTTGTTTACAAAATGGAGTTAAGGCCATTTCAATTGTTGTTCTTGACATGTTCCATTTTTGGTGCTCACAAAGTGTACCCCCCTATAGAAATCACAGACGTAGTCCTACGTCAAAAAAAATACAAGGGGCAGCCCTATGGGGTAGTACGCAATGGCGACGTAGGACTACGTGGTCTTATATAATAAATCTTATATGTTAACTGCAGCATGAGCTTGCGTTTTGTGTAGGAAGCGGAATTTGAGCGGGGTTCTCTCTGTTCATACTCTATAGTATGACGCGCTTGACATAGATGGCCCACAGCGACTCACGAAGCGCTACTGATTCCGATCAATAGCGGTGCGGCTTCTTCCTCCTTCTATGGATGCTCATGTGGGCTGCAGCTCGCTGCTTGCAGGCAGCCTTTCGTTGTGTACTGGAGAACAATGTTCAACGCCACGTGTCAATAGCACTGCTGCTCCTGCTGCTGATGATGATGCCGACAACCGGACACCACCACACGCGGTGATTGGAAATGAATCCGATCAGCGGTTGAGGCCAGCCTTGATAGCTAGCTGCTTGCGGGGAGCCTTTCGTTGTGTACTGGAGAACAACACCACTCACCACGCGGTGATTGAATAAACACCGTTTGGGGAGACCGGATTGAATTCAACTTTGAAATCTGTGTTAGGAAAATCGCTTTTCACAGGCAATCGGTGATAATTTTAATTATCATAGCATAAATGGTAAAGTCTTGAATTCAACAGATGCATATAAATATTTCTGATCCATCTGTGGTAAAGTTATTGAAATTGCTCCAGGGGCAGCTGAGTAATTAACGTTCCAAATCTTTCATAATTTTGTTACATGTTCCATTTTTGGTTTTCACACCCCCATATAGAAATCACAGACGTAGTCCTACGTCAAAATTAATGTTTGATTGGGAATTAATCGTTGATCTGTCAATGTCAAAATAAAAGACGTTTAATATCCAGAAACTTTCACAAAGACAACACTAGTCAACAATACAAGATTCACGAGATAATGACGTTTTCCCGTCTTTGCACACTTCTGGACCACTGTGTGGCGGTGTCCAAATACAGTGCGCAGTGCCCTGTTGTGTTGGACATGCCTGAATTGAACTTTAGACCAGTAATAGCGGATCGATGCCACCTCGTTGATAATTTTAAAATTTGAATACTTTGTCCTCTTGCAGTTCTCAATATGTGAATAATATACGATGATAATTTATGAACATGGTTACTCATGAAGTACTCGAAAATGTCGAGTCGACATTCTCAAGTTCAGGGATATTACACTTACAGAGGGTCATTGCCACCTCGTTGATTATTTTGCAATTCTAATCCTTCGTTCTTATGAAGTTCACGATATGCAAATATTTGGAATATCGCCTACATGAGATCTTAAAATTCTTATGCTTCATCATCATGATGTTCTTGACGTTCTTATTTCAGGAATATATCCCTCGCAGAGGACCATAGCCAAATCATTGATATTTTTGAAATTCTAATAATCCGTCCTCACGAAGTTCTCTTTCTTATGTAATACAATGTCGCCCTTATATAGGGTTTTTGTCATACCGATCATTTCTAAATTCTATTGTTTCATCCTGGTGAAGCTCTCGATATGCACATTTTTTGAAATTGCGACTTACCTGTTATTAATTTACTATCACAGTACTGGGTGCATCCCCGAGATGAAGATCCTACGAAGGCTCGTTCGTCAATGATCCTGCAGAGCAAAAATGAAAATAATATCACGTCAAATAGGATGCAGTACAACCATAGAGGTAACTCTAAAACTACTGGGTTCCGAAGAAAATCATTATTATTTTTGGCTCACTCAGTACCAGAACAACGGTCCCAAGCAGTCCCAAGCTATTTCACTCACCCCTGCATGTTCTGCATGAATCCACACACCCCTGATGTTATCTGTCAAACTTTCATAGCGAATCAAAACAAACATAGTGTAGTAATAGAATTTCAACTAGAATAGGGTACGTTAATCGTTTGCTTGGGACCAATAGGCTACTAAAGTGGTGAGCCAATTTAAAATCGTTAGTTTCGTATTGATTGTTGGTACAACCGCGTCGAAAATATGGTGTATTTTATAATTTTCCTGTTTTACGATGTTGATGAAATGTTTTTGTAGTAGGAATTGATCGAGAAACCTTTGAATGTGGTGGATTATTGAAAGTAGCTTTTCGGTATAGCTTAGCTTAGCTTAGACGGACTGCACATATCAATGGTTGCTACTCCGTGATTGATCAGAATCAGTGAAATTGCACACTGAATCGGTAGCCTTAAGTATGCACCTTAAGAATTGATAAAACGATCCATAAAATATTGGAAAACGTTGGATGATCCATAAAACATCGGAGAAAATCATTAAAAAATTGTGTATGATCCATAAAAAAATATCACTTTTATCAATATTTTGTGTGAAATTTAGAAACACAATTGTAAAAATGTACTCGTGAGCACTCGTGTTTATTTCAGTTACCGTGGGGACACAATTTGTGATTAGCCCCGGTCCCTTTCAAATTGTATCATTATTTATGTACGGTCCTTATTGTGGGATAGAGGAATATCCACCTTTAGTTTATTGTACATCCTAATATGTACTCAACCCTGCGTCAGTACATCCCTGCTGTTCTTGGAGATTAGTGTAGACATTCGGTCAGAGTTGAGCTCGATTATCAGTGACGTGGCATAATAGGTACATCGTCTCTTTCGACTGCTGACTTTACTGGAGGTGTGCTATGAGCAATCCCACATTTCCATATGCTGGGTGATTACCGGTGAGAATCTTAAGGACCCACATTGGCGATCCTGCCAGAATCACAATTCTAACGAATAAACGGATTCATTTATAGGGTAAATTATGGCTTCGGCACCCATTGACTATTTTCGGCAACCGAAATTGAAACGTTAATTTCACTGTATTTTCCCATCAAAACTCTTCGCTGAATGTATTAAGCCGATTCCTTACCTTTTCAGCTTCAATCTGATTACATTTTTACGACTGTGCAATCCTGTTATGCCATATTTTTCTTTAAATTAAACATACACACTACAAAATACGGCTGATTTCGAGTTGCCGATAATAGAACAGCTGGTTAACACGCAGTTCAAATGGAAAGGGTGCCGAAGAAAAAGAGACTGCCGACAATAGTCACACTCACCTGAGAAGTTTGCAGCGTTGTAAAAACATGTTCAACCCGTTTTGATCAATTCTGTAGATTGGAATTGGTAGAACAGCAAGCAGCAGATAAATGTCAACAAACAAACCTGTCATGTGTGTGTGTGACGCTGAGAAATTGCTAATAGAAGTACGGACGCTGCTTAGATTGACGAGAATACGTAAATTCCCCTACCTAATCTAGTCTGAATCTGAAAAAAAAAATTAAACTTCCAAGCCCAAGCGGTAATCACTCAGCGGGGAAAATTAAAAGTGAGGTTATATTCTACCGTGAGTAAGCGCATTTGCTGACTGAAACAGCTACAGCTACGTGTGAAAAAAAATCAGGTTGACGAAAACTAACTGTCGTAAGAAATGCGTGCCTAGGGTGCGTTTCGGGACGAACGTAAGACAGTTTCAAGCATCCCACTAGCAATGTTGGCTATTTAGCGCGCTGGAAGAGCCGCTGAAGCTTGTGTTAATTTACAGGAAGGAAATTGACCACCGCGAAGGGTGGATGCCTAGGGTGCGTTTCGGGACGAACGTACGGCAGTTTTTTAATATTTTTCAGCGTATAGATAAGAAATACTCCAGAAAAGAAAAGTGGAGAGTTTCGCTGGCAAAGTTTGCCAGCAAGATGTGGGAGGCTTGGAATAGATAGCATAGCATAGGTTACTTCTACTGTATTTTAAATCAATATCTAGAAAAATGCACGAGAATTTCACTACACAGCTTAACGTAGTCTACGTCAAACACCATTTTTTTTATAATTTTTAACTATTTTCACTATTTGAACTGTACACCATAAAATTTGCCATTTATCAGTAAACTGAATTCAATGGGTTGATTTCATTGGCCGTGTAGTATAGTAAAAAAAGGCGTAGCCCGACGTAAAAAAAAGAACAAACACAAAAATCGCAAAATGCCTACCTTCACTTATCTCGGCACGCTAGTATACAGCGTGTGGATGGTGGTGACGACTATCTTGGTAAGCTTATGATGGTGACGTGGCTGTGAACGGCTTGTTGAAACACTAACACACACTTGATCACTTTTAGACACTAAATTCATTGCTCGAACAAAAAATTCAACTAACTTGGCCCAACGCTCGACTTAGAATGAATGTAACTAGTTGAAAAACCAAATTTTTTTATTAGACAGACCAGATAAGCTTATCAATTGATATCAGTAGCTTCGCCCAAGTTCGATAACAGTCTTCACACAACATAGACGGCGTTGAGCTTGAGCTACAATTGATCATTTTTTCAAGCAGTTTTGGCGTAACATCAGTGTTTGAAGTTTTCACTGTTCACTGAATAATTCACGTGTATTTCCGCAACCGTTGGACCACCATGTGTCAGTAAACTAAACTGATTTCCTTGTATCGGCGAGACGACGAATCATGGCACATAAAGAAACAAAGAAAAATAAATCTTGCTGCATCGATGATCAAATACGTTCACACAAACGATTTACTACTGACGGTATCATCGAAAGAATCTTTATATTCGTGTGTATCATTCGGCATGGATTGTGTGCGTTAGTTTCTGTTCATGATACATCTGCGTATCGCAGTATAACACTGGCGAATGGTTCATATTCAGCAACATGTAATGACACTGAATATGGATGGTCAAAAGCTGTTGCATAAAGTGAACATTAACTTTTCACATCGAATTACGTGGGTTATTGGGGGAGATTTTGTATTGCCAGGTTCCTAATTTTGCGTATATATACTAGCCATTGTAAATCCATTGAAATACTATATTCCTGAAAACTTTTTCAGAGGATTTCCAACAAAATATAATCCCTAGTACCCCTCATGATCTTGACTGGATTTTTTTTATTGGTCGGGATGATAAGGCGTCATCCACTGTTGTGGTGATGTGGCATGTGGCCTCTCATTCCACAAAACACGCATGCAACCTCGATTAATGTCAGACACCTACTGCCCCACTACTGTGGCGGCGATGTGGCGTGTCAAAACATTATGCTGAAACATTGCATGTGGCGAACGTCAACATGATTTTAGTCAAGTTAGTTTCTGATATGGCGGCGGAGTGGCATCTGCTAGCATGGTAAAAAAGCTTGTCGAGGTTTGCCTTATGCCACATTACATCCACATGATCTTTTGGCATGTTGTATGATGCCGCACCGTCGCCACAACAGTGGGCGCCTCGTCTCGTGTCCGCGGTACGTTGTTCTAGAGTTTTTATTTTCGATTACACGAGTGAATCCCGTAAATTTAATACACGTATCATGAGGAAATTTGATTTAATTGGTTTCAAAATGGAATACCCCGTGATCCCGGCGATATAGGAAGTTACTGTGTTCGGCAAACATTTTCAGGTGACTAAGATCTTTCCGATGGTGGACATATAAGTTCAGAGTTCAGTCACTAGAAGGCGTTAGTGTATATATGAGATTTTGTATGAGCTATTTATATCTCATGAACCAGACATTCATGGAAATTACAGTCCTCAACAATGTTTTTTTTTCCCGGTGGACAAGGCCTTCTACATGAAGAACAGGTTAATTGCGAATGCTCTTGTTACGCGGCTCTATTGTATATGTGCTTTATCACAAGATCCTGACTTACTTGAAAATACTGTCTTCTACATAGTTGCTAAGCTAACCAAGTCCTTTCAAATGATGGACAATACATTCTTAGAAATTATCGCCGACATAGGTAATTTTTACCAAAATCTGAACAGCTGAACTTTTCGGTAAAATTTATGCAATTCAATTCAATTGCTTTTCAGCTACTTTGAAACTAAATCTCCACTAAAATGACAAGATTTGATAATTTTAACAAGGTTGAAAAAGTTTTGACATTATTTTCAAATTCTAAAGCCTTTAAAATGAAGGTCATAGTTTTACAGAACGTTCAGCTGTTCTGATTTCGGTAAAATTTAACGAACACGGAAACAAATTTTAATGTGTGTAAGTGTGTATGATACATGATCTTACGTACACTGAGAATTCTAATGAAATTCAGACTGCTGTAACTCAATATTCACTTGCTTGCTGATTTTAGAAGGCTGAATTTATTGTTTTCAATCCTGAACAGTTTTTGATTTCTCTAAACTAAAAAAATATGAAAATTCCTCCATATTTATTTTTTTTTAATATAGAAAATAAATAAAAGTTCAAATTAAACATACATTCAGGCAAACTATTTTCAAAAGTTTGAAGATTTTTTCAGCGAATAATCTTTAGAAAATTTTCATTTCAATGATTCTGCAACCCATTAGCATGCAAACATGTTGTAATAATTTCCAACGTTGATGGCCTTTAATAATTAAAGAAGCAGATTTTTTTTTGATTAATTGCAATGTTATTATTATAGCAACATGTTTTAAAAATCTGGGAAAATCTGGTACGTATTTTAAAACATACATGATCTGTCTGTGTATCTGGCCGGATGACCGAAAATCTGGAAAATCCAGATAAATCTGGAATTCTGACAACGCTGGTCGCGAGGCAAAGTGGTTCGATCTTAAAAACTACGACGCAATAACTACCTAATGATATGCAGTGAGCATTAATCCTTTTATTCCATTGGTCAGTTCTAGAGAGCGAGATTTTGTAAAGGTTTTTCATGCCAACAGTATACGAAGCTGACTATTTTTAAGTATTTTTTGGAGATCAGTGGAAAACTGCGCAGTAACTGCAGGAACAATTATTAGTCTGGTTGATTCGCCTTAAAGTATGCTTTGTTATTTGCTGAATTTCAGGAAAGTTCTGTCATTTCAATTCTTGGAAATCAGGGAAGCCCTGATAAAGTTCAAGGAACTCCAGCCAAAGTTCAGGGAAGGCCTGCCGAAGGTCGGGAAAGTCTTGCTGAACTTCAGGGAAATCGTTCCGAACTTCAGGGAAGTCCTGCCATTTCAATTCTTGGATGTTGGATTATTTTTACAATGCACAGTGGTCCAGAATGCAGATTTAGGTGGAATGATATGTTTTGAGCCTGAAATTGAAACTTTAGACTTTAAGTCTCTTCTACAAAGTTGTTCCTTATAGTTAGGCCCTCATTTTTATAACAATGAATTCTAGAGTGGTTCCTATTATCATTAAAAATCAAAAATCTAACTTTTTTGTTTGTATATATTAAGGCATACACACTTAATCTAGCTCGGTAAAATCTCCAACAGCCGATTACCTCGGCATTTACTTTTGCTGATATCTCTGCAAAATATCTGTTTGTTAGCTGATATCTCAGCAAAATGTTATTTGTTAGCTGAGTCTCGGCAATTGTTTTACTGAACTTCAGCGATATAAATTGCAGAACTGTTCGGCTGTTGGAATCTCGGCGAAAAAAATTAAGTGTGTACATTCTTCGGCAAAGTTATAGCTGAGCTAATTTCAAGCAACTTCGTAGCAAACAACTTTTTTTGTGTGTCTTAATTTGGCTGATTTAGAGCTATTTTCTTGAATTGAGTTAGGGAGGCTCTAAAAAAAAAGTTGTTTTGTTCTAGTTTTCTTATTTCGAATTTCTCAGCAAAGGTGTCTTCAAATAACTTTTAGATCTTAAGAAGGCGCAAATTTTTGCTGCAGAAAGCTTGTCAATATCTTTCGCCGATCAAGAGTTATTGACGTTTTTATACTTAACATATGCACTTTTCAAATGTTAATATCTTTGGTTGGGGCAAATAAAAAAAAAAAGTTTCTGCGGCATTTGAAAGGGCGTATGTTATTCCCAATAATATGAAAAAATTGAGGTATGTTATTTTTAAACTCGTATAAAATGAATTTGAATTTATTCATATAGGGGAATTTACGTATTCTCGTCAATCTAAGCAGCGTCCGCACTTCTATTAGCATTTTCTCAGCGTCACGCACATATATGACGTGTCTGTTTGTTTACATTCATCTGCTGCTTGCTTCTCTATGCATTCCAATCTACAGAATTTTTCAAAACGTTTTGAAAGCGTTTTACAACCCTCCAAACTTCTCAGGTGAGTGTGACTATTGTCGGCAGCCTCTTTTTCTTCGGCAACGTTCCCATTAGAACTGCGTGTTAACCAGCTGTTCTATTATCGGCAACTCGAAATCCAAATACACCCAGCGATAGGAAATAACTCTCGTAAGCTGTTACAATAAACGTTTTTTTTTCAATTTTTCATAAAAAATGTACAACTAAACAGAGATAATTTTATTACTGTTTTCTTCCCCTTCCCGTTGGTTATGTTGGTTTGCGTGGGCGTGCCTTAAATTTCGAGAAATAATCGATACAAGTCATTGTTAACAAAAGCTGTTACGCCCTAATTCCAGCTCTATCTAGAAGTATCGGGAACGCCTTCTTAAGACAGCCTACCGATAACTACCGATAAAAGTTTTGAGAAGCTACCGATAATAAAAAAAAATAATCTGGCCACCCTAATTCCTACACAGATTACAGTTTTCTGTACCAAGCACTGAAATTCTCAGACGGTACCATTTATGGTTTTAGATTAGCTAGTCCCTCCTACTTGGACAATTATGCTATAGAACGGTTTATACAACCCCAGTTTTTTTGCTGATGGGGGCGAGGCATAGCAAGCCGTTCGATTGCATAATTCTTCAAGTAGGAGGGACTTGCAATGCTTATCTCTTAGCATGCTAGGTTCTGAAATTCGACAGTGAGCGTTCAAAAGGGCCTGCTTGTAATGTTCGAATTCATCGATTTTCTGTTTACATTCACTAGCGTGCACAGGAATCTTGTTAAAGAGGGGCAATTTTTTCTTCTATGGTGTATTTATTCTGGGGATAGGGAGTACTCCAAAGTGCGTGGTGGATGGTGCTGTCCACCCACCACTGTTTCCCTACTGTTCAATTTAGCTAATTTTATCTATTTTTTGCTCCGGTGGTGGATCATCTTCTTCAATGCAAACTGCTCTCAGACAGCCCATCATTATCAATAAGCCTGATGACAATCGCCAACTGCTCGTGGTGGCCACAATCGCTCGTCTCAACTGCAACTGGTTTTCCTCGGAAGGTTTTCGCAATGTTCCGCAACAGTACAGTACGAGTACGTTGAATTTGGTCATTTTCAGCGAAAATTGTACTTCTAATTTTTTTCAAATTTTAAACTAAATGCCAAGGCTAATAGGATCATTGCAAAGGTTTAAACAATATGTACAATATGAAACAAAATCGCACAAAAGTTATTTTGACCAGCGAGTACAGGATTGTAAACGGAATTACGACTTGTGCGAAGGATTGACCTTGTCTCAAAGTACCGCCAGTCGGGATGACAGGAAATGATGCCGAAAATTCAACATGTTGACGAATTTCACGACAAATGGTTGGCAGCACCCTCTCAGATGTCAATGAAACTTTTTAAGTGTATAGATTTCGTCTACTTAAGCAACTTTGCATACTTATTTTCTTTAAAAAAAAATCTAGACCAACATTTGGAAAGGGCAGAATTTTTTTGTCATCATTATCTTCAAAAAATTATAACTCAATAATATCAAGTCCTACAAAAATGTTGCCACTGGATGATTTGTAGAGAAATAAATGAGCTTTTGTGATTTTTTTTGCAGGGTGGGAACGACAAATTTACGTTACTTAACACCAGCATTAATTCAAAAAATGCAATCTATGGGATATACTCACCAACTGAATGTACAGATGCACATTTGTGTGTCATGCCGTGCATTGGTTCAGCACAATAGATATACATCCAAAAAAACCGCGCTCAGATCTGTGCGATCCACAACCATCCACAAGTGGGTATGAACCACCAACAAGTGATGAACAACCATCAACAAGTGACCACCAACCTGATGTTATACCAGGTCAGAATACTCAGATCGATAATTTAAATTTACACCTTTTTTATTTGTAGGCTAAATAAATACTCGTTTAAATTTTGCACACTTATTTATTCATGTTTTACCTTTCTTGTCTTACAGAAGTACCGTCAATTCCATCATTAGAATCAATTGCATCAGCGGACCAGTTACAGGGACCATATAATGTGAAAATATTCACTAGCATCGTTCACACATTGAATTTTTCACCAATTTCATTAAGGAACATGAGGACCATGGATTCCCGTGTAACAAAATCTGCAAACATCACACAAGCAGTACGATAGAAATTTTGTAATATGGATCCAACAGACATCAGTAAAGCAGAAGCATTCGACGAAATGGTAACACAATTAAAAAATAAGTTTAATTCATCTCCTGATGATAGATATGAGTAGATAAAAGTTTTATCAGTGTTACCGCACTCTTGATCAATAAACAAAATTGTAGAAGAGTTCGTTGCACCGGTATATCTGGTAAGACAAATGAAAAAAATAGTGCACGAAGTAGACACGGAATCAGTGAATTAGACAAAAAGACTGTTATAGATTTCTTTTATAGTAATAATATAAGCAGGCCAATGCCTGGAATTAACGATTACGTGTCTGAACTCCGAAATGGACTAAAATTACGGGTTCAGAAGCGACTTCTTATGATGTCTCCCAAAGAGGCATATACAATATTTGAAGAAACGTATGCGAGTATTAAAACTGGCTTCACCTTATTTACAACGTTGAGACCTAAACATACTAGATAGTAAAGGTACTCATAATGTATGTGTGTGCACAATCCACGAAAATGTAAAATTAATGCTAAACAGGTTAGGAATCGTATCCCAGGAAGAATTAATGGATAAACTACTTTGTAATTTTTCTATTAGGACGACAGAGTGTTATTTTCGAGCTTGCAAGAAATGTGCCACCAATCAAAAAGTTGCAGACGAACTTGCTGCACTATTAGAAGAAAGTGGTAATTTTTAAACAGTGGCTAACTACGGATCGTTGTAACTTGGAGAACATTATGAAACCAGCAGATGAGTTTGCCACGTACTTCGTAGATAAAATTGATAAGTTAATCACTCATGACTTTATTTGTAAAGAACAATCTTTATTTCTAAGGAACAAAAAAGATTCTTTAAAAGAAGATGAATTAATTTTAATTTGCGATTTCTCTGAGAACTATTAATTTATTGTTCAGAACGCTGCTCAGGGTTACCATTGGAATAACGCTCAGGCAACTATTCACACTTCTGTGGTTTATTATATGAAGGACAGTAAAATAGAAAAAGTTAGTTTTATAATAATATCAGAGATATTGGTCCATGATACAATAGCAGTTCAATTGTTCATTTCAAAACTGATAGAATTCTTGAAACTATCAATAGATTTCTCCAAAATTGTGTTTATGTCAGATGGAGTAGCTGGTCCCTGTGATTGCTATCGGTGGAACTTTAAAACGTAAAAAGAGCGGAAATACTATTAGGGTGAACGCTCCAATAGTTGCGGTAAGTTAGAAGCGTTAGGTTCCTATAGTTGTGTATTGTGTCTCCATACACAACTATAGGAACCTAACGCTTCTAACGTACCGCAACTATAGGAGCGTTTCCCCTACAACCCCACGAGAGCTCTACGACTGGGCAGTTAAACAAACAGAGAAAAGCATCACAAAATTGAATTTCTGTTTTATATCTACTGAGCAATACGAAAAAAATGTCAGAAGAACTAGAAGATTTGTTTCACCACGTTAAGACGATATCTGGTACACAAAACTTTTACAGTTTTCAGCCTATTGCCGATAGTCAAATTGCAGCTCAAAAATATTCTAATTCAACGGAGCATCCAAAAAAGTTTACTTTGTTTGACAAGGATAAGAAATAATATGCATAAGTTATTCTCTAAGTAAGATAAAATAAAAATTTATGAAATAAGAACACCATTTTTTCATACTCTGCCAATTAAACATAACATTAAAATTAAATATTCTATATCATTCACATTAGGATTGAATATGTCTTCAATATCTTTTTTGGTGTACCTTTCATTTGGAGCTTGTTGAGTAAAATCCGGTTGAGTGGTAGGTTTCACATAAGTCTCAACATTTCAATATTTTTCATGTCTACACTAAACAAAATCATTGATTTTATTCAGTGCGGACACGAAAAAGTTTTTGTTATACAACATTTTTTTCTTTAAAAGTGGCCATTTTGAGATATATGAGCGAGTGGTCTGCCTATCTGTAGAAAAAATTCCGATTTAAAAAAAAAATGTAATTTCAAGAAATCGTTATTTTAAATTAAAAAAAAAAAAAAAATTCAGTGTAGCAATAATATGCAAGCTCATTTATTTATCTACAAATCATTTTTGGGCAAAATTTTTGTAGGACTTGCCATTATTGAGTTATTATCATTTATTTGGTCTTGAAATTTTCAGAGAAGATTCTAAGATGAAGTTTTAGTAAGACAACAATAGACCAAGGTTAAATGGCAAATTAATACTCACTTTTCAATTACGGAATCCAAAAGTTGTCTTTAAACTTTGTACAGTTGCAAAAAAGTCAATCCTCAGAATTCCTTGAGGTTCTTTTCGAAATTTTATGAACTCTATGAGCTCTTTTTTTTCGCAGAAGTCCTCTGGAATTATTCCCGGAATGAGCTAGAAATTATCGGTACTCCCTTGAAATTTTTCTCAAAATCCCTTTGGAATTTTGCTCAAAATTTAATTTTCTCTGTATTCTTTTCGGAATTAGCTTGGGACTATCTGCAGGATTCACTAGAAATTATTCAAAGAATTTTCTTGAAATGCCAGAAATGCTTTGGAACTGTCCTCAGAATTCAGTATGCTTGAGGTTCTTCTCAGATTTTTTTTAGAACTCTCCTAAGAGCTCTTTTGAAATTCATTCAGAAATTCCTTCAGACAGGGTGGCAAGTGAACCAGGAAAACCAGGAAAACCGGGAAAACCGGGAAAAAGTCGGGAGTTTATTTTCACCAGGAAAAACCGGGAAAAACCCAGGAATTTCATAAGTCCACCAGGAAAATAATCTTGTTTGTATAATTTAAAAAGGTTTTAAATTTTATGTATGTCAAAGTTTCTTGTTATAATCAGGTCAAAACTAACCATTTTGTTCAAGTTAAATCTTTCACACAACTAAACATTGATGAACAAAATTTACCCTGAGAATTTAGTCAATATATTGTGTATTTATTTTTAATTTAATTTAATATGATTTGTGCTTAATTGAAAGCAGACTTAAGCAGTGCCGACGCGTAACTACTTTGAAGTACCTGTTCAACATGTTCAATAAAAAAGTTCTATTTCTAAAAACTTCAGATAAGGCCTTCGAACTTCATGCAAGTTCTACAAAATTCGAGAAAGTCTTACGAACTTCAGGGAAGTCCTTTAATCTTTGGGGAATAACTACGAATTTAACAGAATTTTCTACAGATTTAATGTATCTTCTACGACATTTAGGCATTGCTTAAAACCTAAGGATAATCCTATTACAGCTATGGATTTTTTCCGAGCTTCAGAGAAGTCTTCAATACTCTTGGGAAGTCCTCTGAACTTAACATAGTTCTTCAAACTCAAAAAAAGTTCCTAGAACTTCCAAGAAGTCGATTGAACTACAGGTAAGTCCTACAAAATTCATGGGAGCTCTCCAAATTTAGAGTCCTCATATATTCAGTTAAGTCCTTTAAACTTCAGGGAAGTCCTCAGATCTTCGAGAAAGTTCCTTGAACTTGAAGGAAGTCTTACGAACTTCTGAGAATTTCTACGAACTTCGTGGTACTTTTACGATATTAAAGAAATTCCAATGAATTTCAAAAAACTCCGAACTTCAGGAAGTCCTAAGATCTTAAAAAAAAAAGTTCCATGAAATTCAGGCAATACATACTTCAATGAACCCTTCAGGAAAGACCTTAACGCTTAAGGGAAGTTTAGGGAGTTTCTATGAACTTCAGCAGTCAGTCTTTTTAATAATAAGAGTTATTAAACCAGCGTTGTTTATGAAATCTTTTAATCATATGATTTTGAAATCATGTTGTAATCAAAATTCCGCTAAATAAGATCCTTGATTGTTGACAATTTGCGGAAAATTTAAACAAACTGGGAATCCGTAAAATTGTTAGAAGCAAAGGTTTGTTTAAAGAGTCCTCATTCATATCACATTTCGCAATTTCACATTGAGATAAACTTGGCTAAAAATCTCAATAATAAAGTTAAAAAATCGCAGTTTCTAAAACAAAAATCTTAAGATTTAGGGACTTATAGATCTCTAAATTTCAGACATTAGATAGGGCTCTGCGCTAGTCCGTCGTATCTCAGCTTTTCTTCGTCATACACCCCTAGAATTGCTCATTTTACGTGTTAACGCAAATGTTTCAGTGTCAATCGTAATTAATATTGTAAGCAAAGATGTTTTTTGCAAAAACATGAGTGAAAACGCTTGAAATTTTCCTTAAAATCCCCTTTGGAAATTTACTCAAAATTTGATTTTCTCGGTATTATTTTCGAAACTATCTTCGAACTATTTGCAGGATGCACTGAAAATTATCCACAGAATTTTCTTCGAACTCTCCCCAGAAGTATTTTGGAACTGCTCTAAGAATTCAATATCCTTGAGGTTCTTCTCGGAATATTTTAGAACTTTTTTTTTCTCATAACACCTTGGAGTTGAAAGTTTCAGAAGAATTTACTCTGTATTTTACAAAAATTCTTCCCAGAATGAGCTTGAAATTATCCTCGGAATTCCCTTTAAATTTTCCTCTACATCTACCTGGAATTTCATTCAAAATTTGATTCTCTCGAAATAATCTTGGAACTATCTGCAGGAAATTATTAGCAGAATTTTCATGGAGTCATACCCAGAAATATTTTCTTTTGGAGCTGTCCTCAGAATTCAATACCCTTGAGGTTCTTCTCGGAAGTCAAGTTTAAGTTGTCCGTCCATTCACCAAAACGTTGTAGTTTTTCTACCAGAAATGTTCAATGCAGCTTGTTCTTCCATGCAGCAGATTGTTGTAAGTTTTACACCAGAAATTTTCAATACAAACTTGCCCTCAGGCAATTTAACACTGAAAATTTCAATTGACCAGAACGATGCAAATTTTCCACCGTTAATGTTCAATAAAAATTACTTCTCCAATGTTCTGATTGGTGCAGATTTCCTTTTTCATTTTCCACCAGGAATTTTCAATATATCCTATCATCAGAATGTTGCAGGTTTTTCACCAAATTAAGCTTCCACCTATTCATCATAAATTTTCAATACAGCATCATCAGAATAGTGCACGTTTTACACCAGAAATTATTATTAATTTTTTTTCTCTATTCAGCAGAAGGATGCAAATTTAAGACCAAAAAATTTCCGTAAAGCTTGCCCATCCGTTCACCAGAACGGTGCAGATTTTTCACCAGAAATTTTCAATATGCCTTAATTTTAAATAAAGCTTTTATCTTCATTTACCAGACCAGTGCAAGTTTTCCACCGGAAGTTTTCTGTTCATTTCATTTATCATAGCGATGCAAATTTTGCACCAGAGATTTTCAATAAAGCATGCTCCTCCATTCACCAGAACGGTGCACCAAAAATTGTAAGTGAAGTTTGTTTCACCATGCACCTTTGTGGTGCAATTTTCAGGCTTTGCCTCTTCATGCGCCATCATAAATTTTCAATGAAGCTTGCATTCACCAGAACGATGCAAATTAACACCAGAAAAATTAATAAACCTTGCTTCTACATTCACCACAGTGTTGCGAACTTTCCACTAGAAATTTTCAGTTAAATGTGCACCTCCAAATGTTTAGCGTGATTCAATTTTTCCACCAGAGTTATCACTAGCGTGCACAGGAATCTTGTTAAGGAGGGGCAATTGTTTGTTCTATGGTGCATTTAATCTGGGGATGGTGAGTACTCCAAAGTGCGTGGGAGATGGTGCTGTCCACCCACCACTGTTTCCCTACTGTTCAATTTAGCTAATTTTATTTATTTTTTACTCCGGTGGTGCTTCATCTTCTTCAATGCAAACTGCTTTCAGACAGCCAATGGAAATTGGCAATTTAATCCCAGAGACGATGTCGATGATGATCGGTTCGTCAAATGTTTGTGATAGTAGGTCTTTAACCGAAATGATACATTTGCTGCAATGTTGTTGCCTTGTTGGTTGGATTGAGCTGAAGTCACGTCAGATGGTGGTGAAACCGACATGAATGACCCATAAGACTCGCATTCTTCTTTCGTATGCACAATGCGTCGACAAGTACATGGTTCAAACAGTGCGCATAGCAGTGAACAAACAGTATATTGCTCTTGATCAATCCAATTTTGATCAGTGGTGTTGAGTACTTTGCACTGATGAAGTCTGCAAGTAGTAGACGAAATACGCGTATCTGTCAAAAGCTAAGCAATTATAACGGAATTAAAAGGAAATAAACCAACTCAAAGCGCTTCATAAAAGTATATTGCTGTTTTCGTCCTTGCACTTGGCTTGTACTCCAGCACTGTCAAAATATACTGCCATCACCTGCTCCCGATAAATCTGCATCACTGTCAGGACCTCAGCTTTAGTATTGAAGATGATCGTCGCGTCTGTTTTCAACACCCGTCTCACACCCACGAATGTTTCCGTCGGCCGATCATTATCAATATACCTGATGAAAATCGCAAACTCACTGGAAATCCTATGTATGAGTGCTCATTGCAAGGTTATTACATGATGTAAGCCATAGTCTGTACGGAGTATTATATGCTGTTGTAGTTACACTTTACTATTACCATTGCGAGTACGTTGAACTTGGTCATCAGCAAAAATAGTAGTTCTAATTTTTTTTTCAAATTTAGATCTAAATGCCAAGGCTAATAGGTTCATTAAAAATGTCTAAAAAATATGTAACAATTGAAACGATTGTTAACGGAATGATGAATTGTGCGAAGGATTGAGCATTTCAACCCTGTCCCAAAGTACCGCCAGTCGGGATAACAGGAAATGATGCCGAACATTCAACATGTTTTAAAGATGATATAAAGGACAATCCCGAATTTATTGCACATAAACAGCTGTAGCTTTCTAACAATGGTAACACAAATGACAAAAAAAAATCAGAGAAGATTCTTAGACTAATTTTTAGCAAGGCAAACTAATACCCACTTTTCATTTAGGGAATCCAAAAGCTGTCTTTAATCTTTGTACAGTTGCGAAAAAGTCCATCCTCAGAATTCCTTGAGGTTCTTTACAAAATTTTTAGAACTCCATGAGCTCTTTTGAAATTCTTCTCAGAAGTCCACTGGAATTACGCTTAGAACTCTTCATGATTTTTTTTTTCAGAACACTTTAGAACTCAAATTTCTTTAGAGTTTCAGAATTTTTTCCCGGAATAAACTAGAAATCATCCGCAAATTCGCTTAAAATTTTGCTTAAAATCCCTTTGGAATTTCACTCAAAAATTGATTTTCTCGGTATTCTTTTCGAAATTATCTTGGAATTATTTGCAAAATGCACTAGAAATTATCCGTAGAATTTTCTTTGATTTCTTCCCATAAATATTTTGGAACTGTCCTAAGAATTCAATTCCCTTGAGGTTCTTCTCTGTATATTTTGGAATTTATTTTTTTCAGAACACCTTGGAACTGAAATTCCTCTAAACTTTCAGAAGAATTACCTCTGTTTTCTCCAGAAATTCTTCCCAGAATGAGCTTAAAATTATCCTCGGAATTCCCTTGAAATTTTCCTCAACATCCTTTGGAATTTAATTAAAAATTTGATTCTCTCGGTATTCTTTTCGAAATTATCTTGGAACTATATGCAGGATTCACTAGAGATTATTCGCAGAATTTTCATGAAATCATCCCCAGAAATCTTTTCTTTTGAAACTGCCCTCCGAATTCAATACCCTTGAGGTTCTTCTCGGAATACAAGTTTAAGTTGTCCGCCCATTCACCAAATCGTTGTAGTTTTTCTACCATAAATGATCAACAAAGCTTGCCCCTCCATTCACCAGAAGTGTCTCGTCAGGCCTCTCCATGCAGCAGATTGTTGCAAATATTACACCAGAAATTTTCAAAACAAACTTGCCACCAGAAAATTTCAATTGATCAGAACGATGCAAATTTACCACCGTTAATGTTCAATAAAAATTACTTCTCCAATCTTCTGATTGGTGCAGATTTCCTTTTTCCATTTCCAACCAGACATTTCCAATATAGCTGAGGCTTTTCTCGGAAGTCAATTTAAGTTGTCCGTTAATTCACTGAAACGTCGTAGTTTTTCTACCAGAAATGTTCAACAAAGCTTGCCCTTCCATTCACCAGAACTGTGCAATTTTTACATCAGGAATTTTCAATTCAACTTGCCCCTCCATGCAGAAGAATGTTGCAAATCTTACACCAGAAATTTTCAATACAAACCTACCGCCAGAAAATTTTACACCAGAAAATTTCAATTGACCAGAACGATGCAAATTTTCCACCGTTAATGTTCAATAAAAATTGTTTCTCCAATCTTCTGATTGGAGCAGACTTCCTTTTTCCATTTTCCACCAACCATTTTCAATATAGCTGGCTTCTCCTATCATCAGGTTGCAGGTTTTCCACCAAATAAAGTTTGCCCCTATTTTCGGATTTTTTTAATCATACATTTTCAGTAAAGCAGCTTCCCTCCAATTATCAGAATGGTGCATATGTTACACCAGTAATTATTATTAAAATTTGTTTCTCTATTCATTGCTCTATGTGATGGCAAACAGTGTAGTTCAATTTGTTGTGCAGTGAAAAAAAATTGTTTTTATTTACGTGTGAAATTGTGTTGTGTGCCGCGATTGATTAATTGCAACGCGTGCCCAATTGTATTTCATAACAGGATAAGTAGGAGAATAGGTTACAAAAGTAGCCGTTCTCGTAAAATTTTGCTTATTCTTCGATCCCCCCGGCGCACTGAAAGGAAGCAATTGCTTTCCTATAGTAGCTGCGGCGGTGAAATCGATATTTAATTGTCTCTTCTGTACCCTGTGTATTGTTGCATGCAGCGTCTGTTGACTGTGTTTAGGTAGAAATGGAATGTCCAAAATGCGAGTCAGGGGTAATGGCAAGCGATCTGCCGTTAACCTGTAGTGGTAAGTGTTCTCGTGTGTTCCACACGAGATGCACTACACTTACAAGGAGTACGGCAAAGGTTGTCATGGAGAATGTTAATCTCCTATACAAGTGTGACGATTGTCTGTCTAGTTGTGACGAGCCGAGTGATTCGATCTCGCATGTTAGAAATATTGAGGAAGAAGTGAAGAGAATATCTTCTATTTCGGCCTCGATCACAAACATGCGAGATCAGATTGCTGCTCAAATTGATAACGCGTTGAAGACCGGTATGGAAGCTATCCGTTTAAATGTAAATGGTACCCTGAAGGAAGCCGTTGGCGGACTTGAAATATTATTAAATGAAAAATTGGAAAATATGACTAGTTCATTTTCGAGAATTATTGCGGACAAAAATTTAGTTGCAATGAATAAAAGCAGTGGATCTGAGCCGATTCCCTCTGAAGCGGGTCAAATCCCCGATGGTAATAGTAATAGTCATGACGAAGAGAATTCTACTAATGATAAAGTTAAATGTAGTTTCGCGGATGCTTTGAAAAACGGACAAGGGGACGGTAAAAGTAAGAATATCAGTAAAAATAAAGTTGAAAATGATAAAAGTAAGTTTGAAAGTAAAAAACTGAACAACCGTAAGGCTCGCCCGGTCATTGTGATTAAACCTAAAGAGTCCAAACAAGATTGCGAGGAAACTCGCAAGTTTTTGAAAACAAACCTGGATCCAAAAACACACAAAATTAGTAACTTTAGAAACGGGAAAGATGGCTCCATTATTGTTGAGTGTGCAACAGGATACAATGTAAATGAGGTGAAAAAGGGCATTGAAAGCAATTTGGGTGGAAACTACAACGCTGTTGTTCCCACATCGGTGCCAATGTTAAAAGTGGTGGGCATGAGCGATCAGTATTCCTCCGATGTCTTCATTGACTTCTTAAAAAGTCAAAATGAAGACATCGCAATTAATGATGTAAAAGTAGTTAACATGTTTGAAAATCCACGCTTCACTTACAACAAGTTTAGTGTTGTGATTGAAGTCGATATCGAGACGTATAAATGTTTGTTATGTGCGAAAAAAGTAAATGTAGGGTTTGATCGGTGCTCGATAGTTCCCGCGATTAATGTTTTGCGATGCTTCAGATGTGGAGAATTTGGGCACAAAAGCACGGATTGCAAAAATTGCGAGCGATGCTCTAGATGCAGCAAACAACATAGCACCTCTAAGTGTACGTCAACTGTATTGAAATGCGTTAATTGTTTAAAAACTAATAAAGAGCGTAAATTAAATCTGGACGTCAACCACGCAGCATTTAGTTCTAATTGTTTTGTGTATAAAAAACTATATGATCAGAAAAAAAGCAGCTTACATTTCAATAAATAGCAACCAAGTTCCAGTAGTAATGTGAGTAAATTAGAGATTTTGTATTTGAATATTGCGGGGTTATCTACAAACTACGTAACATTACGTCAGATTGTAGAAGATAAACGTCCACTTTTGGTTTTGTTAGCAGAAACACATATTGTAGAAATTGAATCTTTTGATCAGTATAGCATTCCGGGATATAAAGCTGCTGCTTGTTTGTCACATTCAAGGCACACTGGCGGTGTTGCTATTTATGTCAAAGAATCAGTTCAATTCAATCTTCGCCAAAACGAAGTTATTGATGGCAATTGGTTCTTAGGCATTACAGTTGAACGTGGTATGAAGATGGGTAATTATGGTGTTTTGTATCATTCTCCCAGTTCAAGTAATCAGCGTTTTATTGAAATTTTAGAGAACTGGTTCGAGACATTTTTAGATTCTAGTAAATTAAATATACTTGCGGGTGATTTTAACATTAATTGGCATGATACTAGCAATTCGAACCATCTGAAGCAATTAGCTGATTTCTTTAATTTAAAACAATTAGTAAGTGAATGTACGCGTATTTCCCGGCACAGTAGAACTTTGATTGACCATGTTTATTCTAATTTTGATTCTGTCAGTTCAGTTACTCAAGCTGATTTGAAAATAACCGATCATGAAACTTTAGTAATTAATGTCTCAGACAGTGTTAACGATAACGATAATTTTGTAAAATTGAAGTGCTGGAGGAAATATTCGAAGCAAGCTGTTTCGAATCTTGTTGAGAGAAGCGTGGATTTTCCATTAGTTACCGGAACTTTAGATGAAGATGCAGCTGTTCTTACTAACGTTTTGAAAACTTGTACCAATAAATTAGTTGAACAAAAGTTTGTTTCTTTGAAAAACTCGAACAGCTGGTACAATTTGGATCTTTTGCGTCTTAAACGTAAGAGGGACAAATGGTACAAAAAGTTTTGTAGATCTAATAGTGATAATCATTGGAATAGGTACACGGTCGCGCGTAATAAATATTCACAATCAATTAAGAAAACTCGATGTGAATATATTCAGAGGAAAATTGATCAGCATCAAAACAACAGCAAAGAGTTATGGAAAATTTTGAAATCTTTGATGAAGCCTAGTAATTGTAAATCGCGGACCATAACTTTTGATGGCATATTAGAACAGTCAGAACCAGTAATTGCTTCTAAGTTCAATGACTATTTCGTTGAGAGCGTTTCACTGATCAATCAATCTATTGAACTGATCAATGAACCGGACGAAATAAAACAGCCGATTAATAGTAATTGTAGATTTAATGGTTTTCACCCAATTACATTAGATGAACTTAAAAATATTTGCTTTTCATTAGGAAAAACGGCTGGAGTAGATAATGTTAATGCTAGAGTTATTCAAGATTGCTTTCATGTCATTCGACACACTCTGCGGGACCTTATTAATCAATCATTGCAATCTGGGCACGTGCCGCATATTTGGAAAGAATCTTTAGTTGTTCCTATACAAAAAGTTGCTGGGACGATTAAAGCCGAAGAGTTTCGTCCCATCAACATGTTGCACACATTAGAGAAAATTTTAGAACTTGTTGTAAAAGGCCAGCTGTTAGAATATTTAAATAGTAACTGTTTGTTGATACCGGAACAATCGGGATACCGGGAAGGCCATTCTTGTGAAACCGCGTTAAACTTAGTGTTAGCTAAATGGAAAGAAAATTTGGAGCATAAAGATACGATTGTTGCTGTGTTTTTGGATCTAAAACGCGCTTTTGAGACAATTTCTAGGCCCTTATTGTTGAGAACAATCAAGCGATTTGGAATTTGTGGTTCTGCATACAAATGGTTGGAAAGCTATTTATCTGACAGAACACAAAGGACTGTTTTTAATGATTTTGTATCTTGTCCCGTTAACAATGACCTTGGAGTGCCTCAGGGAAGTGTATTAGGGCCCCTTTTATTTATTATGTATATTAATGACATGCGACGAGTTTTACGGTTTTGTGATATTAATCTTTTTGCTGACGATACTGTGTTATTCATTGCAGCTAAAGATTTAGAAGAAGCTGTTTCACGCTTGAATGAAGATTTGCGTTCTCTAAGTAGATGGTTGAAGTATAAACAATTGAAATTGAATATAAGTAAAACTAAATTCATGGTAATTTCGCGGAATCGTGTAGATGATGATGTCTCTGTTGTTATTGATGATGAGACACTTGATCGCGTTCAGGAAATTAAATATCTTGGCGTGATTATTGATGACAAACTCAAGTTCAATTCTCATATTGACAATGTCATCAAGAAAATTGCCAAGAAGTATGGAATCCTATGTCGCTTGAAAAACGATTTAACTATTGGTAGTAAAATACAGTTATACAAATCAATCATCTCCCCTCATCTAGACTTTTGCCCTTCCATTTTATTTTTGGCCAATGAAACACAAATATCGAGATTACAGCGTTTGCAGAATAAAGTAATGCGTTTGATTTTAAGATGTAATAGATTCACTTCCTCAACTTTTATGCTGGACGCTTTGAAATGGCTGTCAGTGAAGCAAAGAATTGTGTTTTTGACTATGGTGTTCATTTTTAAAGTAGTTAACGGTTTGCTGCCTCGATATTTGTGTGATCGGATTGAAAGAGGAAGTGATTTTCATAGATATAACACTAGAAACGCGGATGAAGTAAGAACACCACATCTTTTGAATAATGCTTCACAAAATTCATTATTTTTCAAAGGTATAAATGTTTTCAATTCGATGCCTAGACACATCAAGCGTGCAACTACACTTACAGAATTCAAGAGACGCTGCATTTCACATGTAAAAGCTGTTTATTGAGCAGTTAATTTTTTATGAATGGATAAATCATGTATCTTGACAAAGTTATCACTAACGGATTAGTTTGTATGGAGACTGTCATCAAGACATTTTAGTAATTTGTGTAGCATATACAAAAAACTACATTGTTTGCCTCGATGGTGATGATGGATTTTTAGTTTTTTTGATTTTGTAGTAGTAATAGTAAAAATAGCTTTGAGTAGTCTACAATGGTTTGAGCCTCGCGCGCGGAATACAGGTATAAATGACTAATACGTGGAAATTGTGGCAAAAGCCTTAAATTAGTAAAGGATTGGCTGGAAGTCGTTTCCTTGGATATAGTCCTGGCACTGCGGAAGCTTAAACGTGTAAATCCCAGGTCACGTGTAAATGGAAGTATTGTCGAGGACTATACTTGGACTTTTGATAACTAGCTACACCTTTGAATGTTTTTGGTTGATGCCTATAGCATATTTAACAGGACATTTATATCTGTAATTGTAACCAGCTCGATTTTGTTTGCAAACCTGGTTAAAATGTTTATATTTAATTATCTTAAAGATAACTCGTCCAGCTCAAACCTTTGTAGGGGTAAGAGGTGGGACCATCATCATCATCATCAACAGAAGAATGCAAATTTAAAAACAAAACAAAATCCGAAAAGCTTGCCCATCCGTTCACCAGAACGGTGCAGATTTTCCACCAGAAATTTATAATTTAGCTTAATTTTAAATATAGCTTGTGCCTTCATTTACCAGGCTAGTGCAAATTTTCCACCAGAAAATTTCTGTTCATTTCATTAATCAGAGCGATGTAAATTTTGCACCAGAAATTTTCAATAGAGCATACTCCTCCATTCACCAGAACGGTGCACCAAAAATTGTCAGTGAAGTTTGTTTCACCATGCACCTTCAGGCTTTGCCTCTTCATGCACCAGAAATCATGCACCTCCAAATTTTTTACGCGATTCAATTTTAGAACCAGAGTTATTCATTTTGATTAGTCCCTCCATGCACCACCTTGATGATATTTTTACACCAGAAATATTCAATTAAAATCTTTTGCTTCGAATTAACTCCTTGAAAAAAAAAATACACCAGGAATGTGGTGCAATTTTTTGACGAAAAAATTTCATTGAAGTTTAACCCTTCATGCAACTTTGTGGTGCAATTTTCAGGCAATATATTTATTTATAAAAGGTGGGGCAATTGCCCCACCTTGCCCCACCCTGTGCACGCCAATGAGAGTTATTCATTTTGATTTGACCCTCCATGCACCACCTTAATGATATTTTTACACCAGAAATATTCAATTAAAAAAAAAACTTTTTCATTGATTCACCACCACGAAGGTGAATTTTTTTCAACCTTAAATTTACCCTCTTCTTTTAACCCTCCATGAACAACCTTGAAAAAAAAAATTACACCAGAAATTTTTTGACCAAAAAAGTTCATTCAGGTATTGTCCCTACATGCACCTTTGTGGTGCAATTTTCAGGCACTATCTCAAAGGAGTTGACACAATATGCCATTATATTATGAAATAAAGTTATTCTACCTTCAAACCAAGTTATCAAGAAATCAAGTTATTTTATATTATTATTTTGTAAGTGTGGAAATAAAAATCTTATTTATAAAGGGGGAGGGGCGATTGCTCCACCTTGCAATGAATCACCTGAAGAAAGCCTTACTCATATCTGATTGCAATTTAGGAACCAAATTTAATAGAATATGTATACGCATTTTTATGAGGTCCTGAATTTCACCAAGTTCTACTCAGTAGGAAATCCAAAATATGTACATAGGACCGAAATCATAGGTTACTTCTACTGTATTTTAAATAAATATCTAGAATGCACGAGAATTTCACTACACAGCTTATCAACCACCATTTTTTTAAAAATTTTAACTATTTTCGCTATTTGAACTGAACACCAAAAAAATTTGCGATTTATCAGTAAAATTAATTCAAATTTGGGTTGATTTCATTGGCCGTGTAGTATAGTAAAATAAGGCGTAGCCCGACGTAAAAAAAAAAAGAACAAACACAAAAATCGCAAAATGCCTACCTTCACTTATCTCGGCACGCTAGTATACAGCGTGTGGATGGTGGTGACGACGATCTTGGTAAGCTTGGGATGGTGACGTGGCTGTGAACGGCTTGTTGAAACACTAACACGCACTTTATCACTTTTAGACACTAAATGCATTGCTCGAACAAAAAAAATCAACTAGCTTGGCTCAACGCTCGACTTAGAATGAATGTAACTAGTTGAAAAACCAATTTTTTTTATTAGACAGACCAGATAAGCTTATCAATTGATATCAGCAGCAAGCATTAGCAACAGCTTCGCCCAAAGCTTCGCCCAAGGTTGATATCAGTCTTCACGAAACATAAACGGCGTTGAGCTTGAGCTACAATTTCTTCAGTGCACGCTCATGGAACGCGGGTGCTACCGCGTGACCATCGAACGTGATACTTCCTACCTGCACGCAAGGATACTTAATGAGGCTTGCTATATTGCAACAGAACGGAACCGAAAATGGAACTTAGTAACAAATTAAGAAAGATTTTGAACGTTAATAACTCAGCTGCCCCTGGTCCAATTTCAATAATTTTATCACCAATCGATCAGAAATATGGCTACGCTTCCGAATGCTGATTTTCAACAAGAAACTATTGAAAAACTGGTAAATGTCCAGCATTGTCCAAAAGCGACGAATTAACTAACAAATCCACCAATTACCTACATGCATATGCTGCTTCCCCAGCACAGTCGTCAGAGAGTAGTAAGTAGACGAAACAAGTCGAAATGGCATTCGCCTCCAATCCTCGGGCGCGTGCGAATAGGGAGGATAGAATTGCGTAGGGTAATTGATTCTGGTTGGACCTATCCAAAAACTGATGAAGGTTGGACCTATATTTTCAATCGCTAGTTTAGTCAATCTCCGCTAATTTTTTATTTTCAAAGATCACTTCACTATTATAAAAACTCTTTTTCTTCAATTTGCATGGGTGTTTTATTGAAAAAAAAAAACCTCAAAACAATTGAGTTTCAATGTGTTTTCAAAACAGTTCACTTTCCACGCATTAGCTCGTCATCATGCCTTACTTTTAAACATACAAAAAAGGAATATTTTTACGTTTATTTTTATTTTCATGCAGTAAAATACTACTTTAAAGTGTAAACAACACATTAGTACGCCATTTATCCATTGGTTTCACTAAAATGTTTGAATAATTGACGAAATTCGAATAGATAAATGTGATCATGGTTGGACCTACGCATGATGATGGTTGGACCTATGTGTTTCCGAAGACGGCCGCTAGGTGCGCTTCGGTTTGTCTACATCCTTCATGCGCAGCTGATTTGAAATTCGATTTCGTTTTGGCCGAGTGATCAGTTGCTTCGATTGAAAAAATGGCTAACGAAAAGAGCTATACAGTCGAAAATCTTCAAGAGGCTGTTATTTTAGTAAGAAATAAATTTACCACGTATCAGGCACAGAAAAGATACACGCAAAAATTAAGGGAAGCCACGGCAAGAAATATGGAAGGGAAATAGTGTTGAGTGTTGATTTGGAGAACCAGCTAGGGGATTGGGTTTGTATGTGCGCTGCTTTTGGCAGTCCCAAGACGACCAAAAAGATCTTGGAAGCTGCTAAAGACCTTGCGTCACTAGTTGGGCGTAAATTTAAAGGAGGAATCCCATCGTCAGGTTGGCTGAAAGGGTAACCACCGATTTCCGAACTACCACGAAAGCACCGAAAGAATCTGTTAATATGAATTTACCTTAAGCACTTTTCATACACCTTATGTGTGTAAATTAACTTGAAATAAAATGTTAACAAACTAAAAATTGCTAACTGAAACTTATTTCCGAAAAAAAAACTCATAGGAGAAAAAAAAACTATAAAACCGGAATTAAGTTCTAATATTCTGTCAAATTCCTCGGGGGCACCCAAAACATGCCCGGAAGTGGCGAATGTGGTCCAAGGCACTGAATTTTGTTATTGATCTTGTTATCGAATTTGGAAGTAATGTGAAGTGTCGCATGATAGGTTTTATTCCTTCCATGTCAAATTTAGGTCCATGGTCCATAAACCCTGGAATTGGTTCTGGCCATATCTCCGGAACCAGTTGACCGATTTCAAAAATATTCGATAGCTTTCAATGGGACCACAATACCTATAGTTTGACGTTAAAAAATTTCCAAATCGGGTCAATGATTTCCGAGAAAATGAGCCATGATGAATAGCTAATGCGTGGAAAGTGAACTTTTTCAAAGACGAAGTTAAACAAAAAATTCTTGATTTTTTAAAATAGCAAGTTCATAAAAACTGTACAAGAAGGGTTTTTTTTATGATACCAATAAGTTCTAAACAAAGTTTTTGAACAAATATGGGCTAAACTAGCATTTGCAAAAATAGGTCCAACCATCATCATTTTTTAGGTCCAACCAACATCATAATTCTTTGCTGAATAAAAACGTTTTATAAAATCATTTGTTCATAATATTTAACTTTTTATGCTATTATTAGAAACAAGAAATGTAGATCTTTTCCCTCATCATGCATTTTTTATAATTATATGTTGAATTCAAAAAAAAAAAAACGACATGAATGTTCGTGTAAAACCTGCCTAAATAGGTGCAACCATCATCAGTTACCCTAATATTTTGCACACTCATCGCCATACTCAGAACCACACGCTCCCAACGACCACACCACTGTGTGGTGGTGTTCGGTCATCGAAATTAGTAGCAGCAGTAGCAGCAACAATCAATACGAAACTAACTATTGGTCCCAAGCAAGCGATTAACGTACCCCATTCTAGTCGAAATTCTAGTACTACGCAATGTTTGTTTTGATTCGCTATGAAAGTTTGACAGATAAAATGAGGGGTTATTGGTTTCTCCTATGTTTCGAGGGGTGAATCGATTAGCTTGGGACCGAAGAGAGTACCAGAGCTGAGCCAAAAAGTTGAGCACGTTATTTCGGGACCTTCTAGTCTTAGAGTTACCTCTATGGTAGCAGTGCTTTCGGCGTGTGGCGTTGAAAATTGTTCTCCTGTAACAACGAAAGGCTGCCTGCAAGCAGCGAGCTGCAGAGCCCACATAAGCAACCATCAAAGGAGGAAGAAGCTGCACCGCTATGCTATGGATCGGAATCAGTAGCTCTTCATGAGTCGCTGCGGGTCGGTCATCTATGCCAAGCGTGTCACCCTCGCATACATACGACATACAGCTCGACAGCCTTATCCGTGTTGAACACCCAGCTCAGAATTACTCAACTATCACTGCAAAACTGTCCTTTTCAGGGCCACCAAAAATTTGTTAAAGAGTATTATTTGGACATTGGTCAAGGTCATCAGTTTCCGCAAGCAGCTAGCTATCAAGGCTCAACCTGTCTATAAAGGGTGATACGGTCAAAATTTGGTCAATATCAACTTGACGTATTTCTTTCAATTTTGCATTTAAAAAACCTGAACACCCCTCATTTTGAAGGTGTGTGTGTGTAGAATGTTGCTCCTATTTTGATTTTGGAATTCACTCTTCAGTTGTCAAAATGCCGTCCAAGCAAGAAGAGCAGCGTATCAAAATTTTGCTCGCGCATTGCGAAAATCCGAGCTACTCGCACGCAAAGTTGGCAAAATCGCTAAAAGTTGCCAAATCAACCGTTACAAATGTAATTAAAGTGTTTGGGGAACGTTTGTCGACAGCCAGGAAGTCTGGATCGGGGGGAAATCGAAAACCGGAAGCCGCTGAGACGACAAAGAGAGTTGCCGGTAGTTTCAAGCGAAACCCTAAAGCGAACCCCACACGGTAAGAAATATTGTCAATACTTACAAGTATTGACAATAATATTGATGATGTGAATACAGAAATATTGTCAATACCGATGTATTGACGTCAATATAAAATGTATTGACAATACGATTATTGTCAATAAAAGCAATCGTGTACGGTCCACATAACCTCTCTCTCCGAGATGCCGCAAATAAGCTGGGTGTATCGTCTACATCCGTGCATCGAGCCAAAAAACGAGCCGGACTATCGACTTACAAGAAGGTAGTGACTCCAAATCGCGATGATAAACAAAATACGACGGCCAAAGCGCGATCCCGGAGGCTGTATACGACGATGCTGACGAAGTTTGACTGCGTGGTAATGGACGACGAAACCTACGTCAAAGCCGACTACAAGCAGCTTCCGGGACAGGAGTTTTATACGGTAAAAGGAAGGGGAAAGGTAGCAGATGTTTTCAAGCACATGAAACTGTCAAAGTTCGCAAAGAAATATCTGGTTTGGCAAGCCATCTGTACCTGTGGCTTGAAAAGCAGCATTTTCATAGCTTCCGGGACTGTCAACCAAGAAATTTACGTGAAAGAGTGTTTGAATAAACGTCTGCTGCCTTTCCTGAAGAAACACGGTTGTTCCGTACTGTTTTGGCCGGATTTGGCATCTTGCCATTACGGTAAAAAGGCCATGGAGTGGTACGCCGCCAACAACGTGCAGGAGGTTCCCAAGGACAAGAACCCTCCCAACACGCCAGAGCTCCGCCCAATTGAGAAATTCTGGGCTATTGTCAAGCGGAACCTAAAGAAGACCAAAAAAACTGCTAAGGGCGAGCAGCAGTTCAAGGCAAACTGGCTTTCTACGGCGAAGAAGGTGGACAAGGTGGCTGACCGTATCACGCTTTAGAAGGTGTGGAATTGTAGGCCTGAATATATTAGTGCCATTAGTTTTTCCTCGGCTTTCATTCCGCACGATTCGTTTCTTTCGTTTAATCAATCACCCTTGTATTGACGTCGAAAAGATTGTTTCAATCGACGCTTACATATGAAATTTAATGTGGATTATAGAATTTTTTGTATCTTACCAAAATTTATGAAATGATGAAGATAATTTATTGATTATTGGATTATCACACTGTATACCATGAAAAAGCAGCCTGTTTGTGAGTGTTCGTGAACCACGAAAGGGAAAGAAAAAAGAAAATAATACGCCATCTATCAGTGAGCGAGCGCACACACCAATCATCATATCCCCTCGTTCATCGACACCAATCGAGACCCAAAAGGAGAAAAAGGAGAACTACTATGGCGATGTACCTTCTTCCGGCCCTCCTTGATATATAAGGAACTTCATTGACATGTGTCAGCCTCTTTTACACATTGGAAAGCCCATCAAGCAGAAGAATACGTGGAAAGTGGAAATTGTATTGAATAGTGGATATTGTATTGAACGTTGAAGTATTGTACGCAAGTGTAGGCTAGTGAAATAAAATTGAAGTTTTTGAATTAGTTTGAAGTGAAATAAAGTGAACTTTTTTACACCGTTGCTACTCTCTGTGCTACTCGACATATGGTCCTTCGAACCGGATACGTCGATACTCCGTATTCCCGGTAGTCCTGTGCTAGTGAGACGCCATCATTCAACCGCCATTGAATTACGCTAGAAAGTTCCAGAAGGTTTCACGAAGTCCGTCGTATACTTACGGCCCAGAATCAACACCTATCAGCAGATTTGAACTATTCAAGGCATTTGCATTGCCTCGAGCAGGTAATTAGCATTTCAACCAACATACCTACCTGCCTGTGTGTGCTCCGCTTGTCCCATTGTCCACAGATCCACTTCTATCATCGCAATATGTCCAGCGATCGCCGTGTAAAAACTCTCAAGATGCGGCTGAAGAGCTTGATGGCATCACTCAACCTCATCAAAACCTTCGTCGATGACTTCGATGAGGGTACGCAAGCTGACGAGATTCCCGTTCGGCTAGAGAGTCTAACCAAACTTTGGTCGGACTATAATACCGTGCAGAGCGAGCTGGAGACACTCGACGAGAGCACCCTCGACGCATACCTGAAAGATCGTATGGGCCTCGAATCGTCCTACTATCGAGTCAAAGGTTTTTTGTTAGCCCACAATAAATCCCCGTTAAACCAAACCATCCCAAATAGCAGTCAATTTGAGGCACAACTCCCTCCGTCGACATCGCAGGTGCGATTGCCGGACGTAAAGCTACCAGTTTTTGATGGAAGACTCGATAATTGGCTCGTCTTCCATGATTTGTACGTCTCGCTGGTCCACTCTTCGGCTGCTCTGTCTAATATTCAGAAATTTTATTATTTGCGGTCATCCCTATCAAATACGGCCCTTCAGCTTATTCAGTTGATTCCGATAAGTGCCAATAACTACCCGGTGGCATGGAACTTGCTCTTGAAGCATTTCCAGAACACGGCACGACTGAAGCAGTCATACGTGGACGCACTATTTGACTTCTCTGCGCTAAAACGTGAGTCAGCTGCGGAACTACACAACTTAGTTGAGAAATTCGAGGCCAACGTAAAGGTTCTTCAGACATTGGGGGAACAGACACAACACTGGGACATACTTCTCATCCGAATGCTTAGCATCCGCTTAGATTCAATAACAAGGAGAGACTGGGAGGAGCACTCTTCTTCTAAGGAAGTCGTTAAATTTAAGGACTTGACGGAATTTATCCAGCGACGTGTATCAGTTCTGCAATCTCTACATACAAAGATCATCGACAATCTGCCGTGTAATCAGATGAAGAAGCTAGCTCAACGTTCCGTGTCAAGCCACGGTGCCAATCAGATCAATCCTAGAAAGTGCCTCGTTTGTTCAGATCATCATCCCCTATACTCATGCGGGAGTTTTGCGAAGATGTCGACCGAAGACAAGGACAAGGAAGTACGTCGTCATCAGCTTTGTCGAAATTGCCTGAGAAAAGGTCACCATTCTAAGGATTGCTCATCGTCTTCCAACTGCCGCAAGTGTCGTGGTCGTCACCACACGCTACTTTGTCACGAATCATCCTCTCCATTAACTTCGAAGTCTGTCAGCCCTCAACAATCAAAACTGATAGAAGCGTCTCAGATAACTGATTCTCCCACTACTTCTGCGTCCGCAAAAATAATCGAGTCGGTCAGCTGCTCCTCTGCTGGCCACAAACAGCGAACAGTTCTTTTGGCTACAGCGGTCATCATTCTTGTTGACGACAACGGCGTCGAACACATGGGACGTGCTCTGCTAGACTCGGGAAGCGAGTGCTGTTTTATAACGGAACGTTTCTCACAACGCATGAAGGCTCAGCGAAGAAAGATCTACCTTCCAATCAGTGGCATCGGCCAATCATCTACACAAGCCAAACAGAAGTTCACTTCCATCGTTCGTTCACGAGTTGGTGAATACAAGACCAGCGTAGAATTTCTTGTTCTTGCCAGCGTCACCATAGACCTACCATCTACGTCCGTCGACACTTCGACGTGGGACTTTCCACCTGGCATACAACTTGCCGATCCATCGTTCGATAGCACCAACCCGATCGACATCATAATCGGAGCCGAGATATTTTTCGAGTTGTTCCGAGTCCCCGGCCGAATTCCTCTCGGGGACCATCTTCCGGTGCTGGTAAATTCAGTATTTGGCTGGGTAGTTTCAGGAAAATCCACCGTTAGCACATCCAATCCTCCAGTTGTCGCGAACATCGCTACCGTCACAGACGTTCATCACCTCATGGAACGGTTTTGGAAAATCGAGGAGGACAGTTCACCTTCCACCTACTCCGTTGAAGAGCAAGCCTGCGAGCAGCATTTTTGTCAAACCGTGTCACGTACCACAGAGGGCCGATACGTAGTTCGCTTACCTTTCAAGGAAGCCGTTCTTGAGCAACTTACCGATAACCGTCGGACTGCTGTCCGTAGGTTTCATCTGCTACAAAGTCGTCTAATCCGGAATCCTGATCTACGCCAGCAGTACAAGGCGTTTATAGACGAGTACCTCGACCTTGATCATATGGAGCGGATACACGACTACGAAGAGCCAAACGTCAAACGCTTTTATCTGCCACATCATGCAGTGCTTCGCGAAGACAGCACAACCACGAAACTACGGGTCGTCTTCGACGCTTCGTGTAAGACTCCTACAGGGCCATCATTGAACGATGCACTAATGGTTGGGCCAACCGTTCAAGAAGACATACGGTCAATCACAATGCGTTCCCGGAAGCACCAGGTCATGATAGTCGCAGATGTTAAAATGATGTATCGCCAGGCTCTTGTCGATCCTCGAGACACGTCAGTCCAGCTCATCGTATGGAAGCCTTCTCCAGACCAGCCGATGGAAACCTACAGGTTAAAGACTGTCACGTATGGCACTGCTAGTGCACCATTTCTCGCAACGCGGGTATTAACTCAGTTGGCCAATGACGAAGGCTCTAATTTTCCTTTAGCAGCTACAGTTCTGAAGAAAGATTTCTACGTGGACGATCTCTTTTCCGGAGGCAAAACCGCAGCGGAAGTAATCGAGCTGCGAAACCAGCTAGAAGGCCTCCTAGCAAAGGGTGGTTTCCAGCTACGTAAGTGGGCCTCAAATGATGAAGCTGTCCTTGACGGGATTCCACCTGAAAACCGTGCCGTGCAGACATCAGTAGACCTTCACCGGGACCAGGTAATCAAAACGCTCGGTCTCTACTGGGAGATATCAACTGACTGCCTGCGCTACAAAATTGAATTGCCGTCGGACTCAGCAAATCTACTCACTAAACGGCTCGCCCTCTCGCTTATTGCACGCCTCTTTGACCCGCTCGGCTTAGTGGGTCCAGTTGTTACGACCGCTAAAGTGTTCATGCAAAACCTTTGGACCTTGAAGGACGAAAAGGGAGCACTTTGGAGTTGGGATCGTGAACTACCAAATGAGTACCAGACGCGATGGATCAATTATCAGTCCCTGCTGCCAAACCTGAACAATCTCCGCATCAATCGCTGCATTTTGCTACCAGAACCTGAAACCGTCCAAGTCCACATTTTTGCCGACGCCTCACAACTCGCCTACGGTGCCTGTGCTTATGTCAGGTCCACTAATACAGCTGGGTTGATAAAAGTAGCCCTACTCTCTTCCAAATCACGGGTTGCACCTCTCAAACAACTCAGCATTCCTCGACTTGAACTGTGTGGTGCTTTACTGGCAGCAGAATTATACGAGAAAGTAAAATCATCGCTACAACTTGACGCAGATTATTATTTCTGGCTCGACAGCACCGTCGTACTGTGCTGGCTTAACGGTTCGCCTTCTGAATGGAACACCTTCGTCGCAAACCGTACTTCCAAGATTCAAATTACCACCCAGAACTGTACGTGGAATCACATTGCCGGCCTGGAGAATCCAGCAGACTGCCTATCTCGTGGGATGACTGCACATGAGATACTTAAATTCGATCTCTGGTGGCATGGGCCACAATGGTTACACCTTCATCAACGTCACTGGCCGGTAGGAGCTAGCAAATTTGATCAACCATCTGCGGCAGTTCAAGAAGCACGTCGCGCATCAGTAGCAGCACCATCAACTCCGAGCGAACCATCTTTTGTCGACCTGCTCGTCGAAAAATTTTCCAACTTCCTGTCCCTTATCCGGATAGTTGCTTACTGTCATCGTTTTATTCGAAACTGCCGAACTGCACCAAGCGAACGACCGAAAACCTCACTCCTCAACGTCGATGATCTAAATGAAGCTGAAAATAGTATCATCCGATTAGTTCAACAGCAATCGTTCAGCGAAGAATGGAAGCAGCTGAAAAACAATCAACCAGTGTCATCGAAGTCTCGTCTCAAATGGTTTCATCCCTTCGTATCTTCGGAGCAGCTGATTCGAATAGGTGGAAGGTTAGGAAACGCACTGCAACCATATGACGTCAAGCATCAAGTTCTTCTTCCTCGATCGCACCCATTTTCGCTTCTCTTGATCCGTAGCTACCACGAAAGGCATCTTCACGCCGCTACCCAATTGCTTCTAAACCTACTACGACAGCGCTACTGGGTCATCGGAGCCAGAAGCCTAGCCAACCGAGTGATCCATAGCTGCGTTGTTTGCTTTCGAGCTCGTCCAAAAATGTTGGAGCAATTTATGGCAGAATTGCCAGCATCACGAAGCACTGTGAATCGACCCTTTTCCACCACAGGAGTGGACTACTGGGGACCCATCTTCCTCAAACCCACTCATCGACGAGCTGCACCAGGAAAGGCTTACGTGGCAGTATTTGTATGCTTCTGCACCAAAGCGGTGCATCTAGAATTGGTTTCCGACCTGACCACAGCCAAGTTCATCCAATCACTTCGTCGGTTTGTATCTCGCCGAGGATTATGTACAGACCTATACAGCGACAACGGGAGGAATTTTCTGGGAGCCGCTAATGAGTTGAAGCAATTAGTGAACAGCAAGGAGTTCCGGAATGCCATCGCTCAGGAATGCAATGCACAACAAATTAGATGGCACTTCAATCCACCCAAAGCGTCAAATTTTGGTGGTCTGTGGGAGGCTGCCATACAATCGGCTCAAAAGCACTTCATTCGAGTCCTCGGAAAAAACAGCCTTCCGTATGATGATATGGAAACTCTTTTGTGCCAAATTGAGTGTTGTTTGAATTCGCGACCACTTGTTCCATTAAGCGATGACCCATCGGACTACGAACCCTTGACACCAGGACATTTTCTTACTGGATCCCAACTAAAATCTGTTCCTGACGTCGATTACACCGGAATTCCTACAAACAGGCTCTCTAAGTGGCATCACGTCCAGAAATTGTATCAGCAGCTGTGGAAGAGGTGGCATCTGGAATATCTTTCCACTCTGCAAACTCGTTCCAAATGGCTCCATCCTCCAATCCAAGTTCGAGAAAATGAACTAGTTCTTCTTTGCGACGAAAATTGCCCTCCGATGCATTGGCGGACGGGCAGAATTCAGGCAACACATCCCGGTACCGACGGCGTCATCAGAGTGGTTACTGTCCAAACACCTAATGGTCAATTCGTCCGTCCGGTGAATAAAATCTGCCTTCTACCAGTAGCATCATCATGCGACCAACAAACAACAACCGCGAAGTAAACACATTCACCAAATAGATCGCAATAACACCTGATCCAGTACCAAACATCCAACGAGGACAGAACATCCATAATTGCACCTCACATCACCGTTGCATCATTGATCCAGGAGCACCTAAAAGAAAAGAATTAATTAAAGGCCTGCTTTCAGCAGGGACAAGGTAAGCCTCTGTCCAAAGCATTTAATTTCAGCGAAACGTGCTACCGGGTCTTATATGCATTACAGACTAATGAACAATGTAATCGTTTTGACATCGCCAAACCAAAACAACGGACTTTCATCGATTCTGCAACGCACTGTCATCAGCATCGTCATCATAAGTGTCAGAAACAGCGTTCCTGACGGGGCCAGCATGTTCGTGAACCACGAAAGGGAAAGAAAAAAGAAAATAATACGCCATCTATCAGTGAGCGAGCGCACACACCAATCATCATATCCCCTCGTTCATCGACACCAATCGAGACCCAAAAGGAGAAAAAGGAGAACTACTATGGCGATGTACCTTCTTCCGGCCCTCCTTGATATATAAGGAACTTCATTGACATGTGTCAGCCTCTTTTACACATTGGAAAGCCCATCAAGCAGAAGAATACGTGGAAAGTGGAAATTGTATTGAATAGTGGATATTGTATTGAACGTTGAAGTATTGTACGCAAGTGTAGGCTAGTGAAATAAAATTGAAGTTTTTGAATTAGTTTGAAGTGAAATAAAGTGAACTTTTTTACACCGTTGCTACTCTCTGTGCTACTCGACAGTGAGTTTTTGCCTATTTTCAAGTAAGGAGTTATCATCAAAAACAAATCGCCAGCGGGTATTTCCCGGCGACTTTACAAATAAATAAAATCAAACAAAATCATCATGCAGAACTAGCTAGGATTTGTTTTACTTCATATTTCACAAAATTGCTTTCGAGTCTTAAGATATCGTCTCCCGCAAAGGTTACATTTTTCCCTCTACCAACACATACATCAGGGCTAGATAGATCTCCACAGGATCTATAGAATCCACGCAATTTCAAAAAAACCAAAATGCACAGCATTACGAAAATAAGTCAGGTTTCGACCAAAAGCAGATAGATTTTAATTCTAAACAAGCCAAACGATTGGAAATTTATCTACCAATTTGCTAAAATGAACACCTAGTTAATTTTCAATAGGTTACTATTGAAAAATACACAAATGTCCAACTGTTGCAATGGTGATCAAAATTATCACCGAATGTCTGAAAACAGCGCATTCCCTAACACAGACGTAAAAATCGAATTCCATGCGGTCCCACTGAACGGTGCTCATTCAATCACCGTAAGTGGTGGTGTCCAGTCCAACAGCAGTAGAAGTAGCAGCAGCAGCAGCAGCAGGAGTGCTTTCAACAACAACAACAACGAAAGGCTTCCTGCAAGCAGCGAGCTGCAGAGCTCATATGAGCAACCATAGGGAAGGAGGAAGAAGTCCCACGGCTAGGATCGGAATCAGTAGCTTGTCGTGCTTAACTCAGCATTACTCAACCATCACTACAAAACGGTCCTTTTCAGGACCACCATAAATTTGTTAAGAGTATAATTTGGACATTTGTCAAGGTCATCAGTTCCCGCAAGCAGCTAGCTATCAAGGCTCAACCTGGTCTCTATAGAAGGTGTGGAATTGTAGGCCCGAATGTATTGGTGAGATTAATCATCGTCCGACCATTTTCCAGAACACGCTGGTAGGAAGTGTTAAAAATCCATATAGAATTTGAGAGAAGTAGGAATAATTCGCTTTGGGTGTATATTCAGTCCCCAGAAAGCCAATCAAATCAAATTTGTGAGAAATTTAGTTCAAACGATACTTTCCGCCCCGCCCCATTCATATAGTTCGGAAGGAAATCCTGTGAGGGGTGAATTGATTTTTTTTTTTTTTTTGCATTTAATACCAAAATGCACAAAACTTAAAAATTCATATATAACAAAAAAATCAAAATACATCTTTTAAAGTCGGGTAGATCAATCGAAAATACTCAAGTTGACAGTCTCTTGGATTCTCTTCATCAACTTTCTCTTTGAAATAAATAGGAGAAAAAGTTGGCTTCGGCAATACCTTAACCTATTACCGTCAGGGGGGTAAACAAAGGCCTAGAGCACTCACATTTGGCCAATAGTTGCTCTGAAACACAATGTATCCACATGCCAAAATTGAGCTCTCAAGGACGTTGTTTACCCCCCTGACGATAATAGGTTAAGGTATATCCGAAGAGAACTTTTCCCCTACTACAAATTTGATACACTAACAAATAAAAGAAGGAAAGAGTTATGATGATTGATCAATTAAAAGAACTAAATGTTCACATTTGTTCCGTCCACTAGCGGTCTTACGTCAAGCTTCCGTTCGTGCCCCTAGGCACAGACACTTCTACTTTTTAACTCCTTATTTGTTCCAAATTCAAAATAAATTACATTTCATTTTCATATAGGTGCTCCAGCTACTAAAGTAACTTACCAGCCTTAATTGTTATGATATATAGCTAAGTGTTTTTACATTGTTACTGCCTTGGCAATTCAGGTATTTTGAACCTGCATGTCATTATAACAATTTAAATCTTAAAACTAAGAACTATAACTAAATCTTATCTAAGTATAAAAGGAATTAATCGTTGCAATTGAGGATTTCAACAATTTTTGCCTGATTTTTTTGTTTTTTTTTTTTTGTCGTTTGTTCTAAAGTCTCAACGTTCGAAATTCTATGTTCCTCGGCAGTACTGTACAAGGGAGGCAACTGGTACTGCAACAACTAGACCATATTGGCACAGCGTAAAGCATGGCCGGTCTAAAAACAGGCAAAGTTTGGATTTCCTGTTTGTGATCTTTAAAAGTTAATTTTTGGTCAAGCACTAATCCAAGATATTTCACTTCACAAGACCGAGAAATTGGAACTCCGTTAATGTGACTACTGCTAGGTTTCAAAAAGGAAGCTCTAGGCTTATGTGGAAATATTATAAGTTGAGTTTTGTATTAAGTTTTGTAGTATTGAGAAATCTTCCATTTTTGTTAATAACAAGAGAAAATATTTAAACTTTTCTGCAGTCTGCTGCAAATAACACGAAGACTTCTTCCTTTAGCGGAAATGCCTGTGTCATCAGCGAACAAAGATTTGTGGCAACCCTGAGGCAAATCAGGGAGGTCCGAAGTGAAAATGTTACACAATATAGGCCCAAGAATGCTACCCTGAGGAACTCCTGCTCTGACAGGTAGTCGTTCAGATTTGGAATTTTGATAATTTACCTGCAGAGTTCTGTCAGTTAAATAATTTTGAACTGTGGAAAATTAAACTTTTTCAATTTAGCAATCAAACCTTCATGCCAAACACTGTCGAATGCTTTTTCTATGTCTAGAAGAGCAACTCCAGTTGAGTGGCCTTCAGATTTGTTTGAACGAATTAAATTGGTAACTCTTAAGAGTTGATGAGTAGTTGAATGCCCATGGCGAAATCCAAACTGCTCATCTGCAAAAATTCAGTTCGTATTGATGTGAAGCATCATTCTATTCAAAATTATCTTTTCAAAAAGTTTACTTATTGAAGAAAGCAAACTTATTGGACGGTAGCTAGAAGCTTCAGCTGGATTTTTATCCGGCTTCAAAATTGGAACAACTTTTGCATTTTTCCATTTATCAGGAAAGTATGCCAAATGGAAACATCTGTTAAATAATTTTACCAAGAAAGACAAGGTACTCTCTGGTAGTTTTTTGATGAGGATATAGAAAATTCCATCATCACCTGGAGCTTTCACATTATGAAACTTTTAAGTTATAGGCAAGGTCCCGAGAGAAAATATTCCGAAAATCCCGAGCAACCTGATTCTCAATAGGACTAGTAAGACCCAAACTGAAATTATGGGAACTCTCGAATTGCTTAGCAAGTTTCTGAGCTTTTTCCAAATTTGTGATCAAAATTTTACCACCTTCTTTAAGCGCTGGAATTGGCTTTTGAGGTTTTTTAAAATTTTTTGTGAGTTTCCAAAAGGGTTTGGAACTCGGGTCTAATTTAGAAACAGTATTTTTTAAAGTTTTCTTCCTCAGGGCAGAGAATCGTTTTTTAATTAATTTTTGCAAATCCCGCCAGATAATTTTCATGGCAGGATCGCGTGTTCTTTGATATTGTCTCCTACGGACATTTTTAAGACGGATCAAGAGCTGAAGATCGTCGTCTAGCATAATTGAATCGAATTTAACCTCGCATTTTTGGTACTGAGGCAGCTCTTGCTTCAACTATAGAAGTAGTCAGAGATTCAAGAGCATAATTAATTTCATCTTTGGTTTTCAAAGGAATGTTTGGATCGAAGTTATATTCCATAAATGTTCGATACTGCTCCCAATCAGCTCTATGGTAATTGAAGGTAGAGCTGTTGGGATTAGAAATTATTTCTTGGGATATTTCAAAAGTTACTGGACGGTGATCAGAACCGAAGTCAGCATGGGTAACCAGTTGGCTACAAAGTTGACATGAATCAGTTAAGACCAAATCAATAGTGGAGGGATTTCTTGCAGAAGAAAAGCATGTTGGGCTGTTTGGATATTGAATAGTGTATTAACCTGCAGAACAATCATCAAACAGAATATTACCATTGGAATTGCTTTGAGCATTATTCCATGAGCGGTGTTTTGCATTAAAATCACCAATAATGAAGAATTTAGACCTATGACGAACCTAAGAAAATTCTTTTGCTGGCCTACGCATTGGAATGACAGATAGGCAGCTATAAACGTAAGTTGTCCAAATTTTGTTTCAACAGAAACTCCCAAAGTTTCAAAAACTTTGGTATCAAATGAAGAAAGAATTTTATGTTTGATTCGTCTATGAACAATGATGGCAACGCCACCACAGGGTCCATCAAGACGATCATTTCTATAAATCAAGTAATTTGCGTCCTTCTTAACCTTATGGGCAGGTTTAAGGAACGTTTCAGTTATAACGGCAATATGCACGTTATGAACTCTCAAAAAGTTAAATAGCTCGTCTTCATTATCTTTAAGAGATCGAGCATTCCAATTTACAATATTTAATGCTTTAAAATCCATTACTGAATTTTAAAGTCATGACAATATTATTTGCAAATTTTACCCCAGTTTGAATAGCATCAAACATGGAGTTAGATTTAAGCATATCAGAAATCATGTCAATTAATGATTTCTGTAAAAATTCCATTTTAGGGGCAGTAATGCTTCCTAAGTCAAAATTGTCAAAATTTCCGTTAGAATTTCGTTGGTTAGTATTTTGATTTCTACTCGCTGCAATAGCAGCAGAGGTAGCTCCATTAACTCGCTGAACATTGTTAGCAGCGAGGGGAGTAGGTACAGATGAAAAATTTAACAGCAGAGGAATTTGTACCTGTTCGGAAACGTTGAGCGTTTCTACCTGTCGGTTAGAACGAGATTGTAGGATCGCTTTGCGAGTCTTACATTCCGAAAAAATGGATTTGTGGTTTTCACCACAATTTGAACATTTAAATTTCTTAGGATCTTCCTTCACAGGACAGTCGTCCTTTGCGTGAGAGGAATCACCACAATTCATGAATTTAGCTGGCATGTAGCAATTTTTAGTTCCGTGACCCCATCCCTGGCACTTACGGCACTGAGTGAGGTTTTGGAAATTTCCTCCAGTCTTCCTGAAGTGTTCCCACTTCACTCGGACATGGAGCATAAGGCTAGCTTTTTCTAAGGCCTTAAGGTTGTTTAGTTCACTAGACTTGAAGTGAACTAAATAAAAATCATTAGAAATCCCGTTGCGCGAATCGCCAGGACGGGATTTCATTTTCATTTTGATTACTTGGAGTGGCACAACTCCAAGTAATTTTGCCAGTTCATCTTTGATCTGATCCAGGGATTCACCACTGGGCAGTCCTTTCATGACAACCTTGAACCTCTCCACGATTTTAACATTATTTGCCTTGATCGAGCAGATTCGTATGGAGGGGTGCTTTTCGGGATTAATAAGCCTTTCATATTCAATCTGCCTTCCGTGACAGGCATTGAAGTTGTCGTATGTCAGGTAAATATTCGAGGTAAAAGCCTCAGTATATCTTCCTCCAAGAACTGCGATTTCTCGCCAAGGTCTTTCAGATATCTGCTCAGCTTTATCTGAACCTCGTTGCGATAACTTCAATATGACATTCAAAGTGTTTTTTATGTTACTTCATACGCGAAGTTACCGATTTTCAGAGTTGGTTGGAAATGCTAACATGAAGCTTTAGTGTGATGATTTATTAGCTAGAGAATGATCTTTAGAAGAGGGTAGGTGGATAGTTCCGTTAGAGTACGGCAGTATGAAAATTGAATAGAAGTTGAAAATGAGCGAAGGGCCATTAATGCGACAGTTTTTCAAGATAGACGCACATTTTTGCCTAACCCTTACGATGTACGCGGAGACTTGAAGTATGACAATTCTAAACACTGGGGAAGTAGAACGAGTGGCCAAACCTCCAGTAAGAGAAAGTAGATTAGACCTCTCCCTCAGTTCGAGTTCACTGTCGTTGGATTGCTCGTGGAAAGTAATTCAAGATCCCTACGGTGGTGACCACTTGCCAATCAAAATTTCTATAACCAATGGTTCATCTTCCACTCACTCGGTTGACATCGCGTACGACCTCACGAAAAACATAGACTGGCAAAAATTTGCGGCCACGGTTCTCGGTGGTATTGAATCGGTTGAGATACTCCCTCCGCTGGATGAGTACTCCTTTTTATCGCGACTTATCGTTGACTGTGCTCTTCAAGCACAGACAAAACGCGTTCCGGGTGTTTTCGTGCGCAAACGACCTCTCACTCCGTGGTGGGATAAGGATTGCACCGATGCGAACAGTGAGAAGTCCGCCGCGTTTAAACGCTTCCGCAAACACGGCAAGGTCGGGGATTTCGAGTGGCACACCGACCTCGAGCAAACTTTTAAGGGCTTGATTGACGCGGTTACTGGCGTCGGTTCGTCGATGGCTTGTCGCGAAAAACTTCCTTGAGAACACTCTGGAATGTCGGCAGGAGAATGCGAAACGCGTCATCACCGGTCAACGAAGACAAGGAGTACTCAGACAGTTGGATATTCAGCTTTGCGCGGAAAGTTTGCTCGGATTCGGTGTCGGTTCAAACCAACGTTCGTGATCGTCCGTCATGTAGTAGCGACATAGATCCTCTCATGTAACAACTCAGCTCCAGGAACGGATAGAATCAAGTTCAACTTGCTTAAAAATCTCCCAGACGTCGCGAAGAGACGCTTGTTGAACTTGTTCAATCAATTTCTGGAGCACAACATTGTTCCGGATGACTGGAGGTAGGTAAGAGTTATCGCCATTCGAAAACCCGGTAAACCCGCGTCGGATTATAACTCGTACCGTCCCATCGCGATGCTGTCCTGTATGCGGAAATTGTTGGAGAAAATGATTCTTTTTCGTCTAGTCAAATGGGTCGAGTCGAATGGTTTACTTTCAGATACGCAATTTGGGTTTCGGAGAGGCAAAGGAACGAGCGACTGTCTTGCGTTGCTTTCAACTGAAATTCAACTGGCCTATGCGCAAAAACAGCAAATGGGTTCAGTTTTCTCCACGATAGTGGGCTTTCACCAATTATGAACAACTATTTGAGCAACTTGTTGTCTGAGAAATATATGAGCTTTTCTCATGGAAACTCGACAACTTCCCGAGAATTAGTTACATGGGTCTTCCCCATGGCTCTTGTTTAAGCCCCCTTCTTTGTAAAAGACATTGATGGTTGTCTTGATGAAAATTTCTCGCTAAGGCAGCTTGCAAATGACGGCGTTGTGTCCGTTATAGGGCCAAGTGCACCGGACCTGCAATGACCATTGCAAGATACCTTAGACAATTTGTCTACTTGCGCTATGAAGCTGGGTATCGAATTCTCTCCGGAGAAAACTGAGTTGGTTGTTTTTTCTAGGAAGCATCATCCTGCACAGTTACAGCTTCAACTAAACGGTAGAACAATCACTCAAAGTATATCTTTCAAGTATTTAGGTGTCTGGTTCGATTCCAAAAGCACATGGGGAAAACATATTGCGTATCTGAAACAAAAATGCCAGCAAATGATTAATTTTCTTCGTACAATTACCGGAACTTGGTGGGCAGCACACCCGGAAGATCTGATCAGGTTGTACCGAACAACCATCCTTTCGGTTTTAGAGTACGGCAGCTTTTCCACATCCTTAAGCTGCAACGGATTCAATACCGTTGCCTCAGAATCGCGCTTGGCTGTATGCACTCGACTCATACGATGAGCCTCGAAGTACTCGCGGGTGTTCTCCCACTGACAGATCGTTTCGCTGAGCTGTCTTTCCGGTTTCTTATCCGTTGTGAAGTAATGAACCCATTGGTAATAGAAAATTTTGAGAAGCTACTCGACAGAAATCCTCAAACAAGATTCATGAGTTTGTACTATGAGTACATGACGCTGGAGGTTGGTCCTTCTTTATTAATCTCCAATCGTGATTGCTTTCAAGCCTTCTATAGTTACTCTGTAAATTTTGATCTGACCATGATGCAAGAAATCCATGGAATACCAGATCACCATCGGTCGATGGTTGCTCCCTCAATTTTTGCAATCAACTACCACCATGTAAGTAACGATAAAAGATTTTTCACAGATGGGTCAACCATAAATGCTTCCACTGGATTTGGTGTATTTAATCAATTTCATAGTGCCTCCTATAAACCATGCTCCGTATAAGTTGCGGAACTCGCAGCTACATTTTACGCAGTAGAGCGCTACCTTCTGACCATTATGTCATTTTTAGGAATAGTCTTAGCTCATTGGAGGCTATTCGTTCAATGAGGCCGATCTAACTGCTCCTATACTATCACCTTAGATTGGGTCCCATCTCATTGCTCAATTCCGGGTAATGAGAAAGCGAACTCGTTGGCTAAGGTAGGACGATATTTTTGAGTAACGCCTTCAACGAATTTTTCTCCATTACTCGTCAGCAAGTTCTCATCATTTGGCAACAAAAATGAAATGATGGTGATTTGGGAAGATGGTTACATTCTATTCTATAAAGGTGTCGAACAAACCATGGTTCAAATGGTTGGACATGAGCCGTGACTTTATACGCGTTATGTCCAATCAGTTCGTTAGACTCACACTTCTATCGAATTGGGCTCTCAGGCAGCAATTTATGTGCGTGTGGCAGTGGTTATCATGATATCGAGCATGTTGTTTGGTCATGTACCTTACACCGTGTTGCCAGATCTGAGTTATCCACATCCCTCAGGGCCCGAGGAAAACAACCCGCGATACCCGTTAGAGATGTCTTGGCGAGCCGAGATCTCAACTATTTGAATTTAATTTATGTGTCTTTAAAACGGATGAATCTGAGGATTTAGTAGTTAGTGTCATCTTGTGTTCTCTCAAGTTGTTAGCTGCTCACCGGTGTACCCCCATGTTTGATTGCTCGAATTGCAAACATGCATTTTGTGAATTTGGATCGATCGGGTCTTAACGTTTATGTCTTTTAAAATTTATTGTCGTAGGAGATTTTTGTCTGGTCATGACTTGGTCGGTTTTGTGGGAACGTAATTTGCATGCTTAATTGGAATAGAAAATAAAAAGGTTTGTCAAATTACGGAAAGAATGCTTTGTGCAAAATCAAGCTAACAGAAAAAAAAAGGTTCGCTCAGCTGAATATGAAGACTATCGATTCGATGATTCAGAACTGACTTTTTGTGCCTACGTGTTATCTAGCAAGATAAAGATAACAAGTTGAATGGAATTTGGAATTAACCGAACCTTTTAATCAGTGTTTGATAAAAAATATAAATTAATTTCTTAGAAAATGTTATCAGTAGGCAAAAATTCCGCGTTGTATAATCATTAATGCATTAGGTGTAATTAGGATGTTGGGCTAAGGGGAGGCACACAGTGGTCGGAGATGGCAAAATCACGAACTTAATTGAATTAATCACTTCGTCTGGCCATTTTCCACAGAGATGGCGCTGTTCCGCTGGTAGGAAGTGATAAAAATCGACATATATAAATTGAGAGAAGTGGGAATAATTCGCTTTCGGTGCATATTCAGGTCAAAAAAAAAATGAACGACAACCCAAATAAATTAGTCAGGGACTTTGTCGTTCAGTTTTTTCTCGGAAATTTTTGTTAAACAAGGTAGAATAAAATAAAATAAAATGATTTTTCTCCATACAGTTTTACCTGTTTTACTACCAATCAACAATCAATTCAAAACCAACGATTTTAAATTGGCCCACTACTTGACTAGTCTATTCGTCCAAGCAAATCGATTAACATACCCCATTCTAGTCGAAATTCTAGTACTACACAATGTTTGTTTTAATTCGCTATGAAAGTTTGACAGATAAAATGAGGGGCTCGTGAATCGATTAGCTTGGGACCGAAGAGAGTACCAGAGCTGAGCCAAAAAGTTGAGCACGTTTCTTCGGGACCTACTAGTCTAGACTTACCTCTATGACTATATCGTTTTGCAATAGAATGGCTGAATAATCGTAAATTTAGAGACTACACAATTGTTTAATTATTTTATTTATTTAAACATTATGAGATCATGACAAAGCTACGATATCTTACGGTACCAAAAAGGGAATCTAGACAACTTTAGTCCCATTTTGAAACATTTTCAGCTGAATTTGTTTCGATTCGTAACAGTTTTGTATCATCAATAGTTCGTATAGGGGAAACGCTCCTTTAGTTGCGGTACGTTTTTTTTTACTTTGATTTGTTTTCCGTCGATCTTGTTTTCCATGCTGAGCACCAATGCTACCGACGCCACACCTGGATCCTACCTATCGACCCATCAACTCATGAACCGGGGACCAACGGCTTTACTTCCCTTCCGAAGGAAGGCGTGATCAGGGATGTTATGCCACAGAATATCCCGGCGGCGCCGACTGGGATTGAACCCAGGCCTGTTGGGGTGAGAGGTAATCACGCTTACCGCTACACCACCGGCGCCACTAGTTGCGGTACGTTAGAAGCGTTAGGTTCCTATAGTTGTGCATGGAGACACAATACACAACTATAGGAACCTAACGCTTCTAACGTACCGCAACTATAGGAGCGTTTACCCTAAGTAAACTTCAAAACATCTTTTCTCTAAAAACCCAAGATGAAATATTTTAAAACCATCACAGATTTGATTGTTAGGATCAATGCTAACATCTTGTGAAGAAAAATATGAGATACATGAATTTTGCAAAAAAGTGCCTTCAGACATAGCGTGAGACGTGACACTCGCTACTGCACAGTGAACAGCTGTTCATTGTTCGCCTGAGTTCTAGAGCAGACGTGATAGCCAGCCAACTGTCCACGGCATGACAGGACAGATGTGACCGCTTACCAGCTGCGTGTGCTGCGACTTGGTCAGAGTCGTCTACACTCTAAGAACCCGGTGTCACTCCTGCCTTTGCACAACGAGGGTTTGTGCAGGGCTTATCGACCTCCTGGGACGAGCTGGATGGAACTCCAGCGTCCTTACTCTGCTGTAGTTCGTTTAGCCGCATATATGATCGTATTTCTGACATGTTACGTCCAATTTTCGTTCATATGGCCCAAATATGGCAATTGAGTCACAAAAAATTTACATTCCATAAAGTTGATTTTAACATTCACTTCCGATAATCTGTCCAACACTAAAGTAACTCGTCTGTAACAGTCGTCAAAATCCTTGCCAGCAATGAGGACATCGTCTAAGTAACAATGAACGTATTCAATTTCGTCCAAAATGGTTTCCATAACTTGTTGAAATATGGCTGCGCTTGAAGACGCACCTTAAGGTAGCCGATTGTAGGTGAAAAGTCCTTTTATTGTATTAATGATTAATCCAAGATCGAAAATTGAACGTAAAATGAGAGATCATTGAACAAAGAATATTTGCATGGTTTTTTGGGGGTGTCCTTAAACTTATGATCGGTAGTGTATATATATTAGAATCACATTTTTCTCATTTTCTTTTCAGGTCATTTCATCGCGCAGCATCTGACAGTAAGAAACTTTAAATTCAACTTATCGTTGGGTACGTTTGTAGTGCGCGTTCACCATTCGTATCATGCGTTCACAGTAGAGTTCGTTCATTAGGGATACCATTTGAGGTTTTTTTTTTTCTTAGAACTGAATAGTACCAAATAATGTTGGTCATTGAATTATGATTTGCGGTAGTAATTTACTCGGAAGAGCTCCGGGTGGTACAAGCATTAGGATTTAGTTTTTTTTTTTGAGACAGTTCTCGAGTATAACTCAAAATAGAAGAAATAGCTATACATACACGCAAACCAAAAATCTGTTACAGTGAATGTTAGTTCCGTTTCCTATCATCCTCTGTTCATGAACATCGCAGCGAATGTTAGAAGTTGACCTTACAGGCGATGTAATGGTTTTTTGTCTTTTTCATTTCGTGTTCTATCTACGCTTTCGACTATACCAGTAAGCTTGTAGAACGACGCACATTGTAGAACAATGTAGAATGACACACACACTTGCCTAGAATCTCTCCAGCAGAAAAAGCATACGAAGTTAAGTATGCGAGAAAATGAGCGCTTCATGTTTGCTTTTAGGCTATCCATATTCAGGAGCATGGAGAGAACAGTGGAGAAAGCACAGGTCTGATAATCGAAGCGTTCTTGGTTCGAGTCCAGTCGGCAATCGGATTCCTATTTTTTTCGACATAACTAATTTACCTCACTAATACACTCTACATTTTTCGGTCTCCAATTTTCTTGCATTAGACCGCAGCTAGGTATATCGGATCCTCGGTTCATGCGGTCTCCACTAACATCCTCTGATGATGAATCCCACATAATTGTAAGCGAATCTTACATCCCTCGGTTGGGTGTAGGCACGCAGGTTTATGTTCTGGTAGATCTAGAACGGGTCCAATTAAGACTTAAGTAGGACAAACAGGAGTGTTTGGTATTTATATTTTTTGATCTCAATAGCATTAGCATTAGCATTATTGACCGCCCACGGTTGCTACTCTGTTATTACCAGATCAGCTGCAATTACACAGAGAACCAACAGATGATGTTTGGGACTAACATTCATCCTCAATGTGTAAAAACTGAAGATCGAATATTTAGCAATACCAGCGGCGGCCGTGTCCGAATGCAGGTCCAATAGGGAATGGGAAGGAATGTGTTGACGTGATACTCGCTGTGAAGGAAACCGAGAAATCCTCTGCGCTTCCACGAGAAATCACTGGGATGTTGGATGTGGGGAAAGGTTTGCAGCAGCCGGGATCGTTTTTGGTAAACTAATGCTGATTGTAGTGATTTATAATAGGTACACAAACACAAAAACGCGCGCATACACACGCAATCACACTCGCACTCGTGAGTATAAACAGAATATAAAATTATATAAACTTTATTTTAGCTTAACTTTAACATATCTTCAACTTAACTTTAACTTAACTTTAACTTAACTTTGACTTAACTTTAACATAACTTTAACATAACTTCAACTTAACTTTAACTTAACTTTAACTTAACTTCAACTTAACTTTAAATTAACTTTAACTTAACTTTAACTTTACTTTAACTTAGCTTTAACTTAACTTTAACTTAACTTAACTTTAACTTAACTTTAACTTAACTTTAATTTTACTTTAACTTTACTTTAACTTTACATTAATGTTCGACACTGGGGTGGACTGTATCACCGGACGGACAGTTTCTTCGGATTTCGGTACTTTGCACACGCGACGTTTGGTAAAACATAAAAACACTTTTATTGCGGTCAAGAGGTATATCGGACACTGTTTATTCCCAATTTGTTTTTGGATAGACGGGGACAGAGTGTATCTTCTGCGCGCGCGGATGATTTATTACTACTCAATACTGATCGGTGATCTTATCCTACCTACTGCTTGCGATCGTGTAGTGGATGAGAGAAAATGAGAGTGAGTGCCTATTGTTTGTGTGTAGTGTGATATTAGGGTGTGATAACAGAGATAGTGTGCTTATGTGCTATGGGAAACGAGCTGATTGTTGTATAGCTGTAAAACAAATTAGGATAGGGTGACCAACTTCTTATTTTGTGCCAACAATTAACTTTACTTTAACTTTTGTAGGCTAGTTCATCTCTAAGCTGAAAAAGGGAATATTTATAATATAAATGCAAAATTCAATAATATAAATGAAATATTATAATATAATCCTAGAGGTGTTTCATCACCGAAGAGCTGAAAGCAAGCTTAAATAATTAAAATCCATACATCCCGCATGAATGAAAACTAAAAAAAGTGTATTATTATTTTGTAAATCTAATGATGTCATACATTCAAATATTCAACGATCTGAAAATAAACTTATCTTATTTAAAACAATGGATCTAACTTGAGTGAAGACTGAGAAAAACTAATCATTACGTTATAAATCCAAAGATGTTCCGTCATCAACGAACTCAAAAGATGTTTCATCATTGAAGAGCAGAAAATAAATTTTTAAATAATAATATTTCTTCAAGTGTCCGTCGCAGCAAAGCTATGCAAATAAAATGGCGTCCCCGAAAGCTGTTTATAATTTCACTTTAATAATGAATCAATAGTCAGAAAAATCGAAGTTATTTGGACAGTTAACAGTTTTCATGCACTTGTTATTATGGATTACAATATTTTTTGTATTTTCCTGAACGAAAGCTGAAAAAGTGAACCATTATAATATTATTCTAAAAAATTTCCATCATCGAAGAGCTGAAAATAAACTTAAAGATTCAAATCACTAAATTCAGCCTAAACGGAGGACTCGCGAACACAATAAGCTCCCCGATCACTCATATTCCAAATCTGATTAAATGAGTATTTACAAGTATACAATTAAATATATCAACAAGTAATGTTATTTTCTCTCCGGGAATGGAAAAATAAAATGATTAATTGCTCTGTCATATAAACGTTGAACATACATTAGAGAAAATCAAACAATGTTACGTTGCTTCTTCCAGTTGTGTTTTGATCCTGTTTTAAATATTTATCATTGAATATATAATAATAATATAATAGGACCTAGGATTTATTCAAACTCAAGCCTCTGTTACCGATGATCTATTAACCTGGAGACAAAAAAGCTACGAAAAAGCGCTTATGCCTTCATTAAATTCTACCCTTAAGCGACGTTAATAAAAAATAATAAGATTCTTGAATTGGTCGCGTCGCGTTAGCAATTATGCACGGCCCACACAAATAAAAAAAAATGCATGGACAATTGTCTACGCAGGGGGGGGGGGGGGTCAAGAATCCCAAAATCCTGTCTACGTAGTTAATGAACAGCCCCTAAGAGCAATCTTCAATTGGAACATACTCACCAAATCAATATATCCGGGAGCACATTCCCGATGCTTATTTTCCTCTCGCAAACCCGTCGTCGTCGACGGGAACTCGGTGAGCAGTTTTGTGATACGGAATTTTCACTGAAAAAAAAACCGCAAATTCACGAATTTCACCACACCCAACTGAGAAACACGTTTAGATGCACTTTTGGTACACTTTCGATATCAATTTCATACGAAAACACTTTTTTTTTTGCAAAAATAGTTGCAAGCGAACTAACATCAACACCGATCGTACCTTTATATTTTTTGATCTCAATGGTATCCAAAACTAATGAATGCTTCATATTTAATCGTACGTACGTTCTTTACGTTCCACGTAAAAAAAACACACACAATAAATAAAATATAAACAATAATTCTGGAATGGTCAAGCTGTTAAAATTTTTAAGTAATTTGAAGTATTAATGCAGCAACAAAAATTTGAAAAAAAGGAATATAATAACTGTTTTAGTATGTTGGAAACAATTAGCAAATCAACTAACAATAATAGAAAAATATATAATTCTGAAGAAAAAAAAAATTTAGAAGACTTCATTTATTTTTTTACCGTTAGTAGGGGGTAATGTACCGATGTCACAATTACACAAACAGTAAACAAATAAGGGATTAAAATTATTAAATGTATGTAATACTTTCTCCTTGTAGCAAACTCGTGTTCCGCGTTTTAGACTTATTGAGATCTTTTAATCTGTGCGTTTGAAAACGGATACACACGAAAAAGGACGAAGAAAAACGATCTCGGGAATCGTCGGAATATTCGGGGTAAAGGCTCATGAGTTTGCAATAGGCGGTCTCTCAAGCCCAGACCGCGGAAAAGCTAAGATCAAAAAGTTCGGTAGGCTGAGCAAACATAGTGACATAGTGAGTGCCAGAAAAACAATATAACCGTGCTATTGCACGTAATGCTAGAATTTTTAAAGAACGATTTTCAGTGCTAATGTAAGAAAAAAAAACCTGTTTAAAAAAGTTTAAAACCAATCAGTAAAAAGACAAATTACTGACAGAATGCTTTGTACGAAATCAAGCTAACAGAATAAAAAGGTTCGCTCAGCTGAATATGAAGCCTATCGGTTCGATGATTCAGAACTGACTTTTTGTGCCTACTTGTTATCTAGCTAGATAAAGATAACAAGTTGAATGGAATTTGGAATTAACCGAACCTTTTAATCAGTGTTTGATAAAAAAATATAAATTAATTTCTTAGAAAATGTTATCAGTAGGCAAAAATTCCCCGTTGTATAATCGTTAATGCCTTAGGTGTAATTAGGATGTTGGGCTAAGGGGAGGCACACAGTGGTCGGAGATGGCAAAATCACGAACTTAATTGAATTACTCATTTCGTCTGGCCATTTTCCACAGAGATGGCGCTGTTCCGCTGGTAGGAAGTGATAAAAATCGACATATATAAATTGAGAGAAGTGGGAATAATTCGCTTTCGGTACATATTCAGGTAAAAAAAAAGTGAACGACAACCCAAATAAATTAGTCAGGGATTTTGTCAACTTTGTTCTATAGTTAATTGGTTATTCTAATGTGATTATTGCTTTTATCGTTAATGTACAGGATATAGGATAGGCCCAATCAGGCTACTCTGAGGTACCCCTGCATAAACGTTGCACGTATCAGAGGGGACATTGTTCAAGTAGACCTGGAATGATCTGCCCGACAAGTAGTTTTTGATGATCTTCACGAGGTAGATCGGTAAGTTGTATCGATGCAGTTTGTACACTAGGCCATCATGCCAGACATTGTCAAATGCCTTCTCAACGTCCAACAATGCCAAAGCAGATGTTTTTGTAACGGACTTGTTCCGCCTGATGATGGTAATACCTCTATTTAGTTGGTGGATCGTTTAATGGCATTTCATAAACCCGAATTGCTCCTTGAGTAAGATGTTATTTTCATTACAGAACTCCAGCAACCGGCAGAGTATCATCTTTTCGAATAGCTTCGAAATGGACACTGGTAGGATCTTTGCCAGGCTTGTGTATTGGAATCACTTTGACTAACTTCTAGCATGCAGACAAGTAGCCAAGCTCCAAACATTTGTTGAAGATAACGGTAAGATGGTTGAAGAAGTCAATATACTCAAGTTTTTCAACTCGAGGTTGGCTACACCTACACTAAATTGCAACACTATGCCGCAACTTAATTTTTTTTTATATCATATGAGATATGGTAGATAACACATTAAGCTTTGCTATGAAAGTTGTTACAGCAGTTTTCGTTGTTTCAGTCGCGAGATACAAAAACGAAACATGGTACCTCTATTTTTGTATTTTGATTAACATCCGTAGATACGTTCATAGAAATCGGTGGGAAATCCTGTGAGGGTTGAGCTATTTTATGTGCAGAATGTGTAAAAGAGGAGGGACTTCAGATGTGCTTTATTCCCACTATGGCTTTTAAAAACTAATTCCAGAGACTTCTTTAAACGAATAACTGTAGGCACGACTGGTTCAGTTGATAGTCAAACTACTTATAACTTTATTCACGGACTGTACAAATCCAGAGCATCTGCTCCACTCAATCTTCTCTCGCTTCGCCTATGCTCTCAGTGCCCGACTAGCGGGTTCCTCCATTTTACCGAACGTGGAGGCTTTTCGCCTTGCCACTACAGTTCCTTTCCCCTTGAGAAAATGCTTGATCCATGCTAGTAAACTACAATTCATTTTCAACTTTCTAAAAATCAAAACCATAACAATTCAGAAACCAAACTATTATTTTCACGCTTGCAAATTCGAAATTTCATGCTAATTCACAGTAATCCTAACTAAATATTCGACAATTCAAAACAATTACTTATATCAATAATACACATAAGCATGCTTCTTTCTTTTCTTCGCCATCATTTTACTACGTCTATAATCTACTGCATCTGGAGAGATTCGATGATAACGAGCTCTGGTTCACCAGCATGATTATGCTCCGTTGCTCTCCTCACAACTTCGTTGATGCGATCCGATTGTACATCACCTCTAGGAGAAAAGCCCCTCTCAGGAACCTGTTCCTCATCGTACAAGGAGGAATCGGCGGCAAAGCCGTAAAAATCCTACTCAGAATCATCGGATACTTCTTCCTCATTCCTTTTTCGTTTGTTGCTGTGGCTTGTGCTGGCGGTATTATTATTATCATTGCTATTGCTGTTGCTGCTGATACTACAAGGCTGTGCTGATGTGCTGGGACTCTCTCCATTAAAAACAAAACGGCGAGATGAACCTCGGCGAGAGTCCACAGGGATCTTGAGTTGACGCTTATGCGCCGAAACGATCCGACCACTCAGTGAAATCTGTAAAACATTTGGTGAAATGTGCATTAGATATCTAGCTGATAACCATTGTCTTATGTCTGTTTTGTTTATAGAATAGCAAGTCTCCTTTGCGCAAATTAGTCAGGTTGTAGGTGTTTTTCATGTTGGTAGAGCATGCAGTTTGGTTATCTTCATTTGATTCTGTCAGGTTATACTTAAAACTGTGTTTTGGGTTAATTAAATCCAACGTCGTTTTTGGTTTGTATGAGAGAAGGCGCTCTGAGGGGAAGGTGTTGTCTGATCCTAAGCAAATGTTCCTGTAATTCATAAGGAAATACGAAATCTGCTCATCCATGTCCAATTTTCTAATTTCAGGATCTAGCAGATCTATCCGTTCTGCCTGTCCGTTGCTTTCCGGATGATATGTAGGACTTTTCATCACGATTATGCCCTGCTCCTTAAAGAAATTGTCAAAATATTCAGAATTAAACGGTGGGCCACCGTCTGTGACCAACACGTCTGGCAAAACATATCTTGAAAAAATTGCAAGAAAAACCTTGATGACTTTCTTGTGGTCTGAACCGTATTTCATTTCCTCAACTTCCACCCATTTAGTGAAGCTATCTACAACCACTAAGAAAACTTTTCTCTCGAAAAAGAAAAAATCAGCGTGAATCCTGCTGAAAGGCTTTTTCGTAGGTATCCATGGTGAATAGGGCGGACGCTTAGAAATTGTGGTAGTTTCTTGGCAAACTCTGCATGACCTAACATATTCCTCAATATCTCTGTTCATGCCGAACCAATACACGGTTTTCCTAGCCAGCTGTTTGATCTTATGCATGCCAGTATGGTTACGATGAAGCAGCTTCATGACATCTCTCTTCATGGATTCTGGAACCATAACTCAATCCTGAAAGAGTAAGCATCCGTCGACCTCCTCTAGATCCTGGTAATGTGAGTAGACTTCCCTGAACCGTCTTTCTAAACGATCTGGCCATCCTTTCCGCAGGTACTGCACAATGCTTACAAGAAAATTATCTTTTCCTGTCTCAGATGCAATTCTTTTATAACACTAGTTTACAGCATTTTTGAACTCGGTAAGGTGATGATCATTTCCAATGCAAAATCGTACGCTGAATTCAATGCCGTGGTCAGAAAAAATTAAAGTAGAGCCATTTTTGAGAGATACAAAAATGTATCTTCAAAGACATATTCACACCTGTGTTCAGTGAAATAAAAGGATTTGAAATTAATTATATGTAACAAACACAATATTTTTGATTTATACCTATTTTCTCAAAAATTTTGAGCAATTCATCGACGGCTTCCTCATAATCTGGGCTTCTGAAATTTCCTAAAAAGGTTGTGACAACACGCTGGAACGATTTCCACGCTTCTTCCTCATCTGGTGTCAAAACTGTATTGAATGCGGAATCATTGAGCAGTTTTTTGATCTGTGGGCCAGCAAATACACCTTCCTTTATCTTTGCGTCAGATAAATTTGGAAATACTGATTTCAAGTACTGGAATGCCGGCCCTTCTTTTTGCAACGCTTTGACGAAATTTTTGAATAGCCCAAGTTTTATATGTAGTGGTGGAAGTATTATGCGTTCTTTTACCACAAGAGGATCATTTTTAACGTTGTCTTTACCAATTGTGAAATTATCCCGTTTTTGGTCAATCTTTTCGGACGTAGTGTTCCTTACGAGCTCGACTGTCCCATTTACACAAAAAACACATATATTTTGTGTATCCCTGTTGCAATCCAGTCAACATGGCAACCACTTTAAGATCGGAACAAATTTTCCAATTGTGTTGATTGTAATTTATCAAATTGAGCAATAAGCCATTGATTCATACGTTTCCTTCATATTCACGGCATGAGCTAATGGAATAGAAGGTTTCTCATTCCCTTGATGCAGTAAAACGGCTTTCAAGCTCAACTTGCTGCTATCGATGAATAAACGCCATTCAGCTGGATCATATGGCTCACCAAACTCTTCAAACAAGCCGTTTACGTCATGGCAAAAACATGCCTTGTCCTTTGTAGAATAATATTTGTCAAATTTCTTGTGACGATTCCTGTGACAAGAAATTTTGACCTCCTTGCTCAGCATGTTGTGTTCTTTCAAGCGTGATGCCAGCAATTCGGATTTCTCCTTCGATAAGTCGAGATCTCGCACCAAATCATTAAATTCGGATTGTGTAAACAGTTTTTGGGTTTCTTTCCAATTCCACCTCGAAGTCTTCCTCGCATTCCTCCTCACTTTTTGTAACGGTCGATTCAACAGAGGGCGGTCGTTTCCGCTTTGGATAAACAGGATACGGGACCGAACTTGAATGTGGAACAGGTTTTGTCATAGAAGCCACTTGTGGATACTCAACTGTTTTGTGACGTCCTTGTTGCTTAACTTTTGTCAAGCAGAAATAACAATCCGTTGCATGACAAAACGGTCGACGCCATATGGTGGGCATGTCAAAGGACAAATAGCGACTGACAGATAACAAATAAGTGAGTTAGTAAGTAAGACATTAACACTTATCAAAAATAGATGAAGTAAGATAATGTCGATCAGGAAAGAACAAAGCACTACCATGCTGTACATAAATTGTTTATATCAAAGTTATTCAAAAAATCAATTTACCTTGCGCCTGACATCCACCTAGCCAAGCACGTTTTGCACGAACTACATAATACTTTTGGAATCCACGGTTCGTCAAAGTCTCCAGGATCAATTTTAAAATAAAGCCTGTATGCAGTTTGCAACGAAGCAGTGAAATTTACCGATTTTGTAAATATATAGTTGCCACACGCGTAACAAAACTTTTGAGGATCATTTTTACACTTGAATTCACGTTTTGTCGTATACATCGTTAAGCAATGTTAAAGAAAGAAAGCTGTCAAATTGAGTTGGTTGCGTTAGGTTCTCGCCGAGCGGTCTCACAAACACTAGCGTAAATTATATTGTTGAAAATATCCCATTTAATTTTGCGTGACAGCTGGTAGTGTTAGTGAAATGCACCGTATGCGTACACGTCCGCAGAAAGGCTTACTGGAAGTGGTGCATGAACCTAGGAGCGAGACAACGGCCAATCTTGGAACATTCAATTTCCATGATTTTACAAAAAATTTCATAACGTCGACAATTTCCAACCGATTTCATCCATTAAAGGCTCATTTTCTCCAGTTTTAATGGACTTTAAGAATAAATTATGGAAAGATTTTTTGAATCTTTTTATTCCATTAAAAATGTTGATTAACACAAGATTTTTATAAAAAATTCGCAGGAAAAATAAAAAAAAAATGCTGTAAATTTTTAAATGACTTCAAAATTAAATTTTTAATTAAGACATAATGTTCCAGTGATTTTATTTATTTAGCTTCATTTTCATAAAAAAAGATTTAAAATTGGTGCACTAGTTCCAAAGATATTGACATTTTAGTAATCGTACTTTTGTCCAAAATTCAAAAAATCAAATTTTTTGTATATCTCAAAAATGGCTCTACTTTAATTTTTTCTGACCACGGCATTGAATTCAGCGTAGGATTTTGCATTGGAAACGTTGGTCAACCACTAAAGTTCACACTTTTTATGTTGTTTTGTAAACTAGTGAATCACCCCTCAGGAGAAAGCAAATGCGATTGGTGAGCATATTGCCAAATCGCACTTGCTTGGCTTCAACATCCAAAGTCCGCTCGAAGTTCAGGTTGAGCAATGCGTACTCAACCTTGATTCCTCCCCTTGTGCCATCCCTCCGGAGGATAGAATCACTGTGGAACAGATTTGCTCAACGCTGAAATGCACCAAAAACATGAAGGCCCCCGGGTTTGACGGAATATTCAACCTAGTATTGAAAAATCTCAGCATGAAGGTTCACTCTCTGCTGGCTGCTGTCTTCAACAGATGCTTGGAACTGCACTACTTTCCAAGTATCTGGAAAACAGCGAAAATCATACCTATCCGCAAACCCGGGAAGGACCCAACGCTAGCTTCAAGCTACGGACCAATCAGCCTCCTTTCAGCGCTGAGCAAATTGTTCGAGAAACTTATGCTCAATCGTTTGCTCAAGTTTGTCGAGGAACACAACATTCTCCTACCGGAACAGTTCGGGTTCAGGAAGGGGCACTCCACAAATCATCAGCTAGTACGGGTGATGAATAACATCCGAAGTAACAAGGCTGTATCCTAGTCTACAGCCATGGCATTGTTAGACGTTGAGAAAGCGTTTGATAATGTCTGGCACAATGGGCTTGTATACAAGTTTTGTAACTTCAACTTTCCTTTGCATCTTGTTCAAATCACCCGTAGCTACCTTCAGCAAAGGTCGTTTAAGGTATCGTTGAATGGTTGTCTTTCGAACACGTTTTCCACCCCAGCAGGTGTTCCGCAAGGAATTCTGTTGGGCCCGTTGCTTTACAGCATTTACACTTCCGATATTCCTCCCCTCGGAGACGGTTGCGTGTTTTTCCTGTTCGCAGATGATACCGCAATAGCCGTCAAAGGAAGGATGCCTCGCGAAATAACGAACAAACTTCAACGATGCCTTAACGCCTTTGCTGATTATGCCACCACGTGGAAAATCAAAATCAATGCCTCCAAAACACAAGCGATCATGTTCCTCCATCGGCAATCGCCCAAACTAAAACCGGCTCCTTCTTGTACTGTAATCATGGATGGCACAAGGGTTGAGTGGTCCGCCGAAGTAACCTATCTCGGGATGTTGTTCGATGAAAAGCTCCTCTTCCGTTCGCATGTGGAGAAAACCGTAATCAAGTGTTCTGCCTTGGTTAGGTGTCTGTATCCGCTGATTTGCCGCAGATCCCGCCTCTCAAGGGTGAACAAACTGGCCGTCTACAAACAAATCATAGCACCTGCGATCCTCTACGCAGCTCCGGTGTGGGAATCATATGCACAGACTCACAGGAACAAAATTCAGGTCGCTCAGAATAGAGTGCTGAGGATGGTTCTTGATCGACCATTCGACACTAGAATAACAAATTTACACGAAGAAGCAGGCATTGCCAAAATAGATTTCAGAACTAACGAAATTAAAACTAAATTTGCACAAAAATGTAATTTATCAGAACATGCTTTAATAAGCAATTTGTATATAGTAGGTTAGGTGTATATAGTAGTTGTAGGTTAGTTGTAGTTGTAAATAGTAGTTATAAGTAGGCTCCTTTTTCAAATTTTAAAACAAACCAATCGCACCAAGGTGGTCATTCTCTAAAACAGGCCTGATAGGACTAGGAACTGTTATTAATAATAATTGAAATTTCACTGGAACTAAAGTTGAAAAGACGCATCTGTGTCACTTGATAAGTTATACATGTAAACCACACAAATTCAGGAAATATAGATCATTTAAAGTCAAAAAAAAAATGAAACGACTATCAGTTATTCTCTTCCGAAGTGAACGAGAAAGCTACTGGAGCGAAGAAGCCAGCCGATGATAAGAAAGCCAAGAAGCCTGTTGCTAAATCTGCCAAGAAGCCAGCAGGTGAGAAGAAAGCCAAGGTTGCCGTTGCCAAGACCGCGAAGAAGGCCGGAGGCGTGAAGAAGGCTGCTACTCCCAAGCAAAAGGCCACCAAGCCCTCGAAGATCGCTGCCAAGAAGCCAAAGACCCCGAAGCCGAAGATAACCGCCCCAGCCAAGAAAGCGGCCCCGAAGAAGGTCGTCAAGAAGTAAACTTCGAACGTGTTGTTGATGTTCAACGACACAGAATTACCCAAAACAGTCCTTTTCAGGACTACCAATAATGCAGTTAAAGAGTTCTGTTTCAAGAATTTCGACATCACATTTCTTTATTAATCATATCATTAATCGACATAATTCATCAACATAGGTTTCATTTAATATTGCAACATGTGCAGAACTTAAAAATGTGCCAGTGATGCAATATTTCTATATGGAATAAGAAGAAACGGAGTTATTTCAAAAATGGGAGGTGAAAATTCCACTACCTTTAAAATTAACCCGATGACCATAATTGAAGTCACTAAAACCGAAATCAGTAATAATATGCCTTCAAAATTCTAAAAAACCATCCCTAAAGATGCCTTATGCTGGATACTCTTTCGACTAACTTTGGAAGCTTCTTCAGCCTTCGATCGAATGATTCTTTCATCTTCTCCCGCTAGTTTTTTTTTTAACTTTCCCGGAGCTTCAAGGATGTTATCAGATTTTTATTGCGGATCCACACTAGCTGCAGGCACATTTAAGAATTTCTGAAACTTCAGAAAAGTCCAGTAAGAACTCCAGTGAACTTAAAGAAACAATATAAATATTTTGGAAGCTTTACAAGTCCAATGAACTTCAGTGAAATTTAATGGTTTTCAAGAACTTTAGTGAAGCTCAGAGAATATCAGGACAGATCAAATAATTTAAATGAAATTGCTGGAATTATAAAGGAGTTCCGAGAAACTCAGGCAATTTCCGAAAACTTCAGCAATGTTCATGCAAATTTAGGAAACGTAAGGGAAGTTACATGAAAATTAGATCATTGTGAGAACATTTTATGGGAAATTCTATGCTTTTTAATGGCAGTGTCGATAACTTTGAAAAATTAAAAAATAAATCGAGGAGATCAGAGAACGTCAATGCTGTTGTTACAATAAATTCAAGAAAATTGTGAGAGCAAAAAAAAAAAGTTTGCATTTCAGGAATGTCCCAAAACCTACAGAGGGAAATTTCGAATCTTCAGGGATCTTTTTTGAATATCAGGAAATTTTTCTGGATCATTAGAACATCCCCCAGGAATCTCTTTCATTCGGAATTATGTCCTTGTTTCTTTCGACTGTTCCGCTCTGGCTTCCGACTTTCTTCAGATGTTTCTTCCAATCTACCTTAGGAAGTTTCTGCCAGCGTCTCCAGGAAGTTTCTTTCGTCTTTTCCAGGAAGTTCAATTAATTCTCCCAGAAATTTCTTTCGTCTTCTTCTGGAAGTTTGACCATGAGCCAACGTTTTTTTTTTTTGTTCGACTTCTAATGGAAGGTTTTTCCGAGCTTCTTCTGGCTTTCCCTGGAAATGGCTACTTCTGGTTTTTCCAGCTTTTCTCGAACTTCATCCAGGGGAGCTTCTTTCGTCTTTCTCTGAACGTTTTTCTCAGCTCCATTCAGAATCTAATTCAAACATTCCCCGGAGTTTTTTTTCCGGAATTTTCCGATCATAGTTCAAAAGCTAAAATTTTGCTTTGATTAACGGCTTTCTCAGTCTTAAAACACTGTGACGACTACGATGTAATCTGCCCTAAAAAGCCTGAATTTATAAAAATTCAGGCTCTTTAATCTGTCCGACATTTCGACCATAGGTTGTGGCTTTTTTCAAGGGAAAATATTGTTTGTCGTTATTGTCAATAGTTTAATCGTTGTTGTGGCTGATTTTCCATATTTTGGCTTCATTTAATGATATTTAATTGAAATAAAAAACACTACTTGGTCTCAATTTTGATCACCACTTGAGGACGATAATTTTAAAAATTAAATAAAAAAAAAATTATAGAGTGTTTTAAGACTGAGAAAGCCGTAAAACAAAGCAATTCCCAGTCGTCACCATCGTTATTTGTTTTGCTTTGAAAAACGGCAATGATATAAAATTAAATAAATAGTAAATACCGATAAACACCGATTATTTAATACCTTTGATACCGATAAGCTTTAAAACAATCTGGCAACGCTGACTGGTAGTAAAACAGGTAAAACTGTATGAAGAAAAATCATTTTATTTTATTTTATTGTACCTTATTTAACAATAATTTCCGAGAAAAAACTGAACGACAAAGTCCCTGACTAATTTATTTGGGTTGTCGTTCATTTTTTTTTTTGACCTGAATATGCACCGAAAGCGAATTATTCCCACTTCTCTCAATTTATATATGTCGATTTTTATCACTTCCTACCAGCGGAACAGCGCCATCTCTGTGGAAAATGGCCAGACGAAGTGATTAATTCAATTAAGTTCGTGATTTTGCCATCTCCGACCACTGTGTGCCTCCCCTTAGCCCAACATTCTAATTACACCTAAGACATTAATGATTATGCAACGGGGAATTTTTGCCTACTGATAACATTTTCTAAGAAATTAATTTATATTTTTTATCAAACACTGATTAAAAGGTTCGGTTCATTCCAAATTCCATTCAACTTGTAATCTTTATCTTGCTAGATAACAAGTAGGCACAAAAAGTCAGTTCTGAATCATCGAACCGATAAGCTTCATATTCAGCTGAGCGAACCTTTTTTTCTGTTAGCTTGATTTTGCACAAAGCATTCTTTCCGTAATTTGACAAACCTTATCTTTTTCTATTTCAATTAAGCATGCAAATTACGTTCCCACAAAACCGACCAAGTCATGACCAGACAAAAATCAGCTACGGCAATAAATTTCAAAAGACATAAACGTTAAGACCCGATCGATCCAAATTCACAAAATGCATGTTTGCAATTCGAGCAATCAAACATGGGGGTACACCGGTGGGCAGCTAACAACTTGAGAGAACACAAGATGTCACTAACTACTAAATCCTTAGATTTATCCGTTTTAAAGACACATAAATTAAATTCAAATAGTTGAGATCTCGGCTCGCCAAGACATCTCTAACGGGTATCGCGGGTTGTTTTCCTCGGGCCTTGAGGGATGTGGATAACTCAGATCTGGCAACACGGTGTAAGGTACATGACCAAACAACATGCTCGATATCATGATAACCACTGCCACACGCACATAAATTGCTGCCTGAGAGCCCAATTCGATAGAAGTGCGAGTCTAACGAACTGATTGGACATAACGCGTATAAAGTCACGGCTCATGTCCAACCATTTGAACCATGGTTTGTTCGACACCTTTATAGAATAGAATGTAACCATCTTCCCAAATCACCATCATTTCATTTTAGTTGTCAAATGATGAGAACTTGCTGACGAGCAATGGAGAAAAATTCGTTGAAGGCGATTTGTCACTCAAAAATATCGTCCTACCTTAGCCAACTAGTCCACTTTCTCATTACCCGGAATTGAGCAATGAGATGGGACCCAAGCTAAGGTGATAGTATAGGAGCAGTTAGATAAAGCACTCAGTTTAGATCGTATTTCAGACAGGAAATACGAGGAGTGCTTCATCGGCCTCATTGAACGAATAGCCTCCAATGAGCTAAGACTATCCCTAAAAATGACATAATGGTCAGAAGGTAGCGCTCTACTGCGTAAAATTTAGCTGCGAGTTCCGCAACTTGTACGGAGCATGGTTTATAGGAGGCACTATGAAATTGATTAAATACACCAAATCCAGTGGAAGTGATTGCAAAAATTGAGGGAGCAACCATCGACCGATGGTGATCTGGTATTCCATGGATTTCTTGCATCATGGTCAGATCAAAATTTACAGAGTAACTATAGAAGGCTTGAAAGCAATCACGATTGGAGATTAATAAAGAAGGACCAACCTCCAGCGTCATGTACTCATAGTACAAACTCATGAATCTTGTTTGAGGATTTCTGTCGAGCAGCTTCTCAAAGTTTTCTATTACCAAAGGATTCATAGCTTCACAACGCATGAGAAACCGGAAAGACAGCTCAACGGAGCGATCTGTCAGTGGGAGAACACCCGCGAGTACTTTGAGGCTCATCGTATGAGTCGAGTGCATACAGCCAAGCGCGATTCGGAGGCAACGATATTGAATCCGTTGCAGCTTAAGGATGTGGAAAAGCTGGCGTACTCTAAAACCGAAAGGATGGTTGTTCGGTACAACCTGATTAGATCTTCCGGGTGTGCTGCCCACCAAGTTCCGGTAATTGTACGAAGAAAATTAATCATTTGCTGGCATTTTTGTTTCAGATACGCAATATTTGGAATCGAACCAGATACCTAAATACTTGAAAGATATACTTTGAGTGATTGTTCTACCCTTTAGTCGAAGCGGAGAGAATTCGATACCTAGCTTCATAGCCCAAGTAGACAAATTGTCTAAGGTATCTTGCAATGGTCATTGCAGGTCCGGTGCACTTGGCCCTATAACGGACACAACGCCGTCATCTTCAAGCTGCCTTAGCGTGCAATTTTCATCAAGACAACCATCAATGTCTTATACAAAGAAGGGGGCTTAAACAAGAGCCATGGGAAGACCCATGTAACTAATTCTCGTGAAGTTGTCGAGTTTCCATGAGAAAAGCTCATATATTTCTCAGACAACAAGTTGCTCAAATAGTTGTTCATAATTGGTGAAAGCCCACTATCGTGGAGAAAACTGAACCCATTGCTGTTTTTGCGCATAGGCCAGTTGAATTTCAGTTGAAAGAACGCAAGACAGTCGCTCGTTCTTTTGCCTCTCCGAAATCCAAATTGCGTATCTGAAAGTAAACCATTCGACTCGACCCATTTGTCTAGGGAAAAAAAAATCATTTTCTCCAATAACTTCCGTATACAGGACAGCATCGCGATAGGACGGTACGAGTTATAATCCAACGCGGGTCTACCGGGTTTTCGAATGGCGATAACTCTTACCTACCTCCAGTCATCCGGAACAATGTTGTGCTCCAGAAATTGATTGAACAAGTTCAACAAGCGTCTCTTCGCGACGTCTGGGAGATTTTTAAGCAAGTTGAACTTGATTCTATCCATTCCTGGAGCTGAGTTGTTACATGAGAGGATCTATTTCGTTACTACATGACGGACGATCACGAACGTTGGTTTGAACCGACACCGAATATCCAACTGTCTGAGTACTACTTGTCTTCGTTGACCGGTGATGACGCGTTTCGCATTCTACTGCCGACATTCCAGAGTGTTCTCAAGGAAGTTTTTCGCGACAAGCCATCGACGAACCGACGCCAGTAACCGCGTCAATCAAGCCCTTAAAAGTTTGCTCGAGGTCGGTGTGCCACTCGAAATCCCCGACCTTGCCGTGTTTGCGGAAGCGTTTAAACGCGGCGGACTTCTCACTGTTCGCATCGCACAGTGGTTGAAAAGTCCATTTTGACGCTCTTAATTAATAGCACCATAGAGTGCGGATTTAGAGTAAGGACGTCTGGAACAAAGTTGATGAGTATGACATACTTAATATTTTGAAGGCATGGGTTTTGTGATTAATCCCCCTAAAAGTGAAATGAAAAATTTATTTTTCACAATGTCGAGATAAATGGTTGACGTGATGAGCAAAGTTGCAGTAAAAATGATTACAAACAACTTTGCCGAAGACATAAAAGTCCTAAATTTCACTCAAATCGAGATAGAGAGCGTTGTTTGAGGACGGACCCAAAAAAACACATTTTTCATCAAAACACATATTTTCTTTAATTTTAGGTCCTCATTATGTTCAACAACGTTGATTGGTTTACTAAAATATACATCGTTCTAGAACATACTATACCTGAATCATTTAAATAGGATGAGTTATTGTTAAATTTTCTTCTATTTTCCTCGTACTTTGGACTTGCGTATCTTTCTTAGGTGCAAAAAGGTGCAGATTAAATCAAATGCATCTAAAACTACATTAAAAGAGCTTTCAAATGGTGGTAAATTTGTCCGTCCACGACCGTCTGCTGGGGAGTTATGATCAAAACAAACACCCGTTGATAGGCTTTATAGAAGTCATGTCAACAACAAGGGGATAGTGTGTTTTATACCGCGTAATAAATTCGTTTCCATAGTAACCGACTCAATAAAAAAATTTCCCACTTCTCAGAGCTTATGAAATTCAAGAACGGCACATATTCTTTCCAAAAATTCCGCAGAAGGCAAAACTGAAGCATCAAGAATGAAAAAAAAAACTATCAAATTCAGTTAAACTTGTGATAAGTGTTTTTCCATAGTGCTCATCACTGTTTTTCATCATGCGTGAAGCAATTCTAGATAAACATTTCAAAAGCTCTTATCTGCATTGATCGATTCTCTTCATCGACTTTCTCTTCCGTTATTAACTCAGCTTCAAAACCTTTCGCTATTGTATTTCACGTTTTGGATGCTAGATAAGAATCTGCTTTATCAAACTATGTTGAATAATTAGCGCGAAATCTGTTTGCATAGCAGTGGCTATCAAAAGAGAAAGTCGATGAAGAGAATCGATCAAAGCAGATAGGACCATTTGAAATGTTTATCGAGAATTGTGAAAGTATATGAAAGCATGTAAGATAGAAGAACTGCGGAAGCCAAGCGAAGGAGAGAGAGACTAATTCTGTCAAAGAAACCGGACAGCAGAGGAAGCTACGAGATTAGGGCTTTGACGTAAAATGACATTATCTGGAAGGGCTTAATTTCTTTTAAATTTTTCAATTCATCGTTAGATCACAACAAGTGCCAATGATCTTTTTTTTTCTTGATTCAATTTAAGTTGAAATTGATAAGCGTGATCTCTTATCACTCTGGTCAAAAACGAGTGGAGGCCAATCATCAAAATTCAACTGCGTTTATAAGAAGGTACTCCAGTGTTATGCCATAAATGTGAATATTATGCCGGATGTGGCTGCACATGTCGGAAAACCCGTGAAAACGATGTGCGACTTTTTTTGAAAAGCTCTGGACCAAACATGCTCTTGCATGGTTGCCAAGTGTCACGCTGAGTATTTCAGTAAGCCGTTTACGCTTCCTGAAAACGTTTTAAACTTGCTTCCGTCTACTTCTGAAAATGCAAAAAGTGTGGCAGTACGGAAGGTTGTTCCTTTCGAAGAATGTTGTGAAACAACGTAGAGGAAGAAAACTGCAGAGGTTCGGAATAGCTACCATCTTACTGAGCTAGCATTTGTGACACAAATGAAGATGAGAGAATCAAGTGAGAAAAAAGTGACGGATATCCTGAAAACCGTTTCTCACGCAAGTCCTGCAGATGAAAATAAGTTGGTTCATTCTTTATAGAAGTCCTTGAGCAACCCTATACCCGAATACACAGATCTACAAGCTTTGGCTTTGTTAACACCAACCTATCGAACCTGGTATTACTTGCCAGCTAGTATTCATAAAGTATTGATACATGGATCAGCCGTGATTGAACATTTCCTTGTTCTAATCGGTCAGCTTTCTGAGGAAGCACAGGAGGCAAGGAACAAGGATTGGAAGAGGTACATGTATTTAACCAAAATAACAACGAATAAATTAATAAAACTTTTATTTAACAGATACCAAGAGTTCAATACCCGCAAGCAATCAAGATCGCTTACAAATCGTGATCTATTGAACTGGCTCCTAGAGTTATCAGATCCATTGATTACTAGCATTCGTGGATGGCCTAAAAAGTACGAGAAGCCATTGTCGAGTGATGCTAAACAGCTGCTAGCAGAAGAAGCTGAAGGAAACGATAATGATTATATTAATGGTTATGATTATGATAATAATGTTGATAATTGAATACAATACAAAATATTGACAACAAAAATGCAAAACCAATCGAACAAAAAGAATTAAATCAAGAAAAATATGTGGATATATTGAAGTTGATTATCTTTTTTATACTGGTTATACCACAAAACAGAATAAAGATATAGATACTTGTTTTGATCACAACTCCCCAGCAGACGGTCGTGGACGGACAAATTTACCACCATTTGAAAACTCTTTTAATGTAGTTTTAGATGCATTTGATTTAATCTGCACCTTTTTGCACCTAAGAAAGATACGCAAGACCAAAATATGAGGAAAATAGAAGAAAATTTATCAATAACTCATCCTATTAAAATAATGCAGGTATAGTATGTTCTAGAACGATGTATATTTTAGTAAACCAATCAACTTTGTTGAACATAATGAGGACCTAAAATTAAAGAAAATATGTGTTTTGATGAAAAATGTGTTTTTGGGGGTCCGTCCTCAAACAACGCTCTCTATCTCGATTTGAGTGAAATTTAGGACTTTTATGTCTTCGGCAAAGTTGTTTGTAATCATTTTTGCTACAACTTTGCTCAAGACGTCAACCATTTATCTCGACATTTTGAAAAAATAAATTTTTCATTTCACTTTTAGGGGGATTAATCACAAAACCCGTGCCTTCAAAATACGAAGCATGTCATACTCATCAACTTTGTTGAAGACGTCCTTACTCTAAATCCGCTCTCCATGGTGCTATTAATTAAGAGCGTCAAAATGGTCTTTTCAACCACTGTGCATCGGTGCAATCCTTATCCCACCACGGAGTGAGAGGTCGATGGCGAACGGAAATACCCGGAACGCGTTTCGTCTGTGATTGAAGAGCGCAATCAACGATGAGTCGCGATAAAAAGGAGCACTCATCCAGCGGAGGGAGTATCTCAACCGATTCAATACCACCGAGAACCGTGGCCGCAAATTTTTGCCAGTCTATGTTTTTCGTGAGGTCGTACGCGATGTCAACCGAGTGAGTGGAAGATGAACCATTGGTTATAGAAATTTTGATTGGCAAGTGGTCACCACCGTAGGGATCTTGAATTACTTTCCACGAGCAATCCAACGATAGTGAACTCGAACTGAGGGAGAGGTCTAATCTACTTTCTCTTACTGGAGGTTTGGTCACTCGTGTTACTTCCCCAGTGTTTAGAATTGTCATATTGAAGTTATCGCACCGAGGCTCAGATAAAGCTGAGCAGATATCTGAAAGACCTTGGCGAGAAATCGCAGTTCTTGGAGGAAGATATACTGAGGCTTTTACCTCGAATATTTACCTGACATGCGACAACTTCAATGACTGTCACTTAAAGCAGATAGATTCTATAAAAGGAATGAAGCTTATTAATCCCGAGAAGCACCCCTCCATACGAATCTGCTCGATCAAGGCGAATAATGTTAAAATCGTGGAAAGGGAGATCGGTATCTGAAGAAAGCCATGTTTCACAAAGAGCAAATGCATCACAAAGTGAGTTGTGAACTAAAAATTTGAATGTGTCAAGTTTCGGTATAAGACTTCTACAGTTCCACTGAAGAACAGAGATCATATCCCCGACCTCATTCGGAAAATTATCCATCAAAGGATATGATCGATACAAGGAAGGACCACCTAGAAGCTAGTTGCTTCAAAAGAGTTTTCACAATTGGAAGCACTAAATTAATAATGTTCCTCAGTCCGCATCGTGCTCTCTTGCCGTGCGGATCTATTTGCTTTTTGCTGAAGGAAGTGCTACTACTACCTAAAGCTACAACAAATTTAAACAGCACTTTTCAGTGCTCAACCTGTAAAAAAAATTTCTACCTTGTTCAAATCTTATTCCTCTTCGATCCTTGTTTGGACCCTACCCGAGGTAATCTTTCTTGGAAGTCGATTTGGATAAAAAATTGACTGCCGCCATGACGCCTAAACGCAAAAGAAAGGGGCAAACTCTTGACCCCCCCTTCTGAAGAAATTAATTTGAGTAATCAATTTGATTTGCTCACGGATGATGAGAATGATCCATCATCCAAGAAAAATTCTAGTAAACTTTCCCGGCTTAATGCCAAGAAGGAAAAGATTCCCCCTTTTGTGATAACCACTTCCGATTTCCATGCTCTTCGCATGGAACTTTTGAATTTCGTGAAAGTTAAGTTTTCACTACAAATTGGACGTCGGGGTGAATGCCGTGTATTGGCTGAAACCTTGGACGAATTTAAATGTCTTCTCAAGTATCTTACTGAGAAGCAGCACAAATTTTTTACTTACGACACCAAAACTGAACGTGTGTTCAAGGTTGTCATGAAAGGACTGCCCAGTGGTGAATCCCTGGATCAGATCAAAGATGAACTGGCAAAATTACTTGGAGTTGTGCCACTCCAAATAATGAAAATGAAAATGAAATCCCGTCCTGGCGATTCGCACAACGGGATTTCTAATGATTATTATTTAGTTCACTTCAAGTCTAGTGAACAGTCGGCGCCAGTGGTGTAGTGGTAAGCGTGACTGCTTTCTAACACCCCAATGGGCCTGGTTTCAATCCCAGCCGAGGTCGGTGGGATTTTTCTGAGGCATAAAAATCTCTGGTCACGTCTTCCTTCGGAAGGGAAGTAAAGCCGTTGGTCCCGGCCCATGTATGTTGAATGGGTGCGATATCCTACGCAGGTGTGGATGGCAATCGATGTCCGTCGGTGATTGGCACTAGATTGCGAAACAGAGACCGACGTTAAATAAAGGAAAGAAGAAGTCTAGTGAACGAAACAACCTTAAGGCCTTAGAAAAAGCTAGCCTTATGCTCCATGTCCGAGTGAAGTGAGAACACTTCAGGAAGACTGGAGTCAATTTCAAAAACCTCCGCTCCACGTTCCCGTCCAGGTACAAATTACTCAGCTGTTAACAACGGTCAGCGAGAAACAAATTCTGCATTCGTACCCGTAGGTACAAGTATCACCCCTGCTTCAAATTTTTCATCTATACCTACTCCCTTCACTGCCAACAATGTTCAGCGAGTTAATGCGAGTGCAGCGGGTAATCAAAATACTAACCAACGATATTCTAACGGAAATTTTGAAATTTTTGACTTAGCAAGCATTACTGTTCCTAGAATGGAATTTTTACAGAAATCATTAATTGACATGATTTCTGATATGCTGAAATCTAACTCCATCTTTACTCCAAACTGGAGTAAAATTTGCAAACAATATTGTCATAAATTTGAAATTCAGCAATGGATTTTAAAGCATTAAATATTTTAAATTGGAATGCTCGATATCTTAAAGATAATTGAAGACGAGCTGTTTAACTTTTTGAGAGTTCATAACGTGCATATTGCCGTTATAACTGAAACGTTCCTTAAACCTGACCATAAGGTTAAGAAGGACTCAAATTATTTAATTTATAGAAATGATCGTCTTGATGGACCCTGTGGTGGCGTTGCCATCATTGTACATAGACGAATCAAACATAGAATTCTTTCTTCATTTGAAACAAAATTTGGACAACTTACGTTTATAGCTGCCTATTTGCCATTCCAATGCGTAGGCCAGCAAAAGAATTTTCTCAAGGGTGACCTTGAGAAACTTACCCGTCATAGGTCTAAATTCTTCATTATTGGTGATTTTAATGCAAAACACCGCTCATGGAATAATGCTCAAAGCAATTCCAATGGTAATATTCTGTTTGATGATTGTTCTGCAGGTTATTACACTATTCAATATCCAAACAGCCCAACATGCTTTTCTTCTGCAAGAAATCCCTCCACTATTGATTTGGTCTGAACTGATTCATGTCAACTTTGTAGCCAATTGGTTACCCATGCTGACTTCGGTTCTGATCACCTTCCAGTAACTTTTGAAATTTCCCAAGAAATAATTTGTAATCCCAACAGCTCTACCTTCAATTACCATAGAGCTGATTGGGAGCAGTATCGAACATTTATGGAATATAACTTCGATCCAAACCTTCCTTTGCAAACCAAAGATGAAATTAATTATGCTCTTGAATCTCTTGAAACTACTTCTATAGTTGAAGCAAGAGCTGCCTCAGTACCAAAATGCGAGGTTAAATTCGATTCAATTATAATAGACGACGATCTTCAGCTCTTGATCCGTCTTAAAAATGTCCGTAGGAGACAATATCAAAGAACACGCGATCCTGCCATAAAAGTTATCTGGCGGGATTTGCAAAAATTAATTAAAAAACGATTCTCTGCCCTGAGGAAGAAAACTTTTGAAAATAATGTTTCTAAATTAAACCCGAGTTCCAAACTCTTTTGGAAACTCACAAAAAATTATAAAAAACCTCTAAAGCCAATTCCAGCGCTTAAAGAAGGTGGTAAATTTTGATCACAAATTTGGAATAAGCTCAGAAACTTGCTAAGCAATTCGAGAGTTCCCATAATTTCAGTTTGGGTCTAACTCGAGGGGGACGACTCTATCTACGATGCAGGAAAGATTTTGTTTTGCTGTGGCTAGCTGCGCGCACGCTGAATAGATAGAAAGAAGATTGACGACGATTCTGAAGATTTCCTGCAAAAAGATGATGCGCGATGCAAGTAGATGCGAGAAATGAAAGAAGATTTTTCGAAGATTGATTCGCTAGAGTAAGATTTGTTGAGCATCTAGACTTGAGATTTAGATGTGTCGTCCCCCTCGGTCTAACTAGTCCTATTGAGAATCAGGTTGCTCGGGATTTTCTGAATATTTTCTCTCGGGAAAATATTTTTGATGATTCCTGGACGAAGTAAGGTTTGTAACTAAAAAGTTTCATAATATGAAAGCTCCAGGTGATGATGGAATTTTCTATATCCTCATCAAAAAAACTCCCAGAGAGTACCTTGTCTTTCTTGGTAAAATTATTTGACAGATGTTTTCATTTGGCATACTTTCCTAATAAATGGAAAAATGCAAAAGTTGTTCCAATTTTGAAACCGGATAAAAATCCAGCTGAAGCTTCTAGCTACCATCCAATAAGTTTGTTTTCTTCAATAAGTAAACTTTTTGAAAAGATAGTTTTAAATAGAATGATGCTTCACATCAATACAAACTCAATTTTTGCAGATGAGCAGTTTGGATTTCGCCATGGGCATGCCCTTAAGAGTAACCATTTTAATTATTTCAAACAAATCTGACGGCCACTCAACTGGGGTTGCTCTTCTAGACATAGAAAAAGCATTCGACAGTGTTTGGCATGAAGGTTTGATTGTTAAATTGAAAATGTTTAATTTTCCACTTTATATTATGAAATTAGTTCAAAATTATTTAACTGACAGAACTCTGCAGGTAAATTATCAAAATTCCAAATCTAATCGACTACCTGTTAGAGCAGGAGTTCCTCAGGGTAGCATTCTTGGGCCTATATTGTATAACATTTTCACTTCGGACCTCCCTGATTTGCCTCAGGGTTGCCACAAATCTTTGTTCGCTGATGACACAGGCATTTCCGCTAAAGGAAGAAGTCTTCGTGTTATTTGCAGCAGACTGCAGAAAAGTTTAAATATTTTCTCTTGTTATTAACAAAAATGGAAGATTTCTCCCAACGCTTCCAAAACTCAACTTATAATATTTCCACATAAGCCTAGAGCTTCCTTTTTGAAACCTAGCAGTAGTCACATTAACGGAGTTCCAATTTCTCGGTCTTGTGAAGTGAAATATCTTGGATTAGTGCTTGACCAAAAATTATCTTTTAAAGATCACAAACAGGAAATCCAAACTTTGCCTGACGAATAAACTTCTAATATTTAAACAAGTTTTTAGACCGGCCATGCTTTACGCTGTGCCAATATGGTCTAGTTGTTGCAGTATCAGTTGCCTCCCTTGTACAGTACTGCCGAGGAACATAGAATTTCGAACGTTGAGACATAGAAAATTGTTGAAATCCTCAATTGCAACGATTAATTCCCTTTATACTTAGATAAGATTTAGTTATAGTTCTTAGTTTTAAGATTTAAATTGTTATAATGACATGCAGGTTTAAAATACCTGTTTAAATACTGAATTGCCAAGGCAGTAACAATGTAAAAACACTTAGCTATATATCATAACAATTAAGGCTGGTAAGTTACTGTAGTAACTGGAGCACCTAGGTTAAAATGAAATGTAATTTATTTTGAATTTGGAATTTGGTTAAAAAGTAGAAGGGTCTGTGCCAAATGTGAACATTTAGTTCTTTTAATTGATCAATCATCATAACTCTTTCCGTTTTTTATTTGTAAGCGTATCAAATTTGTAGTATTTATTACAAAGAGAAAGTTGATGAAGAGAATCCAAGAGACTGTCAACTTGAATATTTTCGATTCATCTACCCGACTTTAAAAGATGTATTTTGAATTTTTTGTTATTTATGAATTTTTAAGTTTTGAGCATTTTGGTATTAAAGTGTACTCAATTCACCTCTCACAGGATTTCCTTCCGAATTATATGCATGGGGCGGGGCGGAAAGTATCGTTTGAACTAAATTTCTCACAAATTTGATTTGATTGGCTTTCTGGGGACTGAATATACACCCAAAGCGAATTATTCCTACTTCTCTCAAATTCTATATGGATTTTTAACACTTCCTACCAGTGTGTTCTGGAAAATGGTCGGACGATGATTAATCTCACCAATACATTCGGGCCTACAATTCCACACCTTATATAGAGACCAGGTTGAGTCTTGATAGCTAGCTGCTTGCGGGAACTGATGACCTTGACAAATGTCCAAATTATACTCTTAACAAATTTATGGTGGTTTTGGACCGTTTTGTAGTGATGGTTGAGTAATGCTGAGCTAAGCACGACAAGCTACTGATTCCGATCCTAGCCGTGGGACTTCTTCCTCCTTCTCTATGGTTGCTCATATGAGCTCTGCAGCTCGCTGCTTGCAGGAAGCCTTTCGTTGTTGTTGTTGTTGAAAGCACTCCTGCTGCTGCTGCTGCTACTACTACTGCTGCTGGACTGGACACCACCACTTACGGTGATTGAATGAGCACCGTTCAGTGGGACCGCATGGAATTCGATTTTTACGTCTGTGTTAGGGAATGCGCTGTTTTCATACATTCGGTGATAATTTTGATCACCATTGCAACAGTTGGACATTTGTGTATTTTTCAATAGTGACCTATTGAAAATTAACTAAGTGTTCATTTTAGCAGATTGGTAGATAAATTTCCAATCGTTTGGCTTGCTTAGAATTAAAATCTATCTGCTTTTGGTAGAAACCTGACTTCTTTTCGTAATGCTGTGCATTTTTGTTTTTTTTTAAATTGCGTGGATTCTATAGATCCTGTGGAGATCTATCTAGCCCTGATGTATGTGTTGGTAGAGGGAAAACTGTAACCTTTGCGCGAGACGATATCTTAAGACTCGAAAGCAATTTTGTTAAATATGAAGCAAAACAAATCCTAGCTAGTTCTGCATGATGATTTTGTTTGATTTTATTTATTTGTAAAATCGCCGGGAAATACCCGCTGGCGATTTGTTTTCCTTACTTGAAAACAGGCAAAAACTCACAAACAGGCTGCTTTTTCATGGTATACAGTGTGATAATCCAATAATCAATAAATTATCTTCATCATTTCATAAATTTTGGTAAGATACAAAAAATTCTATAATCCACATTAAATTTCATATGTAAGCGCCGATTGAAACAATCTTTTCGACGTCACTACAAGGGTGATTGATTAAACGAAAGAAACGAATCGTGCGGAATGAAAGCCGAGGAAAAACTAATGGCACCAATATATTCAGGCCTACAATTCCACACCTTCTATAGACAGGTTGAGCCTTGATAGCTAGCTGCTTGCGGAAACTGATGACCTTATTAGCGAATCAAAACAAACATAGTGTAGTACTAGAATTTCAACTAGAATGGGATACGCTTATAGATGTACTTGGGACCAATAGGCTAGTCAAGTAGTGAGCCAATTTAAAATCGTTAGTTTCGTATTGATTGTTGCTGCTACTAATTTCGACGACCGAACACTACCACACAGTGGTGTGGTCGATGGGAGCGTGTGGTTCTGAGTATGGCGATGAGTGTGCAAAATATTAGGGTAACTGATGATGGTTGGACCTATTTAGGCAGGTTTTACACGAACATTCATGTCGTATTTTTTTTTGAATTCAACATATAATTGCATGATGAGGGAAAAGATCTACCTTTCTTGTTTCTAATAATAGCATAAAAAGTTAAATATTATGAACAAATGATTTTATAAAACGTTTTTATTCAGCAAAGAATTATGATGTTGGTTGGACCTAAAAAATGATGATGGTTGGACCTATTTTTGCAAATGCTAGTTTAGCTCATATTTGTTCAAAAACTTTGTTTAGAGCTTATTGGTATCATAAAAAAAAAAACCCTTTTTATACAGTTTTTATGAACTTGCTATTTTAAAAAATCAAGAATTTTTAGTTTAACTTCGTCTTTAAAAAAGTTCACTTTCCACGCATTAGCTATTCATCATGGCTCATTTTCTCGGAAATCATTGACCCGATTTGGTAATTTTTTAACGTCAAACTATAGGTATTGTGGTCCCATTGAAAGCTATAAAATATTTTTGGAATCGGTCAACTGGTTCCGGAGATATGGCCAGAACCAGTTCCAGGGCATATGGACCATGGACCTAAATTTTACATGGAAGGAATAAAACCTATCATGCAACACTTCACATTACTTCCAAATTCGATAACAAGATCAATAACAAAATTCAGTGCCTTGGACCACATTCGCCACTTCCGGGCATGTTTTAGGTGCCCCCGAGGAATTTGACAGAATATCAGAACTTAATTCCGGTTTTATAGTTTTTTTTTTCTCCTATGAGTTTTTTTTTCTCGGAAATAAGTTTCAGTTAGCAATTTTTAGTTTGTTAACATTTTATTTCAAGTTAATTTACACACATAAGGTGTATGAGAAGTGCTTAAGGTAGATTCATATTAACAGATTCTTTCGGTGCTTTCGTGGTAGTTCGGAAATCGGTGGTTACCCTTTCAGCCAACCTGACGATGGAATTCCTCCTTTAAATTTACGCCCAACTAGTGACGCAAGGTCTTTAGCAGCTTCCAAGATCTTTTTGGTCGTCTTGGGACTGCCAAAAGCAGCACACATACAAACCCAATCCCCTAGCTGGTTCTCCAAATCAACACTCAACACTATTTCCCTTCCATATTTCTTGCCGTGGCTTCCCTTAAATTTTGCGTGAAGTGTCGTTTTCGGAATATTGTATCTTATCTGTGCCTGATACGCGGTAAATTTATTTCTTACTAAAAGAACAGCCTCTTGAAGATTTTCGACTGTATAACTCTTTTCTTTAGCCATTTTTTCAATCGAAGCAACTGATCACTCGGCCAAAACGAAATCGAATTTCAAATCAGCTGCGCATGAAGGATGTAGACAAACCGAAGCGCACCTAGCGGCCGTCTTCGGAAACACATAGGTCCAACCATCATGGATAAATGACGTACTAACGTGTTGTTTACACTTTAAAGTAGTATTTTACTGCATGAAAATAAAAATAAACGTACAAATATTCCTTTTTTGTATGTTTGAAAGTAAGGCATGATGACGAGCTAATGCGTGGAAAGTGAACTTTTTTGAAAACACATTGAAACTCAATTGTTTTGAGGTTTTTTTTTCAATAAAACACCCATGCAAATTGAAGAAAAAGAGTTTTTATGATAGTAAAGTGATCTTTGAAAATAAAAAATTAGCGATGATTGACTAAACTAGCGATTGAAAAAATAGGTCCAACCATCATCAGTTTAAGGTTAGGGATAGGTCCAACCAGAATCAATTACCCTACGCAATTCTATCCTCCCTATTCGCACGCGCCCGAGGATTGGAGGCGAATACCACTTCGATTTGTTTCATCTACTTACTACTCTGTAACCGTTTAGTTACAATGTCCTAGGCTTTAATTTGTGCATGTTGTTTTAGGAAACTGTAGTGTTTGTTTAGTGTCAGTGTTGGGTTAGTAGTATTAGTAGGATTGTAGGTAAAATTGCTGTTATTGAAAAATGTATAAATTTGTCTTAGTAGGTAGTTTGAAAATGATATTTATTTATAAAATTAATTGGATGTGACAGGATCGAAAGGGTGTTATAATCAACTGTGGTAGAAAAACTCAATAGGCTAAGGAGATGATATGGATGGGTGGTGATAAGCTACAAGCAAGGAAAATGGAGGAAATAATAAGGAACGAATTGAAAGCTGGATGGGAAAAGGAGGGCTTTTGATAGCTGAGATGGTCAACCCATGGTTGCCCAGAAGTAAACCGGCGTTTGTGCCTAGAAGACGTGAGTGGAATGAAAAAGTGAACCAAAGTGCAGAGAACGACCTTTTTATGTTCCTGGTGTTCATTCAGAACCTTTTGTTTGGTATTCCACGGAGATCCTTACGATCGGCACTTTTCGACCAAGTCAGTCTCGACTGTCTTGGTCTAAATGTCAAGGACCTTCAACTCTCCGGCTTAATAATTACCAGAAAGGAGAGCATCCTCGGACTCGGTAGTCCTAACTGTTAAGGAGGAAGACTCTTCTCGGCTCGACCAAGGTGGCCTTGTCACGGTCAGCTGATGTTCGCCAACGAAGGGAGACGCCGTTGACACCGAAAAGACTACTTCAGTAGCTGCACAGGGATTGCTATATTCCCTGGTTGCGAACCGCCATCGCAACGCGCAAACCCAAGCCTCAAACCCGCCATTGTAGTGACCACAGCTCCAGTCACCAGGCGCCATCTTCCAGACCAGTGTAAGACACCGATCCGCCATTGTCGACGGAGTGATTAAGCCACGGATCGCCATCGCGGTCAAACAACAGCTGCCCAACATAATCACCGCCATCGTCCAGCAAACACCACCGGTACGTACCAAGGAAGCAGAAACCCACAGAACACACCCCATAATAGCCCAATAAAACCATCCGCACCATAGTTCCATTTTAATAAATTTTTAGACTTTTTCCACCCACACTTTAGTTCTATTGTACATTCTACCGCGAGGACGTGTTCGTTTGTTATTGGTTGAATGTAACCCCATATGAACGTTATGATTTTTTTTAGCTTTTCGCTACTCGCTACCAACGTGCTCGAGGGGACTGTAATTCTGTACATTTGAATTTAAATTTAATTTAATTTTATATCATTGTAAATATATATTTTTTGTAACCCCATTATTGATACTATCTTTCGCAGCTCATCTTGATTTTTTTTCTTAATTTGTTTCTGTTGATGTTTTTAGTCTTGTGATCTTTACGAGTATTTTTTTTTTCTAGGATAAGTCCCACAATGATCATTTTATGACCGGTTTTAATGTGAGTCCTAGCTTCTTTAATAAACCTTATTTTGAATGTTGTTTCTTGTGGGCTTAAAACGTGATCTATTTAACTTTCTTTGTTGGCGCTCCTCCACGTTATGTTAGTGTTGAAGCCTATCTTAGAAGAAACATTCTTCATATTTGCCATGTACAAGAACATTTTAAATATTATCCCTATCCACTATCCAAGAATTCTATCCGGATAATTTTAACTCGGATGTTATCCGTTTTAAATATCATCCGGATAGGGATAGGGATAATATCCAATGGATAATGGATAATGAATAAAGACAAAATCAGATTCGTGGATTGACCACTCTTCCAGAAGACCGTTCCGTTGTGTCCATGATCCATATATAGGAACCATGGCTGTATTCTGGCTAGTTATGAACATTTATGCTCATTAATCAAACTTATAAATCTTAAGCCGTTTGGAAAACCTATAGACACACCTTTTAAAAAAAAAAAACGTGTAGCAACTCTTTTCACTTAAAAAAACTACAAGGGACAGCCCTACGGGGTTGTATGCAATGTACACGCAAACCCAAAATTTATTACAATGAATGTTAGTTCCATTTCCAATCATCCTCTGTTCATGTACATCGCAGCGAATGTTAGAAGTTGACCTTGCAGGCGATGTAATGGTTTTTTGCCTTTTTTATTTCGTGTTCTGTCTGTGCTTTCACCTACACAAGCAAGCATTTGCCTTGATTTTTATGTATAACATGGTAGAACGACGCACACACTTGCCTCGAATCTCTCCATCAGAAAAAGCATACGAAGTCAAGTGTGAGAGGAAATAAGCGCTGTTGTTTGCTTTTAAGATATCCATATTCAGAAGCATGGAGAGAGCAGTGGAGAAAGCACAGGTCTGAAAATCGCAACGTTCATTGTTCGAGTCCAGTCGGCAACCTTCTTCCTATTTTTTTCGACATAATTAATTTCACTCACTAATACACTCCACATTTTTCGGTCTCCAATTTTCTTGCATTGGACCGCAGCAAGGTATATTGCATCCTCGGTTCATGCGGTCTCCACTTACATCCTCTGATGATGAATCCCACATAATTGTAAGCGAATCTTACATCCACCGGTTGGGTGTAGGACTACGTGGTCTTATATAATAACTGTTATTTGCTAACTGCTGCAGGATTTTGTGTTTTGTGCAGGAATAGGAATTTGAGCGGGGTTCTCTCTGTTTTTACTCTTTAGTATGACTATTAGAGTGATGCAAAATTTGAAATTTTCGCACCACAATACTTAAACGATTCCAAATCCGATCCTGACTAACCTCTCAAAATTTGAACCCATTTGGTGAGAAACTGATGTCTTATTATCATGCTTAATCAACTGCTCAGCAGGCAACATTGGTGTTTCTGGGGCGTTGAATAGGACACAAAAATTATGGCTACTATGTCCACACTGCAAAATACAGTGTTGCCTACAGAGCAGCTGCTTGATCATGTCATAAGTTTACCAATATCTTAAATAATTAATAACTATTTCCTGCTCGTTTTACATAGAAACGATCTTCAGCAAAGTTGTAGCTGAGAATATGGAAAAAGACTAGAAGGCAATGAACAAAAAGTTGAGATTTCCCATAGTAATTTACATGTAAACTTCAAATGGTTTGTGCGAAGTCTGTTTCTAACCAAATGAGTTGTAACTTTTGGGGGCTAATCACGACCCGATTTGAAACCATTTAAGCACTGTGGAGCGAAAAAGTCAAATTTTGCATCATTCTAATGACTATGATTGCCCTGAAAGGAACCTTTTGATATGAATTTGAGTTGAGACATGTTCAGAAATTTAACTCTTTTGGAAAATCTTGGTGGATGGTAGTACAGGCTTTAAGCCTTTGGAAGATGATACTGACGTGTAGGCAGCTGGATCAGCAAATCGGACCGGACAATCCCATATTCTTCGGTTCGGCCCGTCTGCTGCTGGACAGGTGTCTGCGACAGGTTGAAAGGCCGCAGAACATCAGTGTCCACCCAGCTAAAGCTCCTCCCCCTTTTAATTTTTCTCATTAAACTCCTTCTCTCAACAAGTTGGTAAATTTTAGCCTCTAGCAGAAAGACGCTTAACACTTTTTTCGGAGAAGTTATGATCCTGTTTCACGTTATGGTTCTTCTCTATGCCTATTCAAATAAATTAGTACTAGGGGAAATGGCTCTAAAGTTGGCCTATGGATCTAAGATTGGGCCCAACGCTAAAAATCTGCTATTTATCAATTTAATCTAGATGAACGCGTCATTGGGACGGTATTAATGGATATTTTTGATCACTATTGAAAATGTAGTCGATTGCTGAATTTATGTATGGGCCCAAATTGGGGGCATTTAGGCCGACATTACATTCATTTCCCGTCGATGTCGATCCCGGGATGTCGGTAACGTGTAATCGGAGATGCAAATGCGCAGGTTGGGAGGGAAGATTTCTTTCGTCCAATCGTTGGTACAGAGAGCTTACATACAGTAATCAATGATAACGGCCTGAAACTAATTAATTCGCTGCTGCTAGAGGTATGGCCATCTGTAGCACCTACTTTGCACGCAAGAATATCCGAAAGCACACCTGGAGACATCCAAATGGCAAAACTTGCACTCAGATTGACCACATGTTGGTGGATGGTCGGCACCACTTCTCAGATGTTATCGATGTGAGAATTTTCAGGGGGCCTAACATTGACTCAGATCATTATCTTGTAGTCTGCAAAATTCGTGCGCGTCTGTCGACCGTTACGAATTCAACGAACCGGAGATCGATGCGTTTCAATATCGATTGCTTGTCAGCAGAAGGTGTTGCTGCAAAGTATCGCCAGAAGCTTGATGAGCGGATTAGCAAAATCAACGTGAACGAGGACCTCAACAATCTGTGAAACGCAATCCACGGAGTGGTGAACACAACAGCACAAGAAGTGATAGGTACAGCTCAAAGACGACCACGTAATGGATGGTTTGAGCAGGAGTGCCAGAGGTTGACGGATGAGAAGATCGTTGCCAGAAGCCGGATGTTAGTGTCTGGTACCCGGCTGAACAGAGAGCGGTACAAGGTAGCAAGGGCAGCTGAGAAACGAACCCACCGCATAAAGAAAAGGCAATACGAAGAACGCGTGCTTGCTGAGGCACAAGAAAGTATGGAGCAGTACGATATGCGAAGGTTCTACGCGACCTTGAAAGGAATTTTCTGACAGTGAGCAGCTGCATCAAGCAATGCACCGTATTCTAATGAAGATATGGAAGGACTAAGAACTGCCTGCTAGCTGGTTGGATGGTCTCATTGGCCCATTATTCAAAAAAGGGCATAGACTAGAGTGCACCAATTATCGAGGAATAACTCTTCTGAATTCGGCGTCTAAAATACTGTCCCGCGTTTTGTTTAACAGATTGAGACCGCTTGTTTTCGTGAGGGCCGATCAACGACGGATCAAATGTTTACCCTGCGTCATATCCTTGACAAATTTCGGGAGTACAACTTGCAACAACACGATCTTTGGCAGATTATGCTAGAAAATGGCTTTCCGGCGAAACTGATTAGACTGATTCGCGCAACACTGGATGGATCGAAATCAAGTATGCGGGTTGCAGGTGAGATTTCGACCTCATTCGTGACCTTAATGGATTGAAGCAGGGCGATGCACTTTCAAACTTACTATTCAACATTGCTCTTGAAGAGTGTGCAAAGGAACGGTACCATCATCACACGCCTTTGCGAACGACATCGATATCATCGGAATTGACCGTAGAGTAGTGGAAGAGGCCTTTGTGGCTTTTTAAGTGGGAGACGGCAAGGATTGGGCTCACGATAAGTTCTACCAAAACGAAGTACATGATAACCGGTAGACAGCAATAGTGGTTTTGGAAGAGAAATGTGGTTGGATGGTGAACAATTTGAGGTAGTGGAAGAATTGGTGTATCTTGGAATACCAGTGACATGCGATAATGTTGTTAGCCACCAGCTGAAGTTCCGTAACTTGCAAACGAAAACTAAAGACGCTGATACTTCCGGTGCCCCTCTAAGGCATTGAATCGTGGACGTTAAATGAGACTGACCGGAGAGCATTTGATGTCTTTGAGCGTAAGCTGCTGCGAACAATACTCGGCGGTAAGCAAGAAAATGGCATCTGGCGGCGTCGCATGAATCACGAGCTGTAACAAGTGTATAGCGGTACGGATATAGTGAAGCTTATAAACACGGCAGTCTATGGTGTGCTGGGCATGTAGTGCGGATGCCAGAAGGACGACAAACAAAGTTTATATTCAGCAGAGAACCCGGCAGAGGTCGTCGACTCTGGGGTAGACCTCGATCATTAAAATCACTTGCACCCCTACTTCCAAGTTTGGTTACAAGATTACAACTCTGGAGAGTATTTTGTGTGGTTCTGAATATGGCGATGAGTGTGCAAAATGTTATGCAATTGCATCCTCCCTATTCGCACACGCCCGAAGATTGGAGGCGAATGCCACTTCGACTTGTTTCGTCTACTAACGACTCTCTGATGACTGTGTTGGGGAAGCAGCATATGCATGTACGTAAATGGTAGATTTATTAGTTATTTCGAAACTTTTACACAATGCTTGACATTTACCACTTTTCCATAGTTTCTTGTTGAAAATCAACAGTCGAAAGATGCGTAGAAATATTTATGCTCTATTTGTGATAAAATTATTGAAATTGGTCCGAGGGAAGCTAAGTTATTAACGTTCAAAATCTTTCATAATTTCGTTACATGTTCCATTTTCGGTTTTCACAAATTGTACCCCCATATAGAAATCACAGACGTAGTCCTACGTAAAAAAAGTAGACGACCCTATTTTCAATATTTTGCAATCAAAAGTACCTTCAAATCCTAGGAATTCTAGTGGAACCACATTTTTTTGGGATTCATCTAGAAATGGCTAAGCTGTGTCAATGCACACTTGTGGCTTTCGAAGGCATCGTGTTCGGAATGTTAAACGCATAAGTTACTCGGAATTTGATAAACTTTTAAGTTCTTAAATTTATAACAATGTGAAAATGAGTGCATTCACTCGACCCCTGCTATGCCCACGAATAACCCAGTTTGAACTTTCCCAGTCTGCTGAAATAGAATTTATGGATTTTCTTTCGGAACAAACGAAATCTTTTCTGATTGTAATGTTATTTAATCAACTTCCCTCCTGCAGATTGATGACACGTTCTGATTTTATTTTTATCTTTGAAGCTCGCGATCATAATTCTACCTTCACAAAAACCCGGCTGATCTTATGTTAGCTTAAATATTAGTCGAATACCTACTGATCGTTCGCTGTGCGCTCCATAAATCGAGTAAATATCAGCCATCTCCAATTCTGAGGACATTAACCGTCGAGAGGCATCGCAGCACTTTAACATTAAAAAGCGACCAATAATAAATTTAAAAAAACATGTAAAAAAATTGACGTCTTTATTGGAAAATTTTTAAGGTGTACAATTTTTAATTTTTTTGATGCTTACTTTTTAGTTTTTCATTTTTTATTGGAAATTCATCAACTATTCATGGATCATTCATGTTTTTTGGATCATTGCTATTTTTTAATTTTCTGTTGCAACTTTTCATTTTACTGTTGCTTATTTTCGCAGTTTTGCCAGTGAAACATATATTTTCTATTACTACTATCCACTTGTCTAGTGCTCATTTTCAAAGCTAATTACTCCTGACCAAGGTTTTTTGGACATTTTAAGTGCAAGATGTGCATTCTTTAGGTGTCGTTTGTATTTTGTCCCGCTTATTCCTAGTCCCAGTTCTTCAAATATTGTCTACGCTCTTGATCATAAAATTTTTCTGAGTACTCAAATTTAGGAAAATATCCTAGCCTGTGATCGTGAAATCAGAATTTAGTTTAGAATCCTAATTTATATTTATTAGAGTGAGATCTAAAAACAGATTAGCATTTTGATATTTTAGATAAATTGCGAAACATTCACAATTTTAAAATTCAATATCCTTTCTCAGATAAAGGTCCTGAAAAAATCACAAAGTTACATTTCCAAGAAAAACTAATTTCAATCTTTCACGTTTCAAAATTCGCCCTAATGACTACATGGGCGTAAAAATGTATATCTTCATTAGGGTGCCAATGAATGTGTAGGGGAAATGTTTATTGCCTCAAATAAAAAGACCCTGTGCGATATTTGGACTCAATCGGACGTGATTTTAGGTGGCGCAAAATCGTTATTTTCCTTTACTATTCGGCCCAGAACTGTTTGTTATGATGAATGATATTTTAATCTAGGTTTAGAACTTTAGATTTATCGGTGAAATAAACGAAGCGCTCGTGTCCAAATTTTGTACGTGGGTATTACATAGTTTTATCTGATGAATCATCACCGGGTCACACAAATAACGCTTTGAACAATATGGGTGAGTACCCGAGCAAAGTCGGTTAACAAAATGAAAGCAAATCGATATTAAAGTGTGCAGTTCCTATCATAATGAAAACTCATTTTGATTTCAAATGTTGCGACATAAGTCTGATATCATATTGTGCTTTCATTATGCAGTCAAGACGTTTTAAATGAAAGCAACTTAACTTGAAGTTCTGCTGTTTACGTCTTGTTTAAAATTTAATTGAAATTCATCTGTCGTTGAACTAATGATTATCGTTTATCTGATTTGTTTAACACATTTTAGGTCATTCGTGACTTGCCCGCGGTGAGATTGGAGCCTAAGTCTTTCAGCTTGAGAAACATGAATGGTAACCATTTACTCTAGGCCCGTATTCAGTTAAACATTATGAATGCAAAATCAGTAATCAAATTGATTTCATTGAAAGCAGAATTAGTTTTCCGTTTGCTTCAACAGTGTAAAATTTTGCTCTCATTTTTGCTGTGTTAACCGTTAAGTCAACCAAAATGAGATCAACTGGAGTATTCAAAATAAGTTACATCATAACAGCAAATTTTGATTTCAATTTGATGTTCAGCTTTGCTCGGGTAGCGATAGTATGAATTTCAGAGGTATTGCAAAACCTCAAGGTGCTAGTGATGCACGGAGCCAGTGTTGAGAAAATGAAAAAAAAAAAATCACCAATGCCCAAGATTACGCTTGATTTTCGTAGACTAAAATCAACAAGCAAACATCTGCGGTTGATTTTGCACGCTCGGAATATCAACACGACGAATGAGAACGACCCAAATTTGAGTTTAGTCAACTCATAATCGCCAAAAGAGCAGGAACTCAGCGACGAGTAAAATTTGTCTCATGTTTTCCCAGGTTTTTCCAGGATTTTTAAGGGAAAAGTTCCCGAATTTGAGAAAAGTAAAGATTGGATTCACTCAGTCTATTGGTACTATTTCGAGACTGAATGAAATTTTCGTCAATTTCCTGATTTTCCGACAGATTTTTTAGGTTTTCCACAGGAAACCATGAGACAAATTTACTCATCGCTGAGTTCCTGCACTTTTAGCGATTATGAGTGAACTAAACTCAAATGTGGGTCGTTCTCATTCGCCGTGAAGCTAACAAAACTCACCAGCTGCAAATCTGAGGAGAGATTGAGTTTCATGATTATTGCTTTACACCCGAACGCAACCGAAGCTTCCATAACGTCGGTGAAGAGTGAAAAGAGATAGCAAACTATACTTTCTCTTTCTAAGAAAACGATGTGCAACGGCATCATTTTAGTGTCGAGTCAACTTTCAGCTTGATATTTTGCACGTTGTGAAGGAGGTTGTAAAATCATCATCAAGCATAATATTTTGTTCCAATATCACGCGTGATGTTGAGAGCGTATGAGAGCGGAAAAATGTAATTTCGTTCTCTTCCACAACCCCACCATTTTCCTCTTCATCCGTATAGGATAGCAAAGTATTTTAGAATTTGCCTGCCTGGCGGCAGCTTTTGCATACAGTTTAAATTTTAGTTCAATGAAAATATTGGATTAGTTTCAAATTGGATGTTTCGATGTGTAGTTATTCCAGTTATAACAGAGCAAGGGTAGTGAATGGACTTCAGTTTTTGAAAGGCATGCTTCTTGTTGGCTGGTTGGGAGTGGCTTCTGTCTGCTCCAAAACTCGTCTACCGAGAGACTGGAAGGAGATCTTCATAGATACCTTGCGTATTCTTCTCGTTGGCGAGCTGAGCTGAATGTGGGTATTGATTAGAGCTGTCAAGATACCTCGCGAATGCTTCTCGTTGACGGGCTAAGAGTACGTGTGGATCCTACTCCTAATCAGGCCCTAAAAACCTCTAGAGGTTGATTTTATTGGATAGGTTTGTGACTATTTCTTGTTTGTTCGTTGGTTATTTTGAAAAGGTGAAATATGAGTTTGATAAATTTGTTTTTCTTTTATTTCACTGTATTTAAATGAAATTCCTTTAACATGAAAATGTATGATCTCGAAATTTTCTGACAAAAATTCCGTTAAATTCCGAATCGAAGCGAAATACACGGTATAACTCGATATACCGCATGCCCTTACAATACAGCCATATCGAATCACCATGAAATTGAATGTTAAATTCGTGCGAACAGAAAAACTTTTCACGGCTTTATGCGAATTTTATACGGTTTTTTATACTCAAGAGATTATTGGCGTTGTCTTGAGCTGCGTAGTGAAGGGGTGTCAACCCGGATGAATCTTGAGCATCTATTTTGGAAGTTGATTGGGGAGAAGTTTTGCTACTTCTAAATGCTCCCGTTTAATACCATCGTTATTAACCATGCTCCAATGCAGTTCATAAAATCCATGAATATATTGTGGCGACCAACAGCCACAGTTGAGAGGTGTTCTTTATTCGTCATTCTGATAAAGTTTAACCATTGCTAGATGCCCATTTTCACCTGCACCTACACCTGTTTTATTATTTTTATCCAGATGATCCACAATGATCGTTGGCAGATCGATCGCGGAGAGGTTTAACAATTTTTTGTTCATTTTAGTTGCATAGTATAGAGGTGTTTTATTATATATATCCTGGCACGTCCTACACGTAGGCAGATCGATCGAGGAGAAGTTCAACAATATCTAGATGCCTCATTTGAATTGCATAGTGGAGAGGTGTTCATTTTGCTTCATCCTGATGATCAACGTTGGCAGATCGATCGAGGAGAAGTTTAACAATTTCTAAACACCCACATTCACTTGCATAGTGGAGAGGTGTTTTATTAAATTTATCCCGATGATCAACGTTGGCAGATCGATCGAGGAGAAGTTTAACAGTTTCTAAACGCCCCCATTCACTTGCATAGTGGAGAGGTGTTTTATTATCTTCATCCTGATGATCAACGTTGGCAGATCGATCGAGGAGAAGTTTAACAATTTCTAGATGCTTCATTTGACTTGCATAGTGGAGAGGTGTTTTATTAAATTTATCCCGATGATCAACGTTGGCAGATCGATCGAGGAGAAGTTTAACAGTTTCTAAACGCCCCCTTTCACTTGCATAGTGAAGAGGTGTTTTATTAAATTTATCCCGATGATCAACGTTGGCAGATCGATCGAGGAGAAGTTTAACAGTTTCTAAACGCCCCCATTCACTTGCATAGTGGAGAGGTGTTTTATTATCTTCATCCTGATGATCCACCTTGGCAGATCGATCGAGGAGAAGTTTAACAATTTCTAGATGCCCATTTCTACTTGCATAGTGGAGAGGTGTTCTATTAAATTTATCCCGATGATCAACGTTGGCAGATCGATCGAGGAGAAGTTTAACAGTTTTTAAACGCCCCATTTGACTTGCATAGTGGAGAGGTGTTCTATTAAATTTATCCCGATGATCAACGTTGGCAGATCGATCGAGGAGAAGTTCAACAATTTCTAAACACCCACATTCACTTGCATAGTGGAGAGGTGTTTTATTATATTCATCCTGATGATCCACGTTGGTAGATCGATCCAGGAGAAGTTTAACAATTTCTAGATGCCCCAGTTGACTTGCATAGTTGAGAGGTGTTTTATTAAATTTATCCCGATGATCAACGTTGGCAGATCGATCGAGGAGAAGTTCAGCAATTTCTAGATGCCCTCTTCCACTTGCATAGTGGAGAGGTGTATTATTATATTCATCCTGATGATCCACGTTGGTAGATCGATCCAGGAGAAGTTTAACAATTTCTAGATGCCCCAGTTGACTTGCATAGTGGAGAGGTGTTTTATTATCTTTATCCTGACGATCCACCTTGGCAGATCGATCGAGGAGAAGTTTAACAATATCTAAACGCCCCATTTGACTTGCATAGTGAAGAGGTGTTTTATTAAATTTATCCTGATGATCAACGTTGGCAGATCGATCGAGGAGAAGTTTAACAATTTCTAAACACCCACATTCACTTGCATAGTGGAGAGGTGTTTTATTAAATTTATCCCGATGATCAACGTTGGCAGATCGATCGAGGAGAAGTTTAACAGTTTCTAAACGCCCCCATTCACTTGCATAGTGGAGAGGTGTTTTATTATCTTCATCCTGATGATCAACGTTGGCAGATCGATCGAGGAGAAGTTTAACAATTTCTAGATGCTTCATTTGACTTGCATAGTGGAGAGGTGTTTTATTAAATTTATCCCGATGATCAACGTTGGCAGATCGATCGAGGAGAAGTTTAACAGTTTCTAAACGCCCCCTTTCACTTGCATAGTGAAGAGGTGTTTTATTAAATTTATCCCGATGATCAACGTTGGCAGATCGATCGAGGAGAAGTTTAACAGTTTCTAAACGCCCCCATTCACTTGCATAGTGGAGAGGTGTTTTATTATCTTCATCCTGATGATCCACCTTGGCAGATCGATCGAGGAGAAGTTTAACAATTTCTAGATGCCCATTTCTACTTGCATAGTGGAGAGGTGTTCTATTAAATTTATCCCGATGATCAACGTTGGCAGATCGATCGAGGAGAAGTTTAACAGTTTTTAAACGCCCCATTTGACTTGCATAGTGGAGAGGTGTTCTATTAAATTTATCCCGATGATCAACGTTGGCAGATCGATCGAGGAGAAGTTCAACAATTTCTAAACACCCACATTCACTTGCATAGTGGAGAGGTGTTTTATTATATTCATCCTGATGATCCACGTTGGTAGATCGATCCAGGAGAAGTTTAACAATTTCTAGATGCCCCAGTTGACTTGCATAGTTGAGAGGTGTTTTATTAAATTTATCCCGATGATCAACGTTGGCAGATCGATCGAGGAGAAGTTCAGCAATTTCTAGATGCCCTCTTCCACTTGCATAGTGGAGAGGTGTATTATTATATTCATCCTGATGATCCACGTTGGTAGATCGATCCAGGAGAAGTTTAACAATTTCTAGATGCCCCAGTTGACTTGCATAGTGGAGAGGTGTTTTATTATCTTTATCCTGACGATCCACCTTGGCAGATCGATCGAGGAGAAGTTTAACAATATCTAAACGCCCCATTTGACTTGCATAGTGAAGAGGTGTTTTATTAAATTTATCCTGATGATCAACGTTGGCAGATCGATCGAGGAGAAGTTTAACAATTTCTAAACACCCACATTCACTTGCATAGTGGAGAGGTGTTTTATTATATTCATCCTGATGATCCACGTTGGTAGATCGATCCAGGAGAAGTTTAACAATTTCTAGATGCCCCAGTTGACTTGCATAGTTGAGAGGTGTTTTATTAAATTTATCCCGATGATCAACGTTGGCAGATCGATCGAGGAGAAGTTCAGCAATTTCTAGATGCCCACTTCCACTTGCATAGTGGAGAGGTGTTTTATTAAATATATCCGGAAGATCCACCTTGGCAGATCGATCGAGGAGAAGTTTAACAATTTCTAGATGCCCACTTCCACTTGCATAGTGGAGAGGTGTTTTATTATATTTATTCTGATGATCCACCTTGGCAGATCGATCGAGGAGAAGTTTAACAATATCTAAACGCCCCATTTGACTTGCATAGTGAAGAGGTGTTTTATTAAATTTATCCTGATGATCAACGTTGGCAGATCGATCGAGGAGAAGTTTAACAATTTCTAAACACCCACATTCACTTGCATAGTGGAGAGGTGTTTTATTATATTCATCCTGATGATCCACGTTGGTAGATCGATCCAGGAGAAGTTTAACAATTTCTAGATGCCCCAGTTGACTTGCATAGTTGAGAGGTGTTTTATTAAATTTATCCCGATGATCAACGTTGGCAGATCGATCGAGGAGAAGTTCAGCAATTTCTAGATGCCCACTTCCACTTGCATAGTGGAGAGGTGTTTTATTAAATATATCCGGAAGATCCACCTTGGCAGATCGATCGAGGAGAAGTTTAACAATTTCTAGATGCCCACTTCCACTTGCATAGTGGAGAGGTGTTTTATTATATTTATTCTGATGATCCACGGTGGCAGATCGATCGAGGAGAAGTGTAGCAATTTCTAGATACCCCCATTCACTTGCATAGTGGAGAGGTGTTTTATTATCTTTATCCTGACGATCCACCTTGGCAGATCGATCGAGGAGAAGTTTAACAGTTTTTAAACGCCCCATTTCACTTGCATAGTGGAGAGGTGTATTATTAAATTTATCCCGATGATCAACGTTGGCAGATCGATCGAGGAGAAGTTTAACAATTTCTAGATGCCCACTATTACTTGCATAGTGGAGAGGTGTTTTATTATCTTCATCCTGATGATCCACGTTGGCAGATCGATCGAGGAGAAGTTCAGCAATTTCTAGATGCCCACTTCCACTTGCATAGTGGAGAGGTGTTTTATTATCTTCATCCTGATGAAGATTGGCAGATCGATCGAGGAGAAGTTTAACAATTTCTAGATGCCCACTATTACTTGCATAGTGGAGAGGTGTTTTATTATATTCACCCGGATGATCCACGTTGGCAGATCGATCGAGGAGAAGTTTAACAATTTCTAGATGCCCCAGTTGACTTGCATAGTTGAGAGGTGTTTTATTAAATTTATCCCGATGATCAACGTTGGCAGATCGATCGAGGAGAAGTTCAGCAATTTCTAGATGCCCACTTCCACTTGCATAGTGGAGAGGTGTTTTATTAAATATATCCGGAAGATCCACCTTGGCAGATCGATCGAGGAGAAGTTTAACAATTTCTAGATGCCCATTTTTACTTGCATAGTGGAGAGGTGTTTGATTAAATTTATCCTGATGATCCACCTTGGCAGATCGATCTAGGAGAAGTTTAGCAATTTCTAGATGCCCCATGGTACTAGCCACGTGCAGCGGACTTCTATTGGAGCGTTCATTAAAATTTAATGCTTTAACCACGGCCATCAAATTCACATCTATGCCATAATCAAGTAGAAGTAAAACCATCTCATAATGACCAGCACGCGTCGCAGTGTGCAATAAAGATCCGTATTCTTTGTATGTTTTAGTTTTGTAATCATTCTTTTGTAGTAACCCCTTCACTACTTTTACAACATTTGCTTTACATGCCCAGAATGCAACCTCAGGTTTTTCTTTACAAATATCGCTCAGAGCAATCATTTGCTCTGATTGTTCTGAAAACTGTTCTTCAGTTAGCATAAAGAAAAATCTTCGAACTGTTTTATGATAAACAAGTACTTCGTCCAAAATTGCTTCGCATTTTTGGATTTGATCATATAGATACGCTGCAACGAAAAATTCGGCATAGGATCGGTGTACGAATCTAAGCTTGCCTTCGGAAATATTAAATAGAGGAGAGTGCTCGTTTCCCTGTTTGATTCGGGTTTGAAGTTCGTTGTAACGTTTTTCGTGTTTACCCGATGCGATTATTTCCTTATGTTTATCCTCAAAAATCTCGTGCCAAGCAGCTATTTGATGCTCAATAGTGAAGTATTTCAACTGACGGCGCTCTTCGTCATCACTTGACATGTCGATATTTCGGTAAGCATCTTGGTCTCTTTTTTTCTTCCATTTGATTTGAAACGAAAATTCTACAAACTTTTTAAACAATGAGACAACATTAAATTTTTCTTTCGGGAAAATATCTGGTATACGGTTATCTGGAACGGTATTTAAATATTGTTGGAAATCATCAGAATATACTTCCGCCAACAATCGAATTAAAAGTGGAGTACCAAAGAATGTTGAGTCATTGCTATTTATGTCCGAGTAGAATTTTTCGAGCAATTGAGTTGAATAAATTTTAAATTCCCTTGAATCATCGGAAGCTTTCCATGAATTTTTCAAAACCATAATTTGTTCATCGTTTTCAAATGGAATCAATCTGATTGCCCTTGTTTTAAATTTTGTTTCAAGAATATCTTTGACATGATATCTACCACTTACAATCACTCGAATATTCTCCTTTGACAATAATTGCCTAAATACGGCGATTGCCTCGTTATGAAAAGTGATCTCATCGAACCCATCAAACAGGATTATAGTTCGATTTGCGTTGCTTTCTAGATTGTTTTTCAATATTATCCAGCTTGTTTCTGAAATAGTCGATTCCAGAATTTTGAAAACCGCTTCTAAGTTTTCACAGCCTGATTTGAGCACTTCCTTTAAGTTATTCAAATATATCAAGAACACATCAATATCGGACTTCTTTTGAACTTCGAAGGCAATGTGTTGGAGGATAGTTGTTTTTCCCATACCAGGCTCTCCGATGAAGAGAGAAAATTTGTTTTCTGCTGGGTCGTCTATCAATCGTTTGATGAAATCATGGTCGCTAACAATACGATTTTTATCAATTAATTTTCTTTCTATGTACGAGCTTCCAATATATTTACGTTGTGATAGATTACGACTCAGCTCCCTCGTTATTTCTTCGACACAAGAACGTCCCTCTTTATAAGATAAGTAACTCTTTTCTGGCTTATTGTTTTTTGTATCCTTGTAACTATTAGAATTGATCCAATTTTTAAAACATTCATTAAATTTAAAGAAAGGCAGTTTTAATTGTGCTTTTCCAAGATCGTCCGGTGGAATCCAATCTCTCATCCATGAGCGAAGATCATTCTCGATGGTTTTTATAAGATCACTTGGTTGGTTTACACAGAAAGTTAAATGCTGAAAGAACTTGCTCACGCTATCTTCATTTAAATACGCTGGTAGTTGGGTGTTCCTAGATTTACCATTCATAAAATTTTTAATCGTTGGATTTTCTGCTATTAATTTCCCATCAATATCCTTTAGTAGCTCATTGTGCAACCATTCATCCTTTCTGGCTGAGACATCATCAGAGAGCTTTAGATTTCCATTTGAAACTTTCAGGATCTTCTGCAACGGTGTTTTGTAGCTGATAAGTATTTCCGAAACTTTTCCTTTTTTGAAGAGTTCAATGATCGCATCCCTAATGGCATTTAGTTCGGTGTTCATCAACTTCAGTAAATCTTCAATTTTATCCTTTTTTGGTCTGAATCTTTTGTAGCAATCGTTCGATTCAGCAAACTTCATTATTGGATTCACTTCACCTTGTTCACAGTCCTCGATGTCCACCAACTCTTTAAGCTGACTATTACTATCGTCTAATGATTTATTGGTTAAGATAAAAAATCGCATCTTCAAGTCCTTGAACTCATCTTTTTGAATAACGTCTAAATACGACTGTATGTACTTGATAATAGCAAAATCATTATTACCTTTACACGTCTTCGGAAACAAATTGTCGAACGATATTGTACCATCTGAGCTGTCTTTGTGTTTGGCTTGGAACAACCACACTTCCTTCGGTTCTTCGAAAATTATGACCACATCATCGAATTTTCCAGCGTCCTTCATTTCTGAGGCCAGTATGAATTCAGATTTCTGCAAAGATGCTCGCTCAAACAGCGCAAATGCTAAATCTTCTTCGTATTTGTTGCCATGATTGCCAGTATTGCCACCCCATGCATAGCGGCGACTGACAACTGTTTCCTTGGGGGGCTCCATTATTTTTCCTAAAAAAAAAGCACAATCTATTAGTAACATTTATCGTTAGCATTTCATGTCTATTGATTCAAACAAATCTGAAGGCTGCTCAACTGGAGTTGCTCTTCTAGACACAGGAAAAGCATTCGACAGTGTTTGGCATGACAAAGTTTCAGAGTTGGTTGAAAATGCTATCTAACATGAAGCTTTAGTGTGATAATTGATTAGCTAGAGAATGGTCATTAGAAGAGAGTAGGTAGATAGTTCCGTTAGAGTACGGCAATATGAAAATTGAATAGAAGTTGAAAATGAGCGAAGGGCCTTTGGCTATTCCACAGCCGCAGACATTAATGAGCAAAGGCAGTCGCACACTTTTTGCCTGTAGATTTGAAGACATACTTCAAATCTTCCGCGTACTTCGTACCGGCTAGGCAAAGAGTGTGCGTTTGACTTTGTACTGTCGCATTAATGGCCCTTCGCTCATTTCAACTTCTATTCAATTTTCATACTGCCGTACTCTAGCGGAACTATCTACCGACCCTCTTCTAAAGACCATTATCTAGCTAATAAATTATCACACTAAAGTTTCATGTTATATCGTATTTCCAACCAACTCTGAACATCGCAAACTTCGCGTTTGAAGTAACATAAAAACACTTTGAATGAAAAAGTTTATTTTTCCACTCAATATTATGAAATTAATTTTTTGAGTTACGGTTTAGCGACTTGCAGTAAATTTAATTGTTTGTAAGAAACTTTGAACATACTGAGACGTAAGCACATATCAACGGTAAGAAACGTGTGTGTGAGAAAATTTGCGAAAAAATCTAAGGGAATTCAATTCCCATTCAGTACACAGATGCATTGCCAATTATACAGCGGTGGACCTATATGGTCTATGGATGTATTTGGCTGATGACACTTGAGTTTCGAATATGTTTCCCACCCTAGTTTTTTTTTTTGCGCAAGCGTTCTCTAATACACAACAATTGTCTATTATCGACGATATGTGCTTGTACCGCAACCACTCAGTATCAGTCGATGTGAACAAACACAGCTCTTTTTTGTTGTACCTACATCCTTACAAGTTTAGATATTTTTTCTTCTTATTTACAAAAATGGAAGATTTCTCCCAACGCTTCCAAAACTCAACTTATAATATTTCCACATAAGCCTAGAGCTTCGTTTTTGAAACCTAATAGTAGTCACATAGTCACTATGAACGGAGTTACAATTTCATGGTCATGTCAAGTGAAATATCTTGGATTAATACTTGACCAAAAATTAACTTTTAAAGATCACATTGAGGGCATTCAAGCCAAATGTAACAAATATATAAAATGTTTGTATCCTCTTATAAACAGGAAATCCAAACTTTGCCTGACGAATAAACTTCTAATATTTAAACAAGTTTTTAGACCGGCCATGCTTTACGCTGTGCCAATATGGTCTTGTTGTTGCTCTACCAGGAAAAAAGCACTTCAAAGGATTCAGAACAAAGTTCTGAAGATGATTTTGAAGTTGCCTCCCTGGTACAGTACTACCGAAGTGCATAGAATGTCGAATGTTGAGACTTTAGAACAAATGTCCGACAAAATAATTAATAATTTCAGGCAACAATTGAGGATTGCAACGATTAATTCTCTTTATATTATGTGATGAACTAGCCTACGGCTAAAAATCACAAAAATAAAGAAAAAAAAAAAAAAAAAAAAAATTCTCTTTATACTTAGATAAGATTTACTTTTAGTTTTTAGTTTTAAGATATCAATTGTTATACTGACATGCAAGTTTAAAAAACCTGTTTAAAATATTAAAATACTGAATTGCCAAGACAGGAACAATGCAAAAATACTTAGATATATATAATAACAATTAAGGCTGGTAAGTTACTGTAGTAACTGAAGCACCTAGGTTAAAATGAAATGTAGTTTATTTTGAGTTTGGAACAAATAAAGAGTTTGAAAAGAATCAGGAAATAGGCTTTAATATATATAATTCAAACTTAAAACATTGCATGATGTCCTAAGTATAATATTGATGGATTCTCTTCGTCGACTCTTTCGTTAATAACTTTCTTGTTGTGTTTGTCGTATTAGATGCTAGATAAAAGCTTCTTTTATCGATCTGTGCTATGAAAAAACCTTCTTCTTCTTCTTCTTATTCGCATTTCAAGCTTATTGATTAGTGCATATTAGCTTATTGCGTGCTCTTAACTTAGTGTTCTGAATACACTTCCACAGTTATTAATTGAGAACTTTCGATGCCAATACCAATGCATGAATTTGTATATTGTGTGGCAAGCACAAGCAAGCACCGGGAATCGAACCCGCCACCTCCAGCTTAGTAATACCATGCCTTTACTGACTAGGCTATGAGGCCCACTGGCTGAAAATACCTGGAAATGTATTTACATGGCCGAAGGGATACAAGGAGAAAGTCGACGAAGAGAATCGGTCAATGTTATTTAGGACATAATGCAAAGTTCAGCTTGAATTGTTTCGCTTAGCTATAGCAATGTAAAGAGAAAACCAATGAAGAGAACATTACAACGCTCACTGTCGAATTTCAGTACCTAGCACTGCACAAAACTCGACGGTACCTCTATTTATGCTAAGAGAATAACATTGTAAGTGCCTCCTACTTGGAGAATTATGCAATTGAACGGCTTGCTATGCCCCGCCCCCATCAACAAAACATCCGGGATTTTATAAACCGTTCTATAGCATAATTTCCCAAGTAGGATAGACTTACATAGCTAATCTAAAAGCATAAATGGAGGTAACGTCTGATAATTTCCATTTAATTATAATTTAATTTGCAAATTTTTATGAATTTCTTTTTTTTCTGTGGTGTTTACAAATATCCACACACCCCCACAACTTTGACTGTCGAGTTTTGTTTGAATTTCGTGTTAACATCTTTCTGGATATTTGTGAACCTCAATTTTCATAAACTGCTCCCTTTTTGTACCAGTAAACGGCAATGTAACATGTGTGAGCCAAACTCACGTTATTTTTTAGGTGGCGAACTTTCATTTTTACAACCTTCATCCCGTGCTTATACCCTTGATCACATTTCATAAGGGAAGCATAAAAAAGAAAGAGATATCGCAAGAAATTTTCTCTTTTTTTTTTTTTTTTTAAATGCGTTTATTTTTCCAGGCTCATTTGCCGTAGCTTTGCGGAGCCGATATTCATTGTTTGGATGACAAAATTTCTTAAAACTAACGTTAGTAAAGCGGGGGCCGATTACTCGCGACTATCTCGAGGTTAGGGGTAACAAATTGTAACAAATGGATGGCAGGGTAGGGATTGAGAACACAAGGTTTGAAGAGCAATGTGCTTTTTATCTCGAACTAAGCGACCAACTGACGAAAAAGACAAACATGGGGGTACACCGATGGGCAGCTAACAACTTGGGGGAACACAAGATGACACTAAATACTAAATCCTCAGATCGATCCGTTTTAAAAACACATAAATTAAATTAAAATATTCGAGATCTCGGCTCGCCAAGATGTCTCTAACGGGCCGCATAGGTTGTTTTCCTCGGGCCCTGAGGGATGCGGATAACTCGGATCTAGCAACACAATGTAGGGTGCATGACCAAAGCACGTGGTCGATATCGTGATAGCCACTACCACAAGCGCACAAATTGCTGCCTGCGAGCCCGATTCGGAAGAAATGCGAGTCTAACGAGTAGTGATTGGACATGAGCCTTGATATGACACGTATAAAGTCACGGCTCATGTCCAATCCTTTGAACCATGGCTTGTTCGACACCTGTGGGAGAATAGAATGTAACCATCTTCCCAGATCACTCTCATTCCATTTTTGTTGCCAGTTGGTGAGGACGTGCTGACGGGTAATTGAGAAAAATTCCGCAAAGGCGATTTGTCGATCAAAAATATCGCCTTCCATAGCGCCCACCTTAGCTAGCGAGTCCGCTTTCTCATTACCCGGAATTGAGCAATGAGATGGGACCCAAGCTAAGGTGATAGTATAGGAGCAGTTAGATAAAGTACTCAATTTTGCTCGGATTTCGGTCAGGAAATACGAGGAGTGCTTCATTGGCCTCATTGATCGAATAGCCTCCAACGAGCTAAGGCTATCAGTAAAAATAAAATAGTGATCAGATGGTAGTGAGGCAATTTGTTCTACTGCGTAAAATATGGCTGCTAGTTCCGCAACGTATACGGAACAGGGTTTTTGCAGTTGATATGAGGCGCTATGAAATTCGTTGAATACTCCAAATCCAGTGGAAGCGTTTATAGTTGACCCATCTGTGAAAAAACTCTTATTGTTACTAACATGGTGGTACTTGTTTGCAAAAATTAAGGGAACAACCATCGACCGATGGTGATCTGGTATTCCACGGATTTCTTGCAACATGGTCAGATCAAAATTTACAGAGGAACTATAAAAGTCTTGGAGGCAAACACGAGAGGAATTGAATGAAGAAGGGCCAATCTCCAGCGTCATGTACTCGTAATAGAGACTCATGAATCTTGGTTGAGGATTTCTGTCGAGCAGCTTCTCAAAGTTTTCTATTACTAATGGGTTCATTACTTCACAACGGATAAGAAACCGGAAGGACAGTTCCGCGAAACGATCTGTCAGTGGGAGAACACCCGCGAGTACTTCGAGGCTCATCGTATGCGTCGAGTGCATACAGCCAAGCGCGATTCGGAGGCAACGGTATTGAACCCGTTGCAGCTTCAGGATATGTGTTTTCGCCGCGGATTGAAAGCAGAAGCTTCCGTACTCTAGAACCGACAAGATGGTTGTTCGGTACAACCTGATCAGATCTTCCGGGTGTGCTCCCCACCAAGTTCCAGTGATTGTACGAAGAAAATTGATTCTTTGTTGCCATTTTTGTTTCACATACGCAATATGTTTTCCCCATGTGCTTTTGGAATCGAACCAGACACCTAAATACTTGAAAGATATACTTTGAGTGATTGTTCTACCCTTTAGTTGAAGCTGTAACTGTGCAGGATGATGCTTCCTAGAAAAAACAACCAACTCAGTTTTCTCCGGAGAGAATTCGATACCCAGCTTCATAGCCCAAGTAGACAAATTGTCTAAGGTATCTTGCAATGGTCCTTGCAGGTCCGGTGCACTTGGCCCTATAACGGACACAACGCCGTCATCTGCAAGCTGCCTTAGCGAGCAATTTTCATCAAGACAACCATCAATGTCTTTTACATAAAAATTATAAAGAAGGGGGCTTAAACATGAGCCCTGGGGGAGACCCATGTAACTAATTCGTGAAGTTGTCGAGTTTCCATGAGAAAAGCTCATATATTTCTCAGACAACAAGTGGCTCAAATAGTTGTTCATAATTGGTGAAAGCCCACTATCGTGGAGTTTATCCGAAAGGACATCGATACAAACAGAATCAAAAGCCCCCTTAATGTCCAAGAAAACTGAACCCATTTGCTGTTTTTGCGCATAGGCCAGTTGAATTTCAGTTGAAAGCAACGCAAGACAGTCGCTCGTTCCTTTGCCTCTCCGAAACCCAAATTGCGTATCTGAAAGTAAACCATTCGACTCGACCCATTTGTCTAGACGAAAAAGAATCATTTTCTCCAACAATTTCCGTATACAGGACAGCATCGCGATGGGACGGTACGAGTTATAATCCGACGCGGGTTTACCGGGTTTTCGAATGGCGATAACTCTTACTTGCCTCCAGTCATCCGGAACAATGTTGTGCTCCAGAAATTGATTGAATAAGTTCAACAAGCGTCTCTTCGCGACATCTGGGAGATTTTTAAGCAAGTTGAACTTGATTCTATCCATTCCTGGAGCTGAATTGTTACATGAAAGGAGAGCAAGTGAGAATTCCACCATCGAAAACGGGGAATCTATTTCGTTATTACCCGACGGACGATCACGAACGTTGGTTTGAACCGACACCGAATCCGGGCAAACTTTCCGCGCGAAGCTGAATATCCAACTGTCCGAGTACTCCTTGTCTTCGTTAATCGGTGATGACGCGTTTCGCATTCTCCTGCCGACATTCCAGAGTGTTCTCATGGAAGTCTCTCGCGACAAACCATCGACGAACCGACGCCAGTAACCGCGTTTTTTTGCTTTAATTAAGTCCTTAAAAGTTTTCTCGAGGTCGGCGTACCGCTCGAAATCCCCGACCTTGCCGTGTTTGCGGAACCGTTTAAACGCGGCGGACTTCTCGCTGTTCGCGTCGGTGCAATCCTTATCCCACCACGGGGTGGGAGGTCGCTTGCGGACGGAAATACCCGGAACACGTTTCGTCTGTGCTCACAGCGCAGAATCGATGATAAGACGCGCGAGAAAGGAGTACTCGTCCAGCGGAGGAAGTACGTCAACCGATTGGCTGGCATCAAGAACCGCGGTCGCGAATTTTCGCCAGTCAATGTTTTTTATAAGATCGTACGCGATGTCGACCGAACGAGTAGAAGATGAACCATTGGTAATAGAAATTTTGATTGGCAAATGGTCACTACCGTAGGGATCTTGAATTACTTTCCACGAGCAATCCAACGATAGTGAACTCGAACAAAGTGAGAGGTCTAATCTGCTTATTTTTGCTGGAGGTTTGGCTACTCGTGTTGCTTCCCCGGTGTTCAGAATTGTCATTTTGAAGAAGTCGCACATGTTGTATATCAAGGTTGAGCGGTTGTCGTCGTACAGTTCCCCCCAGCCTGTACCGTGAGAGTTAAAATCTCCCAAGATCAACCGTGGCTCCGGCATAGCCGTGCAGATATCCGAGAAACTTTGACGAGAAATCGCAGTTCGCGGTGGAAGATATACTGAGGCAATACTGAGGCATTTACCTCGAATATTAACCTAAGAAATTTTCTCTATTATACCTGTTTTGTAAGACATTAAGTGGGAGTTGTTCCACCAATGACCCAATGAGACAGCTTATAGAAGTTACATTTAAATTCAAATCCCTGTTCATAAGTTTTTCCTTGATTTTGTTGAATTTCGATGAAAGTTTTCAAACTTTCCTGATGTTATTTGAACGTCTCTGAGTTTGGCATTTTTTTCTGAAATTCTCAGATATTTCATAAAGTCTACAGTACTTTCCAAATGTTATTTAATTTTCATCAAAAAATTTCTCACGTTTAAAGAAATTTTTGCAGAGCACCATTGAAATTTATATAATTATTATAGTTCACAGAAATCTTTTGAGGTTCGTAGAACCTACCAGGAGGACATTGAACCCCTAAAGCTCCGGAAATCAAAACTCTGCCCGAAGAATAAACTAATAATATTTAATCAGGTTTTTAGTTAGACCAGGACAAAAACACCTCAAAGGATTCAGACTAAAGCTCTGAATTTGATTTTGAAGTTGCCTTCATGGTTCACTTCTGCCGAAAAATCTAGAATTGATTGCCAATCCTCAATTGCAATGATTAATTCCCTTTACAATTAAGGCCTGTACTCGAAAAAAATGCACCAGACAAAAGTGTTCGCCAAAAATTTATTTTAAGTCGGATTTTCTTGAAACTTTCAGGGAATGAACTAATGGACACATGGATTATGTTTTGGCATAATTAATTTATTAACCCCCTCCCCATTACATTTTGTGCAATGGTGGAGCCGACCTTTTGGGTCACTTTCATCCATTCTTTCTTTAACTCCAGCTCGTTCTTAAACACTTTGGACGATTTTCGAACTTTGGCCGTTATTATGGCCCAAAATCTTTCCACCGAACGAATCTCTGGTGAATTTGCGGGGTTGGCGGTTTTTGGTACAAAAACAACGTTATTGTCTCTGTACCAATCCAACGTCGATCGGGCGTAATGGCATGATGCCAGGTCCGGCCAAAATAATGTCTCGTCTCCGTGGGACCGCAAGAAGGGCAACAGACGCTTCTGGAGGCACTCGGTGCGGTAAATTTCGCTGTTGATGGTACCCATTGTGATGTACGGTTTACTCAGTTTACCGCATTGGCATATGGCCTGCCAGAGCAAGTATTTTTTGGCGAGTTTGTCCACTTTCTTCTTCCTTATGTCTTCCGGAACATCACACCGTGATTTGGCAACGTAGAACTCCAGCCCCGGTATCTGCTTTGCGTCTGCCTTGATGTAGGTTTCGTCATCCATAACCACACACATCGCATCAGTTTCGTTAACCACTCTCGATACAGCTTCCTTGCGTGGGATTTGGCCGCTGTGTTTTATTGATCACGCCGGTTAGGCGCCTTCCGGACCTTGAATACACGAAGCCCAGCTCGTTTCATGGTTTGCTAAACGAACCAGGTGGAACATTTTGCCTTCAGAGCCGCGACGCGAATCGAAAGGTTCGGATTACGCTTGAAATAATCCAACACCTTCCGGGCCTTCACAGGGTCAGCTGTCTTCGATTTTCATCCACTTCCAGCCCGCCGCTCGGTCATCTGGGACTTCTTAAACGATTTTACCACCCGAGAAGCAGTTGTATGGGTGATTCCCAGTTATCTTCCGATCCATCTCATGGTCGCAGTCGGATTTTCCATGACGGCGCGCAAAATTCTCCGGCGATTTTCTTCTTGTTTCGATGACATCTCAATAACCACTGAACCGATTGTTATGAAATTTTGCACATGTAAACAATTCACTCCAAACTAGTTATACCCAGATTTTCATCAATTTTTACCCACGGATAAAAAAGTTAAACACGGATAAAAATGGTGCATTATTTTCGAGTACAAGCCTTAGATATGTTTTAGTTTTGGCTTTCAGTTTTAAGATTTCATTTGTTATACTGACATGCAGGTTTAGAAAACCTGTTTTAAATACTGAATTGCCAAAGCAGGAACAATGTAAACACACATAGCTATATATCAGAACAATTAAGGCTGGTAAGTTACTTTAGTAGCTGGAGCACCTATATGAAAATGAAATGTAATTAAAGAGTAATTTTCATTAAGAGGGAAAATGCCAACCGTCGATTAATTTCAGAGTGCTTTATTAATAAATGTTTGGCGGCGATAAGGACGATGATGGCGTGACTCTTGGAGTGCGAGAATGGATATTGTTACCGATCCACTTGAAATCGGAACAATAGATGTTCATCTGACTGAATTTCTAGATTTTATTGACATCATTTCCTAGTAAATAGCTTATGCTGGTTCTCATTGAAAACTGCGAGTAGTTTATTAATTATAATAAAAAAAATAAAGGGTTGTGTCCTAGGCACGACCGCAGTTTGACGTAGAACCACGCAAAATTGATGTTTGTCATGCATTTTTGACTATTATACTTATTATTATGAATGGGCGGGGCAGAACGTTTCTTTTGTGCAAAATATGAAAAAAAGGATGGACTTTGGATGTTAATCTAATTGCATATATAGAGGTACCAGATATGTTTTACAGTTAGTTGTTGGTAATTCATCGAATGTATGAGGAGACATAAGCAATTTTTTTTTTGAAAATTTTGGCTCTGCGTGTGAAAAAATGTTTTTACTTATAAGGGGCTGTTCACTATGTTGACTACGTAAACAGAGTTGTCTTTTCAGATTGTTGTTAAGGGGGGTGGTAGGGTTGTTGTTAGGGGGGAGGGGGTTTTACATACATAATTTTCCAAGTCTCATTCTTATTGTGGTGGTCATGGTCACGCCGTGATGCACCTTTAGCCGCTGAATTGGTCCTGCTTGCTGCAGGACCTAGTGACACGCCATCCGAAGCGGTAATGAGCAGAGTCAGTAGTAGTAAAATTCTTCTTTATTTTGATTTGTTATGCGGTTTACAATTGCTAATACAGGGGTTAGTCAGAAGGGCTCTTCAGCTTGGGTGGACTTTTTGATTTTGTGTTGTACATGTTGTTTTTTACTCTGTAATGTTTTTCAATTTTCCTCTTGTGAAGTATGTTGTTTGAATGTATTAATTTATTATTCTACCAAATGATGGTTAAAAAAATAAGCATCCTTGAATAATGGTTGCTATAGTCATTACTGAGATCTTGAACTATTTCCAGAAACCATCGAAACGGTCCGTTTCAAGGCCACCACAATTTTCAAAGAAAGAGTTCGTTTGAAATATTTTCTAACACAAGAATAATTACACATGAACTGAAAAATAATTTTATTAGTAATAAACGGAAAACAAGTCGGAAGAAATCAACGGATTTCATAATAATATCAGGAATTTTAAATAACGTTCGATCAAAAAAGTTAACATATGTGAGCGTAGTCCTACGTTAACTGTTCGTACAACCCCATTGGGCTGTCCTTTGTAGTTTTTTTTTCAAATATTTCATATTCAAGATAAATCTTTGGCAAAGTTTTAGAAAATACAAGAGGTTATCATGGCACACTTTTCGGCACGTAGGGCACACGTTGGTACACTGTTAAGTTTTGCCAATCGTACTTATTACTATTAGCCAATTTGTTTATTTTCCAGGTTGGAAACAGTTCCAACTCTAGACCTGTGCGCCGATCAAAATATTTTCGGCGGTGGCGTGATATGTTATTAGCTGCTTCACAGTGATATAAATGTGAAAAAGCTCAGGCGTCCACCTCAAAGTTCGCCTTTTTGTCCACCTAAAATAATAATACGTATTACAAGCGAACAAGAGCTAATGAAAAATCAACAAAGCATCCTTTTACACTAGCAACCCCGCAATCTCCTTGATTTGTTTTTCGTCGATCTTGTTTTCTGTGCTGAGCACCAATGTTACCGACGCCAGGGAGGCGATTCTCCCACCTGGACGCTACCCATCGACCCATCAACTTATGAACCGGGGACCAAAGGCTTTACCTTCCTTCCGAAGGAAGACATGATCAGAGATGTTATGCCTCAGAACATCCCGGCGGCGCCGACTGGGATTGAACCCAGGCCTGCTGGGGTGGGAGGTAATCACGCTTACCACTACACCACTGGCGCTGCTAACCCCCGCAATCTGATGCTATCGTAATTTTCAGCAATGTCAAGTATGCTCCCGAACCCCCGAAATTTGCTAGAAAACTTACTACTACTTACAAATAAGCTTCAAAATTGCATTGGCTCATATGCTTGGAGACTACCTTTTTTTAAATCTTCTACTACTAAATCAAATATTAAAAATCCATCACCACCATCGAGGCGAATAAAAATAGTTTCTGCAGTGCTACAATACAGGGTGATTCAGAATAACTGTCACCGATTGCACAAATATGCAATTCTCAATGGGTAAAAGGGGTATATGTTCAAGTATTTTTGTTTTAAGTGTGTACAAATATCAGCTTGTATTGATAGTAGGATTTGAAATTTCATTCGTTTGTGATTTCAAGCAGCCATTGACGTCGAAATGGAGAATGGCATAAATCTTTAAAAAAATCGTTAGTTATCTTTTAGAAACTGAAATCTCTTCGAAAGAATTTAACATTTATTTTTGCATCATTATAGAGGTACAAAGGAACCATGCCTGGAAAATCCGTTCAATATCAGAGCTTAAACGCATCACCAGGACTCAAAAAGTGCTGGAACTAAAGCGTGCGTGCCAGCTGTGGTTAATTTTCATGACAAATGTAGCTGATAATTAAGGTAAAGGGAGAGAGGTTTGAAATAAACTGTGCTTAGTTGAAGGTTATATATGTAGAATATCTGGAATATAATGATATCAAAAATTCATGCAAGCGTTCAATCGTTATTACCATTTTTAAAAGGGACAGTTATTCCGAATCACCCTGTAATTATTAAAAAGTCATTATGACAGCTATCCATATAAAATCATGCGTTAGAGATAGCTTTGTCAAGATACATAATTTGTCAATTTCATAAAAGAAAATCACTGGATAACTGTTCAATACACAGTTTTAATGTGTGAAATGCAAATTCTGCAAGTGTTGGTGAACATTTGATATGTCTAGGCATCGAGTTGAAATCATTTATTCCTTTAAAATAATTTTGTGAAGCACAAGTCAATAAATGATGTGTTCTTATTTCAATCGCGTTTCTTGTATTACATCTATGAAAGTCACTTACTCTTTCAATTCGATCACACAAATATCGAGGCAGCAATCCGTTAACTACTTTAAAAATGAACACCACAGTCAAACATACAATTCTTTACTTCACCGACAACCATTGTAAGGCGTCTAAAGGGTGATACGGTCAAAATTTGGTCAATATCAACTTGACGTATTTCTTTCAATTTTGCATTTAAAAAACCTGAACACCCCTCATTTTGAAGGTGTGTGTGTGTAGAATGTTGCTCCTATTTTGATTTTGGAATTCACTCTTCAGTTGTCAAAATGCCGTCCAAGCAAGAAGAGCAGCGTATCAAAATTTTGCTCGCGCATCGCGAAAATCCGAGCTACTCGCACGCAAAGTTGGCAAAATCGCTAAAAGTTACCAAATCAACCGTTACAAATGTAATTAAAGTGTTTGGGGAACGTTTGTCGACAGCCAGGAAGTCTGGATCGGGGGGAAATCGAAAACCGGAAGCCGCTGAGACGACAAAGAGAGTTGCCGGTAGTTTCAAGCGAAGCCCTAACCTCTCTCTCGGAGATGCCGCAAATAAGCTGGGTGTATCGTCTACAACCGTGCATCGAGCCAAAAAACGAGCCGGACTATCGACTTACAAGAAGGTAGTGACTCCAAATCGCGATGATAAACAAAATACGACGGCCAAAGCGCGATCCCGGAGGCTGTACACGACGATGCTGACGAAGTTTGACTGCGTGGTAATGGACGACGTGGTAATGGACTGGCAATAGTTAATTCGTTTTTCAGTCGACACAGAATTCCATACTTCTTGGCAATTTTCTTGATGGCATTGTCAATGTGAGAGTTGAACTTAAGTTTGTCATCAATAATCACGCCAAGATATTTAATCTTCCGATCGCGATCAATAGTTTTATCATCAATTACAACAGAGACGTTCTCATTTACTCGATTCCACGAAATTACCATAAATTTAGTTTTACTTGTATTCAATTTCAACTGCTTATGCTTCAACCATCTACTAAGAGAACGCACATCTTCATTCTAGTGTAAAACGGCATCATCTAAATCCTTAGCTGCAATGAATAACACAGGATCATCTGCAAAAAGATTAATGTCGCAAAATCGTAAAACACGTCGCAAGTCATTAATATACATAATAAATAACAGAAGCCCTAATACACTTCCCTGGGGCACTCTAAGGTTATTCCCCATGAAAATCATTAAAAACAGTCACCCCATTTATATGCAGTACTCGTAAATCCAAAGCGCTTGATTAATATTAACAATAAGGGCCAAGAAATGGTTTCAAAAGCACGATTAAGAGCCAAGAAAACAGCAACAATCGTATCTTTACACTCCAAGTTATTTTTCCACTATCAACAAACTATTTATATTCAAATACTTCAACAGCTGGCCTTTAACAACAAGTTCTAGAATATTCTCTAATGTGTGCAACATATTGATGGGACGAAACTCTTCGGCTTTAATCGTTCCAGCAACTTTTTGAATAGGAACCACTAAAGATTCTTTCCAAATTCCTGGCACATGTCCATTCTGCAATGATTTATTAATAAGGAAAGCAATCTCGAATAACTCTAGCATTAACATTATCTACTCCAGCCGATTTTCCAAATGAAAATTAAATAACTCTAAGTTCATGTAATGTAATTGGGTGAAAACCTTCAAATCTACATCTACTATTAACTGGCTGTTTTATTTCGTCAGGTTCATCGACCAATTCAATGGATTGATTAATCAATGAAACACTTTCGACAAAATAATCATTACACTTAGATGCAATGACTTGTTCTGACTGTTCTAATGTGCCATTAAAAGTTATGGACCGCGGTTTGCAATTACTAGATTTTAATAAAGATTTCAAATTTTCCATAACTCTTTGCTGTTGTCTTGATGCTGATCAATCTTCCTTTGTGCATATCACAACGTGTTTTCTTTATCGATTGTGAATACTTATTACGTGCATTTGTGCATTTTTACTGAACATTTCAGCTGATTTCATGGTACTTATTAACCTTTCTACAGCAGCATTTTCGATGATATATGGTATAATAACACTTCAAAATGGTACAAAGCGGTGCATACTAAGGAGCATTTTCAAATGCTTAATGTACAGTTTTCTCTATTTTAGGGAGCGTACTTTAAATATTTACTGAGCATTTTAGGATTTTTAACGTATTTTGATCAATCATTTAAGGAGCAACCCGATCTATTTTAAGGGTATTTTTTTGCTTATTAAGGAAAATTTCATCTGTTTTATTGAGCAAAAGTAGGGTTGCCATTCTATATGCAAAAGTATTGATGGTCCAAAAGTGAGGAAAACAATAACAAACCAACATGTTTAGCTAGAGCGAATTTGCAGAATGTAAACCTATTACCTGGACCATCAAAGACAAACATATCCGAACTACCTTTACGATGGTCATAAGGTTCTAAGGATAATGTTTTGATTGTCATTGGGCATGATTCATGAAGATGTGATATGATATTTCACTTGTCATAACCATGAGAGACAATCAATTCTACCATATGGAACAACAATCGGGAATATCCATAGCTGTTTTTAAAGTGGCTATGACAGATGGTTTGGCCATGAGTAACCATGATCCGGAATATCCGGAACCAGTTCTATGGAGGCCATATGGCTCTATGATGCCATTTTTCAAACTTCGTTGAATAGATGTGATTTGATATGTCACTTGATATGGTAATGGTTATGAGAGATATCATAATCCGAAACCGGTTATACGGTGACCATATAATTCCAAGGTTGTTATGTTGAGTGTCATTGGTCATATTTCGCCGAGTAGATGTGATTAAATATGTCGCTTGATATGGTTATGAGAGATATCAAAAACGACCATATGGAAGCATAATCCGGAATATCCAGAACCGGTTCTCTGGTGGGCATATTGGTTTTCGTTTTAAATGCCATTGGTCTTATTTCGTCGAGTAGATGTGATTTGATATGTCGCATGATATGGTTATGATAGATAATAAATTTGACCATATTGAACCACAATCCGGAACATCCGGAACCGATTTCAGGGTAAATATATGGTTTTATGATTGCTCTCTATCATTTGCGGGAATTCCAAGAAGAAGAAAAAATCAATATGTTGTTGCAATGATAGAAGATATATGATAAATATTGAAAAAAACACCCCCGTACCAACACATTATTAAATATAAAACAAAGAGGGGCCTGGGAGGGAGTACCACCAACAATCAATACGAAACTAACGATTTTAAATTGGCTAACTACTTGACTAGCCTATTGGTCCCAAGCAAACGATTAACGTACCTCATTCTAGTCGAAATTCTACTACTACACAATGTTTGTTTTGATTCGCTATGAAAGTTTGACAGATAAAATGGGGGGTTAGTGGATTTTCCTATGTTTCGAGGGGTGAATCGATTAGCTTGGGACCGAAGAGAGTACCAGAGCTGAGCCAAAAAGTTGAGCACGTTATTTCGGGACCTTCTAGTCTTAGAGTTACCTCTATGGTACCACCCTACAGATGTATGAACCACGCACCGGAATGATGTTAAAATAAAATGTCAATCTTATCGGCCGTTGCACCTCTGGGGTAGAATTTTTATTTTAATCAAACGTTTGTCTTGGGATTCTATGGATTAAGGGGTTAGGCCAGTGTAGAAGCCAAAAAAAAGGTCAATTCCCCGATTTTTTTTTGGCAAACAGAAACATTTTAAAAGAATGCGGTTTTCCAAATCCAAATTTGGGATTTTAAAATGTGGCGCTGCAGTCGTCTAAGTGATGGCATCCCCGGCTCGAATTGGTTTGCGGGCGGAAACGATTTGCAGCCGGAGGTAGTCCGAGAACAAAATGAATCAAAGTTTCATAAACTAGAGTGTTTAAACTAGTCTCCGCCTCAAAAAAAATGCAAAGGAAAGTTTTCCCGGGTATAAAACCAATTTGCCCGTATTCTTTATACTCTGAACTATCATTTAAGACCAACAAACAAAAATCCTTTTTTTTAACCTGCTACAATGGCCTAACCCTTTAAGTGAAAATGCACCAAATGAAACACAGTCCAAACATCATCTCTGGTATAATATTGCTTCCTTTTCGTGAAACTTGAAACAACAGAAGCTTCTCTCACTTCTCTGGGCTACAAAATGGTGAGTTGACAACCTGGAAGGAGCGGAATACCTAGCACTGGTTCTCACAGGTTCGTACTTCACGCCTTCCCGAGTCATATGATAACAAAATACTACCAGCTGAAACATGGACACAGCTGGGTGGCGTAACCTGGGCAATGTTGCCAGTCCGACAATAGCAAAGTGAAGAGGTGCGACGCGAACACTGGCCCGGAACCATAGTACGGTGATAGAGGAAATTCTTCACCAAACCCGAGCGTCTGTTCACCATGTTAGGAGCGGCTGATCACCGTCCTAGTCCAGCGTGGGACTCTAAACATATCTATGCCCGATGGTCCCCCGGCGAGACAGGGGGTTGGGGTAGGCCCAACAAGCCGCCCTGGAAAACATAAAGTTGCAAATACTGAAGAAAGAAATACGGATCCGAACAATCGGCACATACCTACGCGACGAAATAAGGACTACGATTGGAAACTCGGAACATGGAACTGCAAATCGCTCGGCTTCCCGGGTTGCGATAGGTTAATCTATGACGAACTTCAACCACGCAACTTAGAAGTCGTAGCACTGTAGGAACTTTGCTGGACGGGACAAAAGGTATGAGAGTTGTGGCTGGGAACTTGCTTTGTAGTGCTGGGTAAGATTGGTGGCGTAATTGGTTGGCAGCCGATCAACGCGAGGATGTGCAAGTTGAGGATTAAGGGCCGTTTCTTCATCTACATCATCATCAACGTGCACTGCCCACACGAAGGGAGACCCGGCGACGAGAAAGAAGCGTTCTATGCGCAGCTGGAGCAGGTGTACAACGGCTGTTTGCAACGGGATGTCAAAATCGTCGGCAATGTATAGACCGACAATTGGGCCAAACAACCTGCATACCATATCGAACGACAACGGCCAACGATGCGTGAACTTTGCAGTCTCTCGAGGTATGGTAGTTCGAAGTACCTTTTTCCCCCGATATCCACAAAGCCAACTGGAGATCACCTGATCAACACACAGAAAACCACATCGATCACGTTCTAATCGACGAGAAATTCTTCTCCGACATTATCACCGTCCGCATGTACCGCAGTGCGAACATAGATTCGGACCACTACCTACCCGTCGAAGTCGAACGCCGCGACCCAACATTGAGCAATTACGGGACGCCGGAGTTGCCCAGGGCTACGAAGTTGCACTACCCACGGAAGAGCAGCTTGGCGCAGCTTCTCTTGAAGATGGCTGCAAGGACATCCGTTCCGCCATATGTAGCACTGCTGCAGCGGCACTAGGTATTGGGATCCTGGACCGAAGAAATAACTGGTTTGATGGCGAATGCAAACTGTTAGCAGAGGAGAAGACTGCTGCAACACTGCACGAGATTGAATGTGGAGCGATACAGACAAGCGCGGAACAGACAAAACTCTGTTTTCCGAAGCAAAAAGTGTCAGATCGCGAGGCGATGGAGAATTTGAAAGTTCTACGAGAAGCTAAATAGAAGCTAAAAAGTTCTACGAGAAGCTAAATAGTTCGCGCTACGTGCTATGTGCCGCAAGCATGTGCAAGGACTCGGACGGTAACCTTTTCACGAACGAGTGTGAGGTGATTGAGAGGTGATTGAGAGCAGTAGTATGACGAGCACCTCAACGGTGATGCAGCAAAAAACGAAAGTGGCACGGCAACAGACCTTGGAGCACGCGCAGAAGACAACAGGCTACCGGCCCCTGATCTTCAAGAAGTTGAGCAGGATATCGGTCGGCTGAAGAACAACAAAGCAACTGGTGGAGATCAACTACCAAGTGAGCTATTAAAATACGGTGGTGAAGCACTGGCTAGAGCGCTGCACTGGGTAATTGCACATAGTAATTGCCAAGATTTGGGAGGAGGAGATATTACCGGAAGAGTGGATAAAAGGTGTCGTATGTCCAATTTACAAAAAGGGCGACAAGTTGGATTGCTGCAACTACCGCGCGATCACACTTATGAGCGCCACCTACAAGGTACTCTCCCAAATTCTATGCTGCCGTCTGTCACCATTTGCAAGAGAGTTCGTGGTGCAATACCATGGGTGCTCGAAGGAGGTTACAGAAAGGTGAAGGACTTTCGTGTCTGCTATTCAACAAGAAGTTAGAAGGTGTGATCAGAAGAGCTGGGATAGATACGAGCGGTACGATCTTCAGGAAGTCCATTCAGCTTCTTTGGCTTGGCCGATGACTTCGACATCATGGCACGGAACTTTGAGAGATGGCGGACTGAAGGCTGAAGCTAGGCCGATTGGAATTGCCATCAACGCATCAAAGACAAAATACATGAAAGGAAGAGGTTCTAGGGAAGACAATGTTAGCCTCCCACCCCGAGTTCAGATTGACGGTGACGAAATCGAGGTGGTCGATGAGTTCGTGTATTTGGGTTCACTAGTGACCGTCGAAAATAATACCAGCAGAGAAATTCAAAGACGCATTATGGCAGGGAATCGTGCCTACTTTGGACACCGGAGGACGCTCCGGTCGAATAAAATTCGCCGCCGCACGAAGTTGACTATCTACAAGACGCTGATTAGACCGGTGGTCCTCTATGGCCACGAGACCTGGACTATGCTCGTGGAGGTGTTTTCGAACGGAAGCTGTTGCGTACCATCTACGGTGGAGTGCAGATGGATGACGGAACGTGGAGAAGGCAAATGATCCACGAATTGCGCCAGCTGCTGGGAGAACCATCCATCGTCCACATTGCAAAAATTGGGCTACTACGGTGGGCTGGGCACGTCGTAAGAATGCCGCACGATGACCCAGTAAAAATGGTTCTAGAAAGCGACCCAACAGGAACAAGAAGAAGAGGCGCACAGCGGGCAAGGTGGATCGACCAAGTAGAAGCCGGACCCTTCGTAGACTATGAGACTGGCAAAGTGTGGCCATGAATCGAGTAGAGTGGAGACGACTTCTTCGGACAGCAGAGGACAACAAGGCTGATGGCGCACGGAACTTCGTTTCCCTACGTTGCACAGTGGGAAAAAATCGACATAAAAGGAGCAAAATTCATTATCTCTGATGCTGATTTAACCTTTGCAAATATAATCATTCTTATGGGAAAAAAAAAGTCTCAGGAATCCAATGGAAATGGTTTCGTGCTGTGCAGAATAGGGCAAGTTGGGATTTTTGGAGCATTTTACTCAAATTTCCTAAAATTTTGTATAAATGACTTAAAAAATATTTGGTTATTATACGTTATGAAATATTGCCACTCTTGTGGAAAAACATCTGGAGAATCCATTAAAAATGGTTTCATACATCACCAGTCTGTGCAGACTATGCATTTTAGTCAATTTTACCGCTATTACCTTATATTCGATATTTTTTAAAAGACAGTAGTCAGTGATAAGAAAACCTGTCCAATGATAGTCCTTCTTGAAGGAAAACACCTTAGGGATCCAAAAAATTACGTTCCAGATTACATCGGAAGGTAACCTAATGCATGGAGCCATTTTTTCCTAATTCTCCCCTATTTATGAAGTTAATAAGTAGTGTTACACGGTTATACGCGTTAGTGCGTGTCATACTATACCCTCGTGTACTGTATTACTGTAAAAATGACTGAGAAATCGAATGGTGGTGGTTTCAAACTGAGAAAATGTCAGTAAATTACCCATTTTGCCCAATTTCCCCTTTAACTGGAGAAAATAAGTCATGATATACTTTTATAAGAATTAAGGCCTGTTATTTTGATCGTTCGAGCACTTTCCCTCTGTAAAAATGTGTGAGGAATGTAATGGTGATGGTCTCATTTTGTGCTGACATCAGCTTATTATCCATTTACCTCTATGGTATAACCACAAACGAAGTTACAGACGACTTTCTCCGAAGAAATGACTTAAAATAATGTGGTTCTCTGTAATAGAATTTTAGTCCACCTTCCGCCCCTCACCGCCAGGTTCGCTAGTATTTTTGTTTTGAATTAATTCAAGCTGGTTTTGTGTGCAATGATCTGGCAACTCGTGTCCTTGCTCGTGTTGACGGGGTGCTGTTTTCTCACTCATCGAAGGAAATTTTGATTAGAGTGAGAAAGTAAGGAACAGTCAGCGCGGGAGCCGTGTGCGTTACTATAGGTGCGGCAGAAGGAATGTAGTCGACTCTGTCGTTCTCACGGTGTTCTTACGCATGATCCAACATTTCGTCACACTAGATTATGCATAAGAACGTCGTGATAATGCAAGTGCTGGCTTGTTTCCTTCTGCCTCACCATTCACATTGATCACAGCACATACGATTCTCCGTCGGTTCGTGGTGCATTGTGCATTCTTTGTGCCATACCACCAGTCCAAACACTAGAAGTTTTGGAAGGTTCTCCCTCAGTACCTGTAAGCAGTGTGATACCAGCTGACATTCGCATGGGTAGAGAAATCCGGAACATTTTCTCGCTTTTGAGCATCAACGTCAACCCGGTCTCGAATCGCATTTCCGCTTGAGGTGGCACCGTTGGCAGTAATCTATTGCGCCGTGGGAAAGACCTGCTTAGTGCACTAGTGCTGGAAAATTCTGCAAGTTCGTCATTAAAATTAAATCAACTTTTCTTCGCTGTAACGTACTCCGGATCAGACTCGCTGGTGGAACGTTTTCGTGGGACGGTTTTCGACCCAAAAAGCTTCAGTTTGAACTGCTTTCCAAAAGATTTCTGGGCAGGCGTCTTGGGACGCACGATCTCCACCGAGGCATCCGTTAGCGTGTTCGTGTCGGAGCGGATGACCTGTTTGATCGGCTGCAACTCTACCATCGATTTTCGGCCCTGCTTTTTGTTTAACTTCACACGATAGTTGAAATCGAACACGGTCGACGATCCGGCGGAGGATGCTTCGTCTTCATTCTCCGAAGAAGTCAACGATTTGATCTTTTCCGAGCTGAGCTTCTCGAGCCTTACGACCGGTTTGACTCGAAGTAATTTTTCGACGGAAGTTCCTCGTGGCAGTGGAATCTTCTTGACCAGTTCCTCCAGACTGATTTCGTCGCTTCGAAGAAACGAACGAGGAAGAACTAGAGTAAGACGTGGACAGCCGTCATTTCGACGTTGGTTTCTTTCGTGTAGAAACCAGATCGGAATCGCTGTCGTCACTGTCTATTGCGGTTCGTCTTTTCTGAGATTTGCGTTTGGTCGTCAATGCAACTGACTCTTCAGAATCTGAATCATCCGATTCAATCTGACGTCTGCCACTAGATCGGCCCCTAGAACTCCCCTCTCTGCTATCGTTACCGGCTTCCCCCATCTTGCTGCTTCCACTCTTCGGGAAGCCTCGGCTAGCTTCAAAACCGCTTCCGGCGTCTTTCGGACAATCGGACGACAAAAGGTGAAAACATAGTTCTTCGAGGGAACCTCCATGCACTGATCTTGGCGACAAGTCGAACCGCACGTTGCACAAAGGATCAGATCCCAACGCTTGCAATCGTCGTAATCTCGCCCATACCGACAGCGACACTCTTCAGCGTCACACTCCGAAGGACGTTCCAACTGATCGTTGAATACATTCGGTTCCAGCTCCCACGAGGCATCCCTCGAACAATTAAAATAAAATATTCAGTATTCAAATACCGATTCACCCACCTCCGCCGCTTCGCTTAATTTTCCGGAATATAAATGCCACGCTGATGGATCTGCAGACTAAAGTCGTCCTTGTTGCACAAAGGGCAATTGAAAAAGTACCTCGCCGATTGGGCAAACTGTGCCACGTAGCTCCGATGGAACCAGCCATTCTGACAGCACGGGTCACGAATCGATTCCAGCTTCCTGTACGGTCCCATATCATCGTAGCAAATCCCACAGGCTTCGGTCTCGGAGTGTTTCACCTTATCCACCAGCGCTACGTGCTTATCGCACCACGACTGGAACGTTTCCACGTAATGCGACAGGCACTCATTCTGCATCCCACAAAGCGTATGGAATGAACGGAAGCACTTCTTCGCGCAACACCAAACGTTTGCATACCGTTCCTTGCAGATGTAACACTTTTGTCCTCGGATACGAGCTTCCTCATTTCTGATGTCCTCCTCCATGAATCCGAAGATTCCCTCCTCGTCTTCAGGTAACAAGGTACACGTAGCAGGTATAATGACTAGTTTTGCCACGTCTAGTAGCCCGGTCCAGAATAGAGCATCGCACCATCGTACCGCAATCATGCTCAAACGCGTGACATACAGCATCTTTAGCCGAAATAAATAATAAATTGAACAAAATTGGTTTCATCCGATCCTCCTTCATTCTCACCATCTCACCTTCAGCACGTCGATCGATTCGATGGATTTCGGCATGATTTTGGAGTAAATTTTCCTTCTTCAGATCGCCCTCGTCGAGAGCTTTCAGTTCCTCTACGGAGGAGCAAATGCATACCGAGTATGGCCACCCGAAAAAAAAAATAATTATAATAAAATAACGAAATTACAATGATTTTTACGGCTGAATTTCGGGCACATTATAAATTTATTGTTAAATTATTGGACGGGTGAAAAAATAAATTTCGTTTTAAAAGATACAATTCTCAATGAAAATTAATTTGATGAGATCAAATTTGTTCGAGAAAAATCAGTTTTTTTATTGTTAAGATGCTTAACAACCCCCCTTTTTACTGTACATTTCTCATATACCATGATTTTCGTTTTGATTTTATGATAATCAACAAAAATCTCCATTCAAAATCATTGTATTTTTATTGGATTTTTTTACGGGCGGGTCCTGTTTGGCGTCCAACAACGATATCTTCTCGGTCGCGAATGACCATGGCTTTGGTTAGGAGCACCGACTGATGAAATCTTTAGCAACAATTGCCGCCAAAAAGCGCGAGTCATTGACAGCTCAACATCGTTTATTTGTAAGCAAATGTTAACCCGATGTGTTTACTCCTAATCATTTTGGCCTAAGGTCTTTCATTATACAAAAGAAGTGCAGATAACAATGAACACAACATAGTGACATGCAGTTTGACAACAGGCTCTCCCTTTCAATTTTCGTTAGAGAAAAAGAGATAACAGGCGGTGCCCCAATAGCATCAACTACTTTAAGCTAGCGAGCCGCTCCGTCTGTCACTTCGTTTGTGGTATAACTATGGTGGCTGTCAAATTGTCACACATCAAACTTTTATTTAAACCAAAATGTTGTGTTTCTGTATATGTGACTTGTTACAGATAACACCTTTTAAATTTGTTGCCAAAAACACCATTTTTATTTCCTAAGACTTACACACTTAGAAATAACTAATTTTACACGTGACGGAATCCATCTTTGACATAAAGGATGAGACGTAAACAAACCAACATGTATCAACTGCTATTTTCTTACAGCCCTTAATTCTCTGATTTTGTAATCTATTAGATCTGTAATTAACTATTTTCACTCAAAAACAAAGCTTCGAGGCAATTATTTTTTGCCTAATAGGTTCACATTTACGAATATGGCCACTGTTTTATATTGTATAGCATTGATCCTGAATTGAAGGGTATTTAATATAACTCATGCTGAGAAACAATGAAACCGCTAATAAAATACTATTGATAAATGTATTTTGAACTATTTGACATGGTAATGGAGCATTTCGCTTCCACTTACGTCATAGAAGCTGTGCATATTTTTGTAAATTTAATGTGCTGAAAAACAATCATTCATATTTTCCTATATTAGAAAGTACCTTGCACACTTAAAATCAAAATCTGTGCTCGGTGAAATATACTGCCGTAACAATTCAGTAAACTGAAAATTTACCAAAGTTTCGTTAAACATATGATAGTTCACTGAAATTCGTATCTGGTTTTAGCCAAATTTCGGTAAAAACAATCATTTACCAAGCTTCGTCAATTGTAATCACTGATCTTATTGGAAAAATCGCAAAATGCCGAAATCAGCAAAATAATTTAACGAACTATACGGCATTCACATTTTGCTTTGCCGAAAATACTTAAAATATCTGTCAACGAAAACGGACACATAAATAACTGTCAGAATGAAATTAGGTTAGGTGCGCATGAAAATTTTAAAGTGGTAGCGTCGCAGTTCAGAAAAATCAGTGAGGAAGATTGAACGGGTGCCCCGGAATGAACCTTCCTCGACGGAAGAAGCAGCACCGACAACCGGAGATAAGATGTCCGAAGAGGTGCTAGATTACGAAGAGGTGCTACAACATTCGGAACAACTTTCCTGGAGGCTGGCTTCACCAGAAATAACATCAAATACGTGTCGCTCATCTCGATCACCACCGGTTACTGAGTCGAACAGCTGATCACTAAAATTCACAACTCTGGGGAACACGTGGTGACATCTATCTGGTCGGATACACCAACGTCGGCAAGAACTCCCTGTTCAACGCCCTTGTCCGGTCCTATCTGTGCAAAGTCAAAGCCACCGATCTGATCCAACGAGCCACGGCTTGCCCTTGGTCCGGACCGACTCTCTAGATGCTGAAATATCCCATCCTAAGATTTTCCCGTTACAGGCTCTATCTTCGCTCGAAACGAGTTCAGTCCGAACCGAAGAGGAAAACTACGCAAGCACTAAGCCAGAAGCACCGGATCACCCGAATTTGCCTCACATTGGTCAAATCTTCGCCGACGACGGTAACTTGTGACTATTTAAGGCTAGATTGATAGCCATTTAAAGTGTTTTATTTTTCGTGGAACCACCAACTTGAATAAAAAAAAACAATGTTATAAAATTGTATCCTACTACTTTTATTTCCCTTTAAAATCGCAACCTTAATCAAGCAAACAAATTAAAAAAAGAAAAACAGCAAGGATTCACACAAAAAAATACCGATAAACGGTAAACAATTTTTTCCGACGGATTGGTAAAAATTGACAGTTGTGGTAAATTTTGCTTTGCCGATCTCACGACAATTGAATGTTTTACCGAGATGTTTGCCGAGCGCTCGGCTGTTGGATTCTCGGCACTTCTTTTTACCGGACTCGGCGAAAAAATCTAAGTGTGTGGGTCACCCGCTCCGCTAGCATTTGCATGAAATTTGTATGAAAAGACGGTTTATTGACAAAAAAATCACTGATGAACTTTGCACCACTACATTTATTGGCGTTGACGGCACCGTCGAAAAATTTTCTCTTTCAGCAAATATAGACAGTTTCGTATGAGAATTTTCGGTGGAGTGAAAGGATAGTACAAAGTCCGCCATGTTTCACGCACAGTCTGACGTTTGCTTATGGATTTTCTCATAGGAGTAAAGAGCTACAGAGTCGCCGTCAACGCCAATTGCATGGTGGTCTGTTGGCGCGTTCCCGCCAGACCGCCGCTACTGTAGCTTGGGTTTGACCATCGCGTACACTCAAAAATAATATTATTCCAAGAGTGATTAAATTTTATACATTTCATGTATAAACGTTGATTATACATCGGTTGGCTTAAAAAGTAATCAGGCCTTAGATTTTATTTTACACTAAAAAGTAATATAAGGGACAAAATCATCAACTGGCATAATCTTCGAGCAAAGTATGTTGTTGCGTGTCGATCGGTCTCCGATTGCAACGAAAAAGTTTTGGTGTTTATTTAGGTGAAAAATATCATAGTGAAACAAAAACATGAAAGTTATGATTTTCCGGTAAAAAACATTCTAAATAATTATTTCTCCAAACATAAAATGAATGTCTTAACTTCCTTCATAACAACTTCACTTTATCCGATTTTGATAAATGCCTGTGTTTTACTTGTCTATCAGTTATCATAGATGGCCAGACAGAAATCTTATCTGGCGGTGGACCAAGACCGTTGACAACATCTCTAAAAAAAAAGCTAAAAGTATAAGAAGCCACTTCTTTCAAACCCCAGTACGAGAATCTGAAGTTAATCATCTGAATTCACGGAAACGATCATAGTCCTTCCGGACGCGCTAAGAAGATCTACAGGAAAATAACGGGAATTGGAACAGAAGGATTCGATTAAAAAAGTCACGAAATTCCTTTGCTGAATGCAAATGACAACATGGGAAATGTTATGGAGGATGCCTAGGCTGGTCAACAACGCGAACAACGATGATTTGGTCTGTTCCAGCTATAAATTTTGCCAACGCGTCTTGACGGTGATTTTAACAGGACAACGAAATATGTTTTATTTGTCATATTGAAAAATAAAGTTTATTAACGTGACGATTGTTTTCCTTATCAAACTAAAACAAATAACACTAATTTTAAAATGACAGCAATCAAACACATTCTATGAAAAATCAAATAGTAAACAAACTATGCATACACTCACTTTATACTATTTTATGTATAAACAATATTTAAGAGTTCTGGCCGCACTGCCTTCGTGATCGGTTGATGTCTTAAGTGCGTCCGGTAATTTGTTCTTTTTCGAGTGATTTATACGGCTTTAAATATGAAATGTATTGTCAAGTGTCAGTTTCCAGTATTAGAATTCATAGGATATAGAAATTATTTTTGAGAAAAGCCGTAATTTCTCGATCGGTGGTCCTAATTTGTGTCGCGAATTAGTACAATCTTTCGTCCACCATGATGTTTTTTTTTTCGATCGGTTGCTTGGTTTTTCCACCGGCCGGGGCGCGTTGTAGTGTATGTGAAATGTGTTCTTTTCTCTGTTTCTCCCCCTTTAATTTTGCCCGCAAGAGGAGGTGCGCTATGATGAGAAAAAATCTCATTTCGTCTTCCGTCGCGGAATTCGTGTCAGCTGGTGCGAGAAGAGCGTGGTGAAAGAAGAGAGAGAAGCAAGTTGGAAGATCGCGCGCATATAACATATAGCATGCCAGCAGCAGCATTGGCTTTGTGAATGGATAATCATCAGAAAATTCGAGTGAGAAAAAGCATCGGGAACGGACGGGATGACGGAAAAAAATAAAGAAGAAAAGGCTGTGGGTGTAGTGTGGATCGTTGCTATCAAGCAGAGCTTGGAAGTAAGCGATCGGTTCTATTTGAATTTTGTGTTTCTGGCGATTTGTGCGGCTAGAATCGGCGGGAGGAAAATTAAATATAATTATTGTGAGGCTATTAGTAGTGTTGGCTGATGTGTAGAAAGAGCTTTTGGAGCTAACTATTGTGTCTGAATTGGAAAGATTTCGTGTGTTTAAGTTTCGATTTCACTATCGTGATTGTGTTTGGTCATGTTTGATAGTTTATTGTAGCTTAGAATCGACCCAAGAAATGTAACGGTGGAGCTGGTACTTGACCGCGTGGATCTATTATTAGGTTTTTGCAAAATGCATTACTTTGTGCACAGAGTGGAAAGATGTTCAGTTGTGGTTGTTTAGAGATGACTAGAGAAAGATACCCTAATATAAAAAAATACCATACCCGAACGATATCTCAAAAAATAGAACTATTCCACAAATGGTTTGGATGATATCCTGAATATGTCGTTAAGCAAAATAACCATACACATTTTATTAGGGTAAGCATCAGGAATGCGCTCCCGGATGTATTGATTTGGTGAGTATGTTCCAGTTGAAGATTGTTCTTACACATTTCTCGATTGCATTTTCGAGGGGACGTGTCTGGTTTTGTGGGCAGTGCGTTTGATTGTCGGTTTGGTGTTGTTTGTTGGCTCGCCCGCGCGTTGTGGCGCCGCTATCAGGTAGGGGAAAATTTCTCCTATCTGATGGTGGTGTTGGCATGCGTGGGCGGGATGCTGGTTGCGCCGGATTGGCGATGGGATGCATTGTTTGCGGGAGTGGATGCGTCCCTTCGGGGGAGTATTCCAGATTTGTGTATGTTCATCGTTCATCGTTTCATTTGTCAGAGTGATGACCACGGTCGCATGATGCATGTTCCTCGGCTTTTTACGGTTAGGTGTATACGAATAATTCACTATGATTTTATTTCCATCTTGATATAGTTTGAGTTTGAATACATCCTAGGTCCTATTATATTATTATTAAATATTCATTGATAAATATTTATAACAGGGTCAAAACACAACTGGAAGAAGCAACGTTACATCATTTGATTTTCTCTAATGTATGTTTAACGTTTATATGACAGTGAAATTAACCATTTAATTTTTCCTTTCCAGGATAGAAAGTTACATAGTTTTTTGATATATTTATTTGTATATTTGTAAATACTTATTTAATCAAATTCTGAATATGAGTGATGAGGAAGCTTATTGTGTTCGCGAGCCCTCCGTTTAGGCTGGACGCATTGATTTAAATCTTTAAGTTTATTTTCAGCTCTTCGACATTTTTAGATTAATATTATAATGATTCACTATTTTCAGCCTTCGTTCAGGAAAATACAAAAAACATTGGAATGCATGATTACAATTGGATAAACACTGTTAACTGTCCAAATAACCTCGATTTTTCTGACTATTGATGCATTATGAAAGTTTACTAGAAAAAAGTTGTCCTGTACATCCTGAAGGACCAGAAGGTGTATCAAATAGCTTATCATTGTTATTTACTTTTTATTTTATTATTATTTATTAATATGAATTTGGCCGGTTGCTTTTGGTGCAGCTCCACTTGGTTATTTGGCTGAGATCATTCCTTTTTATTTATTTATACAGTAACCCCTCCCTATCGTATAAACATCAATTCAGCTTATCGTTTACCAAAACGAACCTTGCTGCAAACCCTACCCTCTTACCCAACATCCCAGCGACTCCTCGTGGAAGTGCAGAGGATTTCTCGGCTTCCATCAAAGCGAGTGTCACGTCAACACATTCCTACCCATTCCTTTCTTGACCTGCGTTCAGGCGCGGAAGTCATCCCGTCCAGTAATCTGTTGGCAATTTCCAACAGTGGTCTAAGAAAAAACTTAATATTTATTTATTCATCTAACATCCAATTAGACCTGTGCGCCGCCATGCCACGCCGCAGCCGATGAAATTGAACCAGTGTGCCGCCGCAGTAAAATCTTTCACGCCGCCGAGTAAATTTATGTCACGCCGATGAAAAATCCGTAACAATCTTGAATGCGTTGAAATCAGAACTTGTGTGTGTGGTGCAGCGATTGTCTTTTAGTTTTTTGACGTTCTCGATCTAGCACACAGGAATGAATCATTCGGATCGGATCTACATAAAGGTGAATAAGTGACTATTACTAACAACACGTTGAGGTCCAAGTTGTGCGGGATTCTACGTGTATCCGAACTACATCTTCAAATACATAAACAAAAAGTTATATGACTACAATGCGTGGTCATTCTATTATGTATCAGAGTAATACAAGCATATCATTTATCGCTATCAACATATTTATAACGTTTAATGGTCAATAAATGAAAAAATTCCTAAGGCCCATTAAAATGTTACGTAATTCAACACATTGCTTTTTAATACTATGAAGGCGTACTTTTCTTATACTTAATAAAAAGGGTTGTAACACTTTGCCATACGACTCCACCAACAAGCACTAGACATACTTTTCTAAACAAATTCCGGAGGCCAATGAAAACCACGCAAAATTCAGTAAGAGTTACTCATATTTGAGTTCCGACGCTTTTCCGAAGAAAACTTCTTGAATATGAAGAAAACTGACACTTCTAACCTGTGTACAATTTTCTTAATTTTTCCTCATATTCGATTTTTTTGTATTTGAATATTGCGGAGTTGTCAACAAACTACGTAGCATTACGGCATATTGTTGAGGAAAAAAGGCCTCTTTTAGTTTTATGATCTGAAACTGAAGCTTTTGATCAGTATAGTATTCCGGGATATATTTTTGCTGCTTGTTTATCACATTCTAGACACACTCGCGGTGTTGCTATTTATGTCAAAGAATCAGCTCAATTCGACCTTCGCACCAATGAAGTTATCGATGGTAACTGGTTCTTGGGCATTACAGTTGTACGTGGCATGAAGATGGGTAATTATGGTGTTTTGTATCATTCTCCCAGTTCTAGTGAGCAGCGTTTTGTTGAATTTTTAGAGAACTGGCTCGAGACATTCCTTAATTCTAGTAAATATTGGTATGTGATTTTAATATAAATAGGCGTGATAACCATAATTCGAATCATTTGAAGCGTTAAGCTGAGTCTTTCAATATAAAGCAAACGGTAAATGAGGAAATACGCGTATTTCCAGACACAGTAAAATTTCAATTTACCACGTTTATTCCAATTTTGATTTCATTTGTTCAGTTACGGATACTGATTTGAAAACAACCGATAACGATAACGATAATTTTGTAAAATTGAAGTGCTGGAGAAAATATTCGAAGCAAGCTGTTTCGAATCTTGTTGAGAGGAGCGTGGATTTTCCATTCGCGGCCGGTAACTTAGATGAATCTACAGCTGTTCTTAATAACGCTTTGAAAACGTGCACCAATCAACTAGTTGAGCAAAAGTTTGTTTCTTTGAAGAATTCGAACAGCTGGTACAATTTGGATATTTTGCGTCTTAAACGGAAAAGGGACATGTGGTACAAAAAGTTTTGTAAATCAAAAAATGACAATCATTGGACTAGGTACACAATCGCACGTAATAAGTATTCACAATCGATAAAGAAAACACGTTGTGATATGCACAAAGGAAGATTGATCAGCATCAAAACAACAGCAAAGAGTTATGGAAAATTTGAAATCTTTATTAAAATCTAGTAATTGCAAACCGCGGCCCATAACTTTTAATGGCACATTAGAACAGTCAGAACAAGTCATTGCATCTAAGTGTAATGATTATTTTGTCGAAAGTGTTTCATTGATTAATCAATCCATTGAATTGGTCGATGAACCTGACGAAATAAAACAGCCAGTTAATAGTAGTTGTAGATTTGAAGGTTTTCACCCAATTACATTAGATGAACTTAGAGTTATTTAATTTTCATTTGGAAAATCGGCTGGAGTAGATAATGTTAATGCTAGAGTTATTCGAGATTGCTTTCCTTATTAATAAATCATTGCAGAATGGACATGTGCTAGGAATTTGGAAAGAATCTTTAGTGGTTCCTATTCAAAAAGTTGCTGGAACGATTAAAGCCGAAGAGTTTCGTCCCATCAATATGTTGCACACATTAGAGAATATTTTAGAACTTGTTGTTAAAGGCCAGCTGTTGGAGTATTTGAATATAAATAGTTTGTTGATAGTGGAAAAATAACTTGGAGTGTAAAGATACGATTGTTGCTGTTTTCTTGGATCTTAATCGTGCTTTTGAAACCATTTCTTGGCCCTTATTGTTAATATTAATCAAGCGCTTTGGATTTACGAGTACTGCATATAAATGGGGTGACTGTTTTTAATGATTTTCATGGGGAATAACCTTAGAGTGCCCCAGGGAAGTGTATTAGGGCTTCTGTTATTTATTATGTATATTAATGACATGCGACGTATTTTACGTTTTTGCGACATTAATCTTTTTGCAGATGATCCTGTGTTATTCATTGCAGCTAAGGATTTAGATGATGCCGTTTTACACTAGAATGAAGATGTGCGTTCTCTTAGTAGATGGTTGAAGCATAAGCAGTTGAAATTGAATACAAGTAAAACTAAATTTATGGTAATTTCGTGAAATCGAGTGAATGAGAACGTCTCTGTTGTAATTGATGATGAAACTATTGATCGCGATCGGAAGATTAAATATCTTGGCGTGATAATTGATGACAAACTTAAGTTCAACTCTCATATAGACAATGTCATCAAGAAAATTGACAAGAAGTATGGAATTCTATGTCGACTGAAAAACAATTTAACTATTGCCAGTAAAATACAGCTATACAAATCAATCATCTCTCCTCATCTAGACTTTTGCCCTTCCATTTTATTTCTGGCCAATGCAACACAAATATCGAGATTACAGCGCTTGCAGAATAAAAACAAAAGCGTTTGATTTTGAGATGTAATAGATTCTCTTCCTCAACTTTGATGCTAGACGTCTTACAATGGTTGTCGGTGAAGCAAAGAATTGTATGTTTGACTGTGGTGTTCATTTTTAAAGTAGTTAACGGTTTGCTGCCTCGATATTTGTGTGATCGAATTGAAAGAGTAAGTGACTTTCATAGATGTAATACAAGAAACGCGATTGAAATAAGAACACATCATTTATTGACTTGTGCTTCACAAAATTATTTTAAAGGAACAAATGATTTGCATTTCACACATTAAAACTGTGTATTGAACAGTTATCCAGTGATTTTCTTTTATGAAATTGACAAATTATGTATCTTGACAAAGCTATCTCTAACGCATGATTTTATATGGATAGCTGTCATATTGACTTTTTAATTTTTATTGTAGCACTGCAAAAACTATTTTTAATCGCCACGATGGTGATGATGGATTTATAATATTTGATTTAGTAGTAGAAGATTTAAAAAAGGTAGTCTCCAAGCATATGAGCCAATGTAATTTTGAAGCTTATTTGTAAGTAGTAGTAAGTTTTCTAGCAAATTTCGGGGGTTCGGGAGCATACTTGACATTGCTGAAAATTACGATAGCATCAGATTGCGGAGGTTAGTGGCGCCGGTGGTGTAGTGGTAAGCGTGATTACCTCCCACCCCAGCAGGCCTGGGTTCAATCCCAGTCGGCGCCGCCGGGATGTTCTGAGGCATAACATCTCTGATCATGTCTTCCTTCGGAAGGAAGGTAAAGCCGTTGGTCCCCGGTTCATAAGTTGATGGGTCGATGGGTAGCGTCCAGGTGGGAGAATCGCCTCCCTGGCGTCGGTAGCATTGGTGCTCAGCACAGAAAACAAGATCGACGGAAAACAAATCAAGGAGATTGCGGGGTTGCTAGTGTAAAAGGATGCTTTGTTGATTTTTCATTAGCTCTTGATCGCTTGTAATACGTATTATTATTTTAGGTGGGCAAAAAGGCGAACTTTGAGGTGGACGCCTGAGCTTTTTCACATTTATATCACTGTGAAGCAGCTAATAACATATCACGCCGCCGCCGAAAATATTTTGATCGGCGCACAGGTCTAAAGTTAGAACTGTTTCCAACCTGGAAAATAAACAAATTGGCTAATAGTAATAAGTACGATTGGCAAAACTTAACAGTGTGCCATCGTGTGTCCTACGTGCCGAAAAGTGTGCCATGATAACCTCTTGTATTTTCTAAAACTTTGCCAAAGATTTATCTTGAATATGAAATATTTGAAAAAAAAAACTACAAAGGACAGCCCAATGGGGTTGTACGAACAGTTAACGTTGGACTTCGCTCACATATGTTAACTTTTTTGATCGAACGTTATTTAAAATTCCTGATATTATTATGAAATCCGTTGATTTCTTCCGACTTGTAATAATTGATTAGTGTCCGTTTTCCGTTTATTACTAATAAAATTATTTTTCAGTTCATGTGTAATTATTCTTGTGTTAGAAAATATTTCAAACGAACTCTTTCTTTGAAAATTGTGGTGGCCTTGAAACGGACCGTTTCGATGGTTTCTGGAAATAGTTCAAGATCTCAGTAATGACTATAGCAACCATTATTCAAGGATGCTAAATTTGTTTAACCATCATTTGGTCATGATTGACATTATAAATTGAGCATTGTGTGTCCGGTATATGAGCTCATATTTTGACATACTATTGAATTAACGACTTCAAAACACTGTACAATTACAAGAATCTCCGAATAGCGTGGTGGGTGGTACCTTCTATCCAACACAATTTCTCGACTGTCCTCCATCCAACTGAGCTAATTTTATTGTATGTGATTGCGTCAACCATAAACTTGTCACCTACAGAAAATCAGCCCAACTGGCTAGAAAACAGCAGAGAAATTGCGGAGGGTGGATGGCACCTCCCACCAGGCTTTTCGGAGGATTCCTACAATGGTTCATTATTGTGCGCGATCATCCTACATCTCTATAAGTTCAATCAGGTAGATCGACTTTTCATTCGGCTTCGGCTTGTTACATTCTTCGGCCGATGTTCTTCGGCATGACGATGACGCGCTTGATGAAGATGCACACTACCAAAAAGTCATGTAAATTTCCGTGCCCTGAGACCAAGAAACGAGAAAATAAATTCAATCAATCGTACTTTTCGTCGAGTTGCGTATGTTTCGGTTTGAGAACACTTAATTTTACATGACATGTTTGTTTACGTTCCATAATTTACGTCAAAGATGGATTACGTCTCGTGTAAAATTAGTTATTTTTAAGTGTGTGGCCGACAATAGTGTTTCTCACGATGAGCAACTGTACCCAAACAGTGGTGGTGTGGCTTCTGTACTACTTCTCTGGCTGGAGCAGGCAGCCTTGGTAGCAAGTTGTTGCGGGGAGCCTGTTAAGCGTTCACATGTCGTGTGTTGGACGATCGATATAAACACTTGTTAGTGGCTGTGTTAGGAAAGACACCTTGCACACTTAGAAATTTTTTACAGAAATCAGTAAAATTTTACCAAAATCTCAACAGCTGAACGTTCGGTAAACAGTTTCGCAGATTTCCTGTAATTTTTCACAAATATCTGTGAACTTTTCACAGATATCTGTAAGTAATTACAGGAAAACTGTAAAATTGTTTACCAAACGTTCAGCAGTTGAGATTTCGGTAAAATTTTACAGAAATCTGTAAATTAATCTTAGTGTGTGTGGTCTACGGATATGAAATTTTGATGCTACCCATTTTTGGTAATTTTCTTAGACGTTTACTAATTTTCATTATTTGTACTGTATACCACAAAATTGCTTAATTAAATCCCCAATCGAATGGCATATTGCATGACATATTTCACAGTAATGCTTTTGCGAAATATGCGTTCAAAATCTTTCAAAATTTCGTTACATCAAGACCAACAATTGAAAAGGCCTCAACTCCATTTTGTAAACAAACCTTGTAAGGCCATTTTATCGCGAACCGAAGTCCACAAAGGCAAACAAACATAATGAACAGGTAGGGGAAATTCTTCTCTACCCGATTGTGGTTTAGGTTTGCAAATGTAGGTTTCGGTTCGCGAGAAAATGGCCTTACAAGGTTTGTTTACAAAATGGAGTTAAGGCCATTTCAATTGTTGTTCTTGACATGTTCCATTTTTGGTGCTCACAAAGTGTACCCCCCTATAGAAATCACAGACGTAGTCCTACGTCAAAAAAAATACAAGGGGCAGCCTTATGGGGTAGTACGCAATGGCGACGTAGGACTAAGTGGTCTTATATAATAAATCTTATATGTTAACTGCAGCATGAGCTTGCGTTTTGTGTAGGAAGCGGAATTTGAGCGGGGTTCTCTCTGTTCATACTCTATAGTATGACGCGCTTGACATAGATGGCCCACAGCGACTCACGAAGCGCTACTGATTCCGATCAATAGCGGTGTGGCTTCTTCCTCCTTCTATGGATGCTCATGTGGGCTGCAGCTCGCTGCTTGCAGGCAGCCTTTCGTTGTGTACTGGAGAACAATGTTCAACGCCACGTGTCAATAGCACTGCTGCTCCTGCTGCTGATGATGATGCCGACAACCGGACACCACCACACGCGGTGATTGGAAATGAATCCGATCAGCGGTTGAGGCCAGCCTTGATAGCTAGCTGCTTGCGGGGAGCCTTTCGTTGTGTACTGGAGAACAACACCACTCACCACGCGGTGATTGAATAAACACCGTTTGGGGAGACCGGATTGAATTCAACTTTGAAATCTGTGTTAGGAAAATCGCTTTTCACAGGCAATCGGTGATAATTTTAATTATCATAGCATAAATGGTAAAGTCTTGAATTCAACAGATGCATATAAATATTTCTGATCCATCTGTGGTAAAGTTATTGAAATTGCTCCAGGGGCAGCTGAGTAATTAACGTTCCAAATCTTTCATAATTTTGTTACATGTTCCATTTTTGGTTTTCACACCCCCATATAGAAATCACAGACGTAGTCCTACGTCAAAATTAATGTTTGATTGGGAATTAATCGTTGATCTGTCAATGTCAAAATAAAAGACGTTTAATATCCAGAAACTTTCACAAAGACAACACTAGTCAACAATACAAGATTCACGAGATAATGACGTTTTCCCGTCTTTGCACACTTCTGGACCACTGTGTGGCGGTGTCCAAATACAGTGCGCAGTGCCCTGTTGTGTTGGACATGCCTGAATTGAACTTTAGACCAGTAATAGCGGATCGATGCCACCTCGTTGATAATTTTAAAATTTGAATACTTTGTCCTCTTGCAGTTCTCAATATGTGAATAATATACGATGATAATTTATGAACATGGTTACTCATGAAGTACTCGAAAATGTCGAGTCGACATTCTCAAGTTCAGGGATATTACACTTACAGAGGGTCATTGCCACCTCGTTGATTATTTTGCAATTCTAATCCTTCGTTCTTATGAAGTTCACGATATGCAAATATTTGGAATATCGCCTACATGAGATCTTAAAATTCTTATGCTTCATCATCATGATGTTCTTGACGTTCTTATTTCAGGAATATATCCCTCCCAGAGGACCATAGCCAAATCATTGATATTTTTGAAATTCTAATAATCCGTCCTCACGAAGTTCTCTTTCTTATGTAATACAATGTCGCCCTTATATAGGGTTTTTGTCATACCGATCATTTCTAAATTCTATTGTTTCATCCTGGTGAAGCTCTCGATATGCACATTTTTTGAAATTGCGACTTACCTGTTATTAATTTACTATCACAGTACTGGGTGCATCCCCGAGATGAAGATCCTACGAAGGCTCGTTCGTCAATGATCCTGCAGAGCAAAAATGAAAATAATATCACGTCAAATAGGATGCCGTACAACCATAGAGGTAACTCTAAAACTACTGGGTTCCGAAGAAAATCATTATTATTTTTGGCTCACTCAGTACCAGAACAACGGTCCCAAGCAGTCCCAAGCTATTTCACTCACCCCTGCATGTTCTGCATGAATCCACACACCCCTGATGTTATCTGTCAAACTTTCATAGCGAATCAAAACAAACATAGTGTAGTAATAGAATTTCAACTAGAATAGGGTACGTTAATCGTTTGCTTGGGACCAATAGGCTACTAAAGTGGTGAGCCAATTTAAAATCGTTAGTTTCGTATTGATTGTTGGTACAACCGCGTCGAAAATATGGTGTATTTTATAATTTTCCTGTTTTACGATGTTGATGAAATGTTTTTGTAGTAGGAATTGATCGAGAAACCTTTGAATGTGGTGGATTATTGAAAGTAGCTTTTCGGTATAGCTTAGCTTAGCTTAGACGGACTGCACATATCAATGGTTGCTACTCCGTGATTGATCAGAATCAGTGAAATTGCACACTGAATCGGTAGCCTTAAGTATGCACCTTAAGAATTGATAAAACGATCCATAAAATATTGGAAAACGTTGGATGATCCATAAAACATCGGAGAAAATCATTAAAAAATTGTGTATGATCCATAAAAAAATATCACTTTTATCAATATTTTATGTGAAATTTAGAAACACAATTGTAAAAATGTACTCGTGAGCACTCGTGTTTATTTCAGTTACCGTGGGGACACAATTTGTGATTAGCCCCGGTCCCTTTCAAATTGCATCATTATTTATGTACGGTCCTTATTGTGGGATAGAGGAATATCCACCTTTAGTTTAATGTACATCCTAATATGTACTCAACCCTGCGTCAGTACATCCCTGCTGTTCTTGGAGATTAGTGTAGACATTCGGTCAGAGTTGAGCTCGATTATCAGAGACGTGGCATAATAGGTACATCGTCTCTTTCGACTGCTGACTTTACTGGAGGTGTGCTATGAGCAATCCCACATTTCCATATGCTGGGTGATTACCGGTGAGAATCTTAAGGACCCACATTGGCGATCCTGCCAGAATCACAATTCTAACGAATAAACGGGTTCATTTATACCTAATCTAGTCTGAATCTGAAAAAAAAATTAAACTTCCAAGCCCAAGCGGTAATCACTCAGCGGGGAAAATTAAAAGTGAGGTTATATTCTACCGTGAGTAAGCGCATTTGCTGACTGAAACAGCTACAGCTACGTGTGAAAAAAAATCAGGTTGACGAAAACTAACTATCGTAAGAAATGCGTGCCTAGGGTGCGTTTCGGGACGAACGTAAGACAGTTTCAAGCATTCCACTAGCAATGTTGGCTATTTAGCGCGCTGGAAGAGCCGCTGAAGCTTGTGTTAATTTACAGGAAGGAAATTGACCACCGCGAAGGGTGGATGCCTAGGGTGCGTTTCGGGACGAACGTACGGCAGTTTTTTAATATTTTTCAGCGTATAGATAAGAAATACTCCAGAAAAGAAAAGTGGAGAGTTTCGCTGGCAAAGTTTGCCAGCAAGATGTGGGAGGCTTGGAATAGATAGCATAGCATAGGTTACTTCTACTGTATTTTAAATCAATATCTAGAAAAATGCACGAGAATTTCACTACACAGCTTAACGTAGTCTACGTCAAACACCATTTTTTTATAATTTTTAACTATTTTCACTATTTGAACTGTACACCATAAAATTTGCCATTTATCAGTAAACTGAATTCAATGGGTTGATTTCATTGGCCGTGTAGTATAGTAAAAAAAGGCGTAGCCCGACGTAAAAAAAAGAACAAACACAAAAATCGCAAAATGCCTACCTTCACTTATCTCGGCACGCTAGTATACAGCGTGTGGATGGTGGTGACGACGATCTTGGTAAGCTTATGATGGTGACGTGGCTGTGAACGGCTTGTTGAAACACTAACACACACTTGATCACTTTTAGACACTAAATTCATTGCTCGAACAAAAAATTCAACTAACTTGGCCCAACGCTCGACTTAGAATGAATGTAACTAGTTGAAAAACCAAATTTTTTTATTAGACAGACCAGATAAGCTTATCAATTGATATCAGTAGCTTCGCCCAAGTTCGATAACAGTCTTCACGAAACATAGACGGCGTTGAGCTCGAACTACAATTGACCATTTTGTCAAGCAGTTTCGGCGTAACATTCTACCAGCGATTTCACAAAACTGGACCAACTAGAAGCAAAAATCTCAAAATAATGTTTTATTTCAAAGTTCGAGTGGTAGTCAACGTCATTTTAACTGCTCGAATGAAGTGGTTATTTTTTTCAGTGCACGTTCATGGAACGCGCGTGCTACCGTTCGAACTCAGGTGTATTCTGCACATCGAACGTGATACGAACCGGTGAGCACTCTTGTTTATTTCAGTTACCGTGGGGACATAATTTGTGTCTTTAAAATTGTACCATTATTTATGTATGGTCCTTATATTTGAAATGACGTTTCACTTTCATCTAGTGATGGCCGATTTTAATTCGAAAAATCGATTAATCGATTAACGAAGCGAAAAGTAAAATATTTGTTATCGGTTATATCATGCCGATACAAGCATTAATTTCTCCAGAGGATCATCACCCATCGTTTCAAACATGTGCTGCACTCCCATTGGTTAAAAAATGGCAGCACAGCGAACAAAAAATTATCGATTAGTTGTTAATCGAGTAATTAAAAAATGGGACATCTCTGATTTTGGTGTGCTTGTTTTGCTAAAAATGAGCGCAAAATTTCATCTCTACCGAGGGGGCAGCAAAACCACAAAATTAATTTGAATACAGGGGGTATTCATTGGATGAAAGGGACCGTGAAAGAGGAAACTAAAATATAAAGTGTTTCTTCCGACAGTTTCATCTTAGTATTCATCTTTGGTATTACTTCATCACTATTGAGAAATGATAATGTATTCGATTTTTTTTTACAGTTGTCATTCTTGCATTTATCGCAAGGATCCGACCCTAATTGAAAGGTCCCGCTATTTATACTGTTCGGAGTGTTGAAACACCCTCCAAAGGCGCGCCCCTCTGTCAGTCAAAATTAGATTCCTTAGCAACAAAATTAAGGAATGACACTAACGGCGCCGGTGGTGTAGTGGTAAGCGTGATTACCTCTCACCCCAGCAGGCCTGGGTTCAATCCCAGTCGGCACTGCCGGGATGTTCTGAGGCATGACATCTCTGATCACGCCTTCCTTCGGATGGGAAGTAAAGCCGTTGGTCCCCGGTTCATGAGTTGATGGGTCGATAGGTAGGTTCCAGGTGTGGGAGCTGCCTTCCTGGCACATCGGTAGCATTGGTGCTCAGCACGGAAAACAAGATCGACGGAAAAAACAAACCAAAGGAAAAAAAAGGAATGACACCGATAATGACCATGCATCAGAACCCTAGACTTAATCCCTTCAAACTAGGGAACAACGAATGGAAGATTAGGAATCACATAGAGGAAGACTAACTAGCTCATTTTTTTCTTGTTTCAAGATCATCATCGGTGGGCAAAGCCGAGTCTTGTCACTATCAACAAGGCATAAAAAGTAACAAGGACTAAGATGTGTTCCTTGGATGACTGAAAAATTCTGTTCCCCTAGTTTGAAGTAGTCAGGACTAGGAATCGGTGCTGGATCTTACATCCCGTAACGTACCACGAAAAGGTGATCTACCCACGTTACGGGACTAATAATAATTTTTGATTAGCCCCGGTCCCTTTCAAATTGTAGCATTATTTATGTACGGTCCTTCTATTTGAAATGACGTTTCACATGCATCTAGGGATGACCGATTTTCATTCGAATAATCGATTAATCGAACCGAAAAATAAAATATTTGTAATCGGTTATCTCTACCGAGCAAAACCACAAAATTACCTTGAATACGGGGGGTATTCATCGGATGAAAGGGACCGTGAAAGAGGACACTAAAATAGAAAGTTTTTCTTCCGTCAGTTTCATCTTAGTATTCATCTTTATATAAACCTTGATATGAGCACAAAAGCAGGTATGCTGATAGGGCATATTTCATAGTTTGCTTTGCCTGATTTTTTGACGTAGACTACGTCTTCTGGGAAGGTACTGGGGGTAAATCGAAAATCTAAAATTGCGACCATCACGAAAAGGTGTAAGGCTTTGAACGCTTATAACTTTGTCATTTATAGATGAAATTAAAATCCAAATACACCCAGCGATAGGAAATAACTCTCGTAAGCTGTTACAATAAACGTTTTTTTTTTTCAATTTTTCATAAAAAATGTACAACTAAACAGAGATAATTTTATTACTGTTTTCTTCCCCTTCCCGTTGGTTATGTTGGTTTGCGTGGGCGTGCCTTAAATTTCGAGAAATAATCGATACAAGTCATTGTTAACAAAAGCTGTTACGCCCTAATTCCAGCTCTATCTAGAAGTATCGGGAACGCCTTCTTAAGACAGCCTACCGATAACTACCGATAAAAGTTTTGAGAAGCTACCGATAATAAAAAAAATAATCTGGCCACCCTAATTCCTACACAGATTACAGTTTTCTGTACCAAGCACTGAAATTCTCAGACGGTACCATTTATGGTTTTAGATTAGCTAGTCCCTCCTACTTGGACAATTATGCTATAGAACGGTTTATACAACCCCAGTTTTTTTGCTGATGGGGGCGAGGCATAGCAAGCCGTTCGATTGCATAATTCTTCAAGTAGGAGGGACTTGCAATGCTTATCTCTTAGCATGCTAGGTTCTGAAATTCGACAGTGAGCGTTCAAAAGGGCCTGCTTGTAATGTTCGAATTCATCGATTTTCTGTTTACATTCACTAGCGTGCACAGGAATCTTGTTAAAGAGGGGCAATTTTTTCTTCTATGGTGTATTTATTCTGGGGATAGGGAGTACTCCAAAGTGCGTGGTGGATGGTGCTGTCCACCCACCACTGTTTCCCTACTGTTCAATTTAGCTAATTTTATCTATTTTTTGCTCCGGTGGTGGATCATCTTCTTCAATGCAAACTGCTCTCAGACAGCCCATCATTATCAATAAGCCTGATGACAATCGCCAACTGCTCGTGGTGGCCACAATCGCTCGTCTCAACTGCAACTGGTTTTCCTCGGAAGGTTTTCGCAATGTTCCGCAACAGTACAGTACGAGTACGTTGAATTTGGTCATTTTCAGCGAAAATTGTACTTCTAATTTTTTTCAAATTTTAAACTAAATGCCAAGGCTAATAGGATCATTGCAAAGGTTTAAACAATATGTACAATATGAAACAAAATCGCACAAAAGTTATTTTGACCAGCGAGTACAGGATTGTAAACGGAATTACGACTTGTGCGAAGGATTGACCTTGTCTCAAAGTACCGCCAGTCGGGATGACAGGAAATGATGCCGAAAATTCAACATGTTGACGAATTTCACGACAAATGGTTGGCAGCACCCTCTCAGATGTCAATGAAACTTTTTAAGTGTATAGATTTCGTCTACTTAAGCAACTTTGCATACTTATTTTCTTTAAAAAAAATCTAGACCAACATTTGGAAAGGGCAGAATTTTTTTGTCATCATTATCTTCAAAAAATTATAACTCAATAATATCAAGTCCTACAAAAATGTTGCCACTGGATGATTTGTAGAGAAATAAATGAGCTTTTGTGATTTTTTTTGCAGGGTGGGAACGACAAATTTACGTTACTAAACACCAGCATTAATTCAAAAAATGCAATCTATGGGATATACTCACCAACTGAATGTACAGATGCGCATTTGTGAGTCATGCCGTGCATTGGTTCAGCACAATAGATATACATCCAAAAAAACCGCGCTCAGATCTGTGCGATCCACAACCATCCACAAGTGGGTATGAACCACCAACAAGTGATGAACAAACATCAACAAGTGACCACCAACCTGATGTTATACCAGGTCAGAATACTCAGATCGATAATTTAAATTTACACCTTTTTTATTTGTAGGCTAAATAAATACTCGTTTAAATCTTGCACACTTATTAATTCATGTTTTACCTTTCTTGTCTTACAGAAGTACCGTCAATTCCATCATTAGAATCAATTGCATCAGCGGACCAGTTACAGGGACCATATAATGTGAAAATATTCACTAGCATCGTTCACACATTGAATTTTTCACCAATTTCATTAAGGAACATGAGGACCATGGATTCCCGTGTAACAAAATCTGCAAACATCACACAAGCAGTACGACAGAAATTTTTTAATATTGATCCAACAGACATCAGTAAAGCAGAAGCATTCGACGAAATTAAAAAATAAGTTTAATTCATCTCCTGATGATAGAAATGAGTAGATAAAAGTTTTATCAGTGTTACCGCACTCTTGGTCAATAAACAAAATTGTAGAAGAGTTCAATGCACCGGTATATATGGTAAGACAAATGAAAAAAATAGTGCACGAAGTAGACACGGAATCAGTGAATTAGACAAAAATACTGTTATAGATTTCTTTTATAGTAATAATATAAGCAGGCCAATGCCTGGAATTAACGATTACGTGTCTGAACTCCGAAATGGACTAAAATTACGGGTTCAGAAGCGACTTCTTATGATGTCTCCCAAAGAGGCATATACAATATTTGAAGAAACGTATGCGAGTATTAAAACTGGCTTCACCTTATTTACAACGTTGAGACCCAAACATTGTAAGCTGCTTGATAGTAAAGGTACTCATAATGTATGTGTGTGCACAATCCACGAAAATGTAAAATTAATGCTAAACAGGTTAGGAATCGTATCCCAGGAAGAATTAATGGATAAACTACTTTGTAATTTTTCTATTAGGACGACAGAGTGTTATTTTCGAGCTTGCAAGAAATGTGCCACCAATCAAAAAGTTGCAGACGAACTTGCTGCACTATTAGAAGAAAGTGGTAATTTTTAAACAGTGGCTAACTACGGATCGTTGTAACTTGGAGAACATTATGAAACCAGCAGATGAGTTTGCCACGTACTTCGTAGATAAAATTGATAAGTTAATCACTCATGACTTTATTTGTAAAGAACAATCTTTATTTCTAAGGAACAAAAAAGATTCTTTAAAAGAAGATGAATTAATTTTAATTTGCGATTTCTCTGAGAACTATTAATTTATTGTTCAGAACGCTGCTCAGGGTTACCATTGGAATAACGCTCAGGCAACTATTTACACTTCTGTGGTTTATTATATGAAGGACAGTAAAATAGAAAACGTTAGCTTTATAATAATATCAGAGGTATTGGTCCATGATACAATAGCAGTTCAACTGTTCATTTCAAAACTGATAGAATTCTTGAAACTATCAATAGATTTCTCCAAAATTGTGTTTATGTCAGATGGAGTAGCTGGTCCCTGTGATTGCTATCGGTGGAACTTTAAAACGTAAAAAGAGCGGAAATACTATTAGGGTGAACGCTCCAATAGTTGCGGTAAGTTAGAAGCGTTAGGTTCCTATAGTTGTGTATTGTGTCTCCATACACAACTATAGGAACCTAACGCTTCTAACGTACCGCAACTAGCGGCGCCGGTGGTGTAGTGGTAAGCGTTTCCCCTACAACCCCACGAGAGCTCTACGACTGGGCAGTTAAACAAACAGAGAAAAGCATCACAAAATTGAATTTCTGTTTTATATCTACTGAGCAATACGAAAAAATGTCAGAAGAACTAGAAGATTTGTTTCACCACGTTAAGACGATATCTGGTACACAAAACTTTTACAGTTTTCAGCCTATTGCCGATAGTCAAATTGCAGCTCAAAAATATTCTAATTCAACGGAGCATCCAAAAAAATTTACTTTGTTTGACAAGGATAAGAAATAATATGCATAAGTTATTCTCTAAGTAAGATAAAATAAAAATTTATGAAATAAGAACACCATTTTTTCATACTCTGCCAATTAAACATAACATTAAAATTAAATTTTCTATATCATTCACATTAGGATTGAATACGTCTTCAATATCTTCATTTGTGTACCTTTCATTTGGAGCTTGTTTAGTAAAATCCGGTTCAGTGGCAGGTTTCACATGAGTCTCAACATTTCAATATTTTTCATGTCTCCACTAAAAAACAAATAATTGATTTTAGTCAGTGTGAACACGAAAAAGTTTTTGTCATACAACATTTTTTCTTTAAAAGTGCCCATCTTGAGATATATGAGCGAGTTATAGATAAATGGTCTGCCTATCTGTAGAAAAAAAATCCGATTTAAAAAAAATGTAATTTCAAGAAATCGTTATTTTAAATTTCAGTGGCTTCAGTGTAGCAATAATATGCAAGCTCATTTATTTATCTTGGCAAAATGTTTGTAGGACTTGACATTATTGAGTTATTATCATTTATTTGGTCTTGAAATTTTCAGAGAAGATTCTAAGATGAAGTCTTAGTAAGACAACAATAGACCAAGGTTAAATGGCAAATTAATACTCACTTTTCAATTATGGAATCCAAAAGTTGTCTTTAAACTTTGTACAGTTGCAAAACAGTCAATCCTCAGAATTCCTTGAGGTTCTTTTCGAAATTTTATGAATTCTATGAGCTCTTTTTTTTTCTCAGAAGTCCTCTGGAATTATTTTTAGAACTCTTGTTGACTTTTACTCAGAACACCGTGGAACTGAAAGTCCCTTTGAGTTTCAGAAGAATTACCTCAGTATTTTCTAGAAATTATTCCCGGAATGAGCTAGAAATTATCGGTACTGCCTTGAAATTTTCCTCAAAATCCCTTTGGAATTTTGCTCAAAATTTAATTTTCTCGGTATTCTTTTCGGAATTAGCTTGGGACTATCTGCAGGATTCACTAGAAATTATTCAAAGAATTTTCTTGAAATGCCAGAAATGCTTTGGAACTGTCCTCAGAATTCAGTATGCTTGAGGTTCTTCTCAGATTTTTTTTAGAACTCTCCTAAGAGCTCTTTTGAAATTCATTCAGAAATTCCTTCAGACAGGGTGGCAAGTGAACCAGGAAAACCAGGAAAACCGGGAAAACCGGGAAAAAGTCGGGAGTTTATTTTCACCAGGAAAAACCGGGAAAAACCCAGGAATTTCATAAGTCCACCAGGAAAATAATCTTGTTTGTATAATTTAAAAAGGTTTTAAATTTTATGTATGTCAAAGTTTCTTGTTATAATCAGGTCAAAACTAACCATTTTGTTCAAGTTAAATCTTTCACACAACTAAACATTGATGAACAAAATTTACCCTGAGAATTTAGTCAATATTTTGTGTATTTATTTTTAATTTAATTTAATATGATTTGTGCTTAATTGAAAGCAGACTTAAGCAGTGCCGACGCGTAACTACTTTGAAGTACCTGTTCAACATGTTCAATAAAAAAGTTCTATTTCTAAAAACTTCAGATAAGGCCTTCGAACTTCATGCAAGTTCTACAAAATTCGAGAAAGTCTTACGAACTTCAGGAAAGTCCTTTAATCTTTGCGGAATAACTACGAATTTAACAGAATTTTCTACAGATTTAATGTATCTTCTACGACATTTAGGCATTGCTTAAAACCTAAGGATAATCCTATTACAGTTATGGATTTTTTCCGAGCTTCAGAGAAGTCTTCAATACTCTTGGGAAGTCCTCTGAACTTTACATAGTTCTCCAAACTCAAAAAAAGTTCCTAGAACTTCCAAGAAGTCGATTGAACTACAGGTAAGTCCTACAAAATTCATGGGAGCTCTCCAAATTTAGAGTCCTCATATATTCAGTTAAGTCCTTTAAACTTCAGGGAAGTCCTCAGATCTTCGAGAAAGTTCTTTGAACTTGAAGGAAGTCTTACGAACTTCTGAGAATTTCTACGAACTTCGTGGTACTTCTACGATATTAAAGAAATTCCTATGAATTTCAAAAAACTCCGAACTTCAGGAAGTCCTAAGATCTTAAAAAAAAAGTTCCATGAAATTCAGGCAATACATACTTCAATGAACCCTTCAGGAAAGACCTTAACGCTTAAGGGAAGTTTAGGGAGTTTCTATGAACTTCAGCAGTCAGTCTTTTTAATAATAAGAGTTATTAAACCAGCGTTGTTTATGAAATCTTTTAATCATATGATTTTGAAATCATGTTGTAATCAAAATTCCGCTAAATAAGATCCTTGATTGTTGACAATTTGCGGAAAATTTAAACAAACTGGGAATCCGTAAAATTGTTAGAAGCAAAGGTTTGTTTAAAGAGTCCTCATTCATATCACATTTCGCAATTTCACCTTGAGATAAACTTGGCTAAAAATCTCAATAATAAAGTTAAAAAATCGCAGTTTCTAAAACAAAAATCTTAAGATTTAGGGACTTATAGATCTCTAAATTTCAGACATTAGATAGGGCTCTGCGCTAGTCCGTCGTATCTCAGCTTTTCTTCGTCATACACCCCTAGAATTGCTCATTTTACGTGTTAACGCAAATGTTTCAGTGTCAATCGTAATTAATCTTGTAAGCAAAGATGTTTTTTGCAAAAACATGAGTGAAAACGCTTGAAATTTTCCTTAAAATCCCCTTTGGAAATTTACTCAAAATTTGATTTTCTCGGTATTATTTTCGAAACTATCTTCGAACTATTTGCAGGATGCACTGAAAATTATCCACAGAATTTTCTTCGAACTCTCCCCAGAAGTATTTTGGAACTGCTCTAAGAATTCAATATCCTTGAGGTTCTTCTCGGAATATTTTAGAACTTTTTTTTTCTCATAACACCTTGGAGTTGAAAGTTTCAGAAGAATTTACTCTGTATTTTACAAAAATTCTTCCCAGAATGAGCTTGAAATTATCCTCGGAATTCCCTTTAAATTTTCCTCTACATCTACCTGGAATTTCATTCAAAATTTGATTCTCTCGAAATAATCTTGGAACTATCTGCAGGAAATTATTAGCAGAATTTTCATGGAGTCATACCCAGAAATATTTTCTTTTGGAGCTGTCCTCAGAATTCAATACCCTTGAGGTTCTTCTCGGAAGTCAAGTTTAAGTTGTCCGTCCATTCACCAAAACGTTGTAGTTTTTCTACCAGAAATGTTCAATGCAGCTTGTTCTTCCATGCAGCAGATTGTTGTAAGTTTTACACCAGAAATTTTCAATACAAACTTGCCCTCAGGCAATTTAACACTGAAAATTTCAATTGACCAGAACGATGCAAATTTTCCACCGACCGTTAATGTTCAATAAAAATTACTTCTCCAATGTTCTGATTGGTGCAGATTTCCTTTTTCATTTTCCACCAGGAATTTTCAATATATCCTATCATCAGAATGTTGCAGGTTTTTCACCAAATTAAGCTTCCACCTATTCATCATAAATTTTCAGTACAGCAACTTCCCTCCAATCATCAGAATAGTGCACGTTTTACACCAGAAATTATTATTAATTTTTTTCTCTATTCAGCAGAAGGATGCAAATTTAAGACCAAAAAATTTCCGTAAAGCTTGCCCATCCGTTCACCAGAACGGTGCAGATTTTTCACCAGAAATTTTCAATATGCCTTAATTTTAAATAAAGCTTTTATCTTCATTTACCAGACCAGTGCAAGTTTTCCACCGGAAGTTTTCTGTTCATTTCATTTATCATAGCGATGCAAATTTTGCACCAGAGATTTTCAATAAAGCATGCTCCTCCATTCACCAGAACGGTGCACCAAAAATTGTAAGTGAAGTTTGTTTCACCATGCACCTTTGTGGTGCAATTTTCAGGCTTTGCCTCTTCATGCGCCATCATAAATTTTCAATGAAGCTTGCATTCACCAGAACGATGCAAATTAACACCAGAAAAATTAATAAACCTTGCTTCTACATTCACCACAGTGTTGCGAACTTTCCACTAGAAATTTTCAGTTAAATGTGCACCTCCAAATGTTTAGCGTGATTCAATTTTTCCACCAGAGTTATCACTAGCGTGCACAGGAATCTTGTTAAGGAGGGGCAATTGTTTGTTCTATGGTGCATTTAATCTGGCGATGGTGAGTACTCCAAAGTGCATGGGAGATGGTGCTGTCCACCCACCACTGTTTCCCTACTGTTCAATTTAGCTAATTTTATTTATTTTTTACTCCGGTGGTGCTTCATCTTCTTCAATGCAAACTGCTTTCAGACAGCCAATGGAAATTGGCAATTTAATCCCAGAGACGATGTCGATGATGATCGGTTCGTCAAATGTTTGTGATAGTAGGTCTTTAACCGAAATGATACATTTGCTGCAATGTTGTTGCCTTGTTGGTTGGATTGAGCTGAAGTCACGTCAGATGGTGGTGAAACCGACATGAATGACCCATAAGACTCGCATTCTTCTTTCGTATGCACAATGCGTCGACAAGTACATGGTTCAAACAGTGCGCATAGCAGTGAACAAACAGTATATTGCTCTTGATCAATCCAATTTTGATCAGTGGTGTTGAGTACTTTGCACTGATGAAGTCTGCAAGTAGTAGACGAAATACGCGTATCTGTCAAAAGCTAAGCAATTATAACGGAATTAAAAGGAAATAAACCAACTCAAAGCGCTTCATAAAAGTATATTGCTGTTTTCGTCCTTACACTTGGCTTGTACTCCAGCACTGTCAAAATATACTGCCATCACCTGCTCCCGATAAATCTGCATCACTGTCAGGACCTCAGCTTTAGTATTGAAGATGATCGTCGCGTCTGTTTTCAACACCCGTCTCACACCCACGAATGTTTCCGTCGGCCGATCATTATCAATATACCTGATGAAAATCGCAAACTCACTGGAAATCCTATGTATGAGTGCTCATTGCAAGGTTATTACATGATGTAAGCCATAGTCTGTACGGAGTATTATATGCTGTTGTAGTTACACTTTACTATTACCATTGCGAGTACGTTGAACTTGGTCATCAGCAAAAATAGTGGTTCTAATTTTTTTTTCAAATTTAGATCTAAATGCCAAGGCTAATAGGTTCATTAAAAATGTCTAAAAAATATGTAACAATTGAAACGATTGTTAACGGAATGATGAATTGTGCGAAGGATTGAGCATTTCAACCCTGTCCCAAAGTACCGCCAGTCGGGATAACAGGAAATGATGCCGAACATTCAACATGTTTTAAAGATGATATAAAGGACAATCCCGAATTTATTGCACATAAACAGCTGTAGCTTTCTAACAATGGTAACACAAATGACAAAAAAAAATCAGAGAAGATTCTTAGACTAATTTTTAGCAAGGCAAACTAATACCCACTTTTCATTTAGGGAATCCAAAAGCTGTCTTTAATCTTTGTACAGTTGCGAAAAAGTCCATCCTCAGAATTCCTTGAGGTTCTTTACAAAATTTTTAGAACTCCATGAGCTCTTTTGAAATTCTTCTCAGAAGTCCACTGGAATTAATTATATGATTTGAGTAGTAGCTATACTGAAGATCCGAGAGATGTCGCCCCTTCAGTGGTAGGAAAATCATTTTTGCAGTATGGAGAATTTCAGAAAATCCACGATTTGTGACTAAACATGCTTTCACAGAAGGAAACAAATAAACGAGTGTTTACCTTATCACCATAGTAATGTACTCGTGCAACTTTTGTGCATCTAAAACTGCCCATAAAGACGATAATGAATAAAAACTGAAAATTTCCATGCAATTTCAAATGGTTTCCTACCATTCCCATACATTCGAAATTGACTGGCCATCTGGATGTGGATGATGTGAAAAACAACAAAACATGATTAATTACGCTTAGAACTCTTCATGATTTTTTTTTTCAGAACACTTTAGAACTCAAATTTCTTTAGAGTTTCAGAATTTTTTCCCGGAATAAACTAGAAATCATTCTCGGAATTCGCTTAAAATTTTGCTTAAAATCCCTTTGGAATTTCACTCAAAAATTGATTTTCTCGGTATTCTTTTCGAAATTATCTTGGAATTATTTGCAAAATGCACTAGAAATTATCCGTAGAATTTTCTTTGATTTCTTCCCATAAATATTTTGGAACTGTCCTAAGAATTCAATTCCCTTGAGGTTCTTCTCTGTATATTTTAGAATTTATTTTTTTCAGAACACCTTGGAACTGAAATTCCTCTAAACTTTCAGAAGAATTACCTCTGTTTTCTCCAGAAATTCTTCCCAGAATGAGCTTAAAATTATCCTCGGAATTCCCTTGAAATTTTCCTCAACATCCTTTGGAATTTAATTAAAAATTTGATTCTCTCGGTATTCTTTTCGAAATTATCTTGGAACTATATGCAGGATTCACTAGAGATTATTCGCAGAATTTTCATGAAATCATCCCCAGAAATCTTTTCTTTTGAAACTGCCCTCCGAATTCAATACCCTTGAGGTTCTTCTCGGAATACAAGTTTAAGTTGTCCGCCCATTCACCAAATCGTTGTAGTTTTTCTACCATAAATGATCAACAAAGCTTGCCCCTCCATTCACCAGAAGTGTCTCGTCAGGCCTCTCCATGCAGCAGATTGTTGCAAATATTACACCAGAAATTTTCAAAACAAACTTGCCACCAGAAAATTTCAATTGATCAGAACGATGCAAATTTACCACCGTTAATGTTCAATAAAAATTACTTCTCCAATCTTCTGATTGGTGCAGATTTCCTTTTTCCATTTCCAACCAGACATTTCCAATATAGCTGAGGCTTTTCTCGGAAGTCAATTTAAGTTGTCCGTTAATTCACTGAAACGTCGTAGTTTTTCTACCAGAAATGTTCAACAAAGCTTGCCCTTCCATTCACCAGAACTGTGCAATTTTTACATCAGGAATTTTCAATTCAACTTGCCCCTCCATGCAGAAGAATGTTGCAAATCTTACACCAGAAATTTTCAATACAAACTTACCGCCAGAAAATTTTACACCAGAAAATTTCAATTGACCAGAACGATGCAAATTTTCCACCGTTAATGTTCAATAAAAATTGTTTCTCCAATCTTCTGATTGGAGCAGACTTCCTTTTTCCATTTTCCACCAACCATTTTCAATATAGCTGGCTTCTCCTATCATCAGGTTGCAGGTTTTCCACCAAATAAAGTTTGCCCCTATTTTCGGATTTTTTTAATCATACATTTTCAGTAAAGCAGCTTCCCTCCAATTATCAGAATGGTGCATATGTTACACCAGTAATTATTATTAAAATTTGTTTCTCTATTCATTGCTCTATGTGATGGCAAACAGTGTAGTTCAATTTGTTGTGCAGTGAAAAAAATTGTTTTTATTTACGTGTGAAATTGTGTTGTGTGCCGCGATTGATTAATTGCAACGCGTGCCCAATTGTATTTCATAACAGGATAAGTAGGAGAATAGGTTACAAAAGTAGCCGTTCTCGTAAAATTTTGCTTATTCTTCGATCCCCCCGGCGCACTGAAAGGAAGCAATTGCTTTCCTATAGTAGCTGCGGCGGTGAAATCGATATTTAATTGTCTCTTCTGTACCCTGTGTATTGTTGCATGCAGCGTCTGTTGACTGTGTTTAGGTAGAAATGGAATGTCCAAAATGCGAGTCAGGGGTAATGGCAAGCGATCTGCCGTTAACCTGTAGTGGTAAGTGTTCTCGTGTGTTCCACACGAGATGCACTACACTTACAAGGAGTACGGCAAAGGTTGTCATGGAGAATGTTAATCTCCTATACAAGTGTGACGATTGTCTGTCTAGTTGTGACGAGCCGAGTGATTCGATCTCGCATGTTAGAAATATTGAGGAAGAAGTGAAGAGAATATCTTCTATTTCGGCCTCGATCACAAACATGCGAGATCAGATTGCTGCTCAAATTGATAACGCGTTGAAGACCGGTATGGAAGCTATCCGTTTAAATGTAAATGGTACCCTGAAGGAAGCCGTTGGCGGACTTGAAATATTATTAAATGAAAAATTGGAAAATATGACTAGTTCATTTTCGAGAATTATTGCGGACAAAAATTTAGTTGCAATGAATAAAAGCAGTGGATCTGAGCCGATTCCCTCTGAAGCGGGTCAAATCCCCGATGGTAATAGTAATAGTCATGACGAAGAGAATTCTACTAATGATAAAGTTAAATGTAGTTTCGCGGATGCTTTGAAAAACGGACAAGGGGACGGTAAAAGTAAGAATATCAGTAAAAATAAAGTTGAAAATGATAAAAGTAAGTTTGAAAGTAAAAAACTGAACAACCGTAAGGCTCGCCCGGTCATTGTGATTAAACCTAAAGAGTCCAAACAAGATTGCGAGGAAACTCGCAAGTTTTTGAAAACAAACCTGGATCCAAAAACACACAAAATTAGTAACTTTAGAAACGGGAAAGATGGCTCCATTATTGTTGAGTGTGCAACAGGATACAATGTAAATGAGGTGAAAAAGGGCATTGAAAGCAATTTGGGTGGAAACTACAACGCTGTTGTTCCAACATCGGTGCCAATGTTAAAAGTGGTGGGCATGAGCGATCAGTATTCCTCCGATGTCTTCATTGACTTCTTAAAAAGTCAAAATGAAGACATCGCAATTAATGATGTAAAAGTAGTTAACATGTTTGAAAATCCACGCTTCACTTACAACAAGTTTAGTGTTGTGATTGAAGTCGATATCGAGACGTATAAATGTTTGTTATGTGCGAAAAAAGTAAATGTAGGGTTTGATCGGTGCTCGATAGTTCCCGCGATTAATGTTTTGCGATGCTTCAGATGTGGAGAATTTGGGCACAAAAGCACGGATTGCAAAAATTGCGAGCGATGCTCTAGATGCAGCAAACAACATAGCACCTCTAAGTGTACGTCAACTGTATTGAAATGCGTTAATTGTTTAAAAACTAATAAAGAGCGTAAATTAAATCTGGACGTCAACCACGCAGCATTTAGTTCTAATTGTTTTGTGTATAAAAAACTATATGATCAGAAAAAAAGCAGCTTACATTTCAATAAATAGCAACCAAGTTCCAGTAGTAATGTGAGTAAATTAGAGATTTTGTATTTGAATATTGCGGGGTTATCTACAAACTACGTAACATTACGTCAGATTGTAGAAGATAAACGTCCACTTTTGGTTTTGTTAGCAGAAACACATATTGTAGAAATTGAATCTTTTGATCAGTATAGCATTCCGGGATATAAAGCTGCTGCTTGTTTGTCACATTCAAGGCACACTGGCGGTGTTGCTATTTATGTCAAAGAATCAGTTCAATTCAATCTTCGCCAAAACGAAGTTATTGATGGCAATTGGTTCTTAGGCATTACAGTTGAACGTGGTATGAAGATGGGTAATTATGGTGTTTTGTATCATTCTCCCAGTTCAAGTAATCAGCGTTTTATTGAAATTTTAGAGAACTGGTTCGAGACATTTTTAGATTCTAGTAAATTAAATATACTTGCGGGTGATTTTAACATTAATTGGCATGATACTAGCAATTCGAACCATCTGAAGCAATTAGCTGATTTCTTTAATTTAAAACAATTAGTAAGTGAATGTACGCGTATTTCCCGGCACAGTAGAACTTTGATTGACCATGTTTATTCTAATTTTGATTCTGTCAGTTCAGTTACTCAAGCTGATTTGAAAATAACCGATCATGAAACTTTAGTAATTAATGTCTCAGACAGTGTTAACGATAACGATAATTTTGTAAAATTGAAGTGCTGGAGGAAATATTCGAAGCAAGCTGTTTCGAATCTTGTTGAGAGAAGCGTGGATTTTCCATTAGTTACCGGAACTTTAGATGAAGATGCAGCTGTTCTTACTAACGTTTTGAAAACTTGTACCAATAAATTAGTTGAACAAAAGTTTGTTTCTTTGAAAAACTCGAACAGCTGGTACAATTTGGATCTTTTGCGTCTTAAACGTAAGAGGGACAAATGGTACAAAAAGTTTTGTAGATCTAATAGTGATAATCATTGGAATAGGTACACGGTCGCGCGTAATAAATATTCACAATCAATTAAGAAAACTCGATGTGAATATATTCAGAGGAAAATTGATCAGCATCAAAACAACAGCAAAGAGTTATGGAAAATTTTGAAATCTTTGATGAAGCCTAGTAATTGTAAATCGCGGACCATAACTTTTGATGGCATATTAGAACAGTCAGAACCAGTAATTGCTTCTAAGTTCAATGACTATTTCGTTGAGAGCGTTTCACTGATCAATCATTCTATTGAACTGATCAATGAACCGGACGAAATAAAACAGCCGATTAATAGTAATTGTAGATTTAATGGTTTTCACCCAATTACATTAGATGAACTTAAAAATATTTGCTTTTCATTAGGAAAAACGGCTGGAGTAGATAATGTTAATGCTAGAGTTATTCAAGATTGCTTTCATGTCATTCGACACACTCTGCGGGACCTTATTAATCAATCATTGCAATCTGGGCACGTGCCGCATATTTGGAAAGAATCTTTAGTTGTTCCTATACAAAAAGTTGCTGGGACGATTAAAGCCGAAGAGTTTCGTCCCATCAACATGTTGCACACATTAGAGAAAATTTTAGAACTTGTTGTAAAAGGCCAGCTGTTAGAATATTTAAATAGTAACTGTTTGTTGATACCGGAACAATCGGGATACCGGGAAGGCCATTCTTGTGAAACCGCTTTAAACTTAGTGTTAGCTAAATGGAAAGAAAATTTGGAGCATAAAGATACGATTGTTGCTGTGTTTTTGGATCTAAAACGCGCTTTTGAGACAATTTCTAGGCCCTTATTGTTGAGAACAATCAAGCGCTTTGGAATTTCGGGTTCTGCATACAAATGGTTTGAAAGCTATTTATCTGACAGAACACAAAGGACTGTTTTTAATGATTTTGTATCTTGTCCCGTTGACAATGACCTTGGAGTGCCTCAGGGAAGTGTATTAGGGCCCCTTTTATTTATTATGTATATTAATGACATGCGACGAGTTTTACGGTTTTGTGATATTAATCTTTTTGCTGACGATACTGTGTTATTCATTGCAGCTAAAGATTTAGAAGAAGCTGTTTCACGCTTGAATGAAGATTTGCGTTCTCTAAGTAGATGGTTGAAGTATAAACAATTGAAATTGAATATAAGTAAAACTAAATTCATGGTAATTTCGCGGAATCGTGTAGATGATGATGTCTCTGTTGTTATTGATGATGAGACACTTGATCGCGTTCAGGAAATTAAATATCTTGGCGTGATTATTGATGACAAACTCAAGTTCAATTCTCATATTGACAATGTCATCAAGAAAATTGCCAAGAAGTATGGAATCCTATGTCGCTTGAAAAACGATTTAACTATTGGTAGTAAAATACAGTTATACAAATCAATCATCTCCCCTCATCTAGACTTTTGCCCTTCCATTTTATTTTTGGCCAATGAAACACAAATATCGAGATTACAGCGTTTGCAGAATAAAGTAATGCGTTTGATTTTAAGATGTAATAGATTCACTTCCTCAACTTTTATGCTGGATGCTTTGCAATGGCTGTCAGTGAAGCAAAGAATTGTGTTTTTGACTATGGTGTTCATTTTTAAAGTAGTTAACGGTTTGCTGCCTCGATATTTGTGTGATCGGATTGAAAGAGGAAGTGATTTTCATAGATATAACACTAGAAACGCGGATGAAGTAAGAACACCACATATTTTGAATAATTCTTCACAAAATTCATTATTTTTCAAAGGTATTAATGTTTTCAATTCGATGCCTAGACACATCAAGCGTGCAACTACACTTACAGAATTCAAGAGACGCTGCATTTCACATGTAAAAGCTGTTTATTGAGCAGTTAATTTTTTATGAATGGATAAATCATGTATCTTGACAAAGTTATCACTAACGGATTAGTTTGTATGGAGACTGTCATCAAGACATTTTAGTAATTTGTGTAGCATATACAAAAAACTACATTGTTTGCCTCGATGGTGATGATGGATTTTTAGTTTTTTTGATTTTGTAGTAGTAATAGTAAAAATAGCTTTGAGTAGTCTACAATGGTTTGAGCCTCGCGCGCGGAATACAGGTATAAATGACTAATACGTGGAAATTGTGGCAAAAGCCTTAAATTAGTAAAGGATTGGCTGGAAGTCGTTTCCTTGGATATAGTCCTGGCACTGCGGAAGCTTAAACGTGTAAATCCCAGGTCACGTGTAAATGGAAGTATTGTCGAGGACTATACTTGGACTTTTGATAACTAGCTACACCTTTGAATGTTTTTGGTTGATGCCTATAGCATATTTAACAGGACATTTATATCTGTAATTGTAACCAGCTCGATTTTGTTTGCAAACCTGGTTAAAATGTTTATATTTAATTATCTTAAAGATAACTCGTCCAGCTCAAACCTTTGTAGGGGTAAGAGGTGGGACCATCATCATCATCATCAACAGAAGAATGCAAATTTAAAAACAAAACAAAATCCGAAAAGCTTGCCCATCCGTTCACCAGAACGGTGCAGATTTTCCACCAGAAATTTATAATTTAGCTTAATTTTAAATATAGCTTGTGCCTTCATTTACCAGGCTAGTGCAAATTTTCCACCAGAAAATTTCTGTTCATTTCATTAATCAGAGCGATGTAAATTTTGCACCAGAAATTTTCAATAGAGCATACTCCTCCATTCACCAGAACGGTGCACCAAAAATTGTCAGTGAAGTTTGTTTCACCATGCACCTTCAGGCTTTGCCTCTTCATGCACCAGAAATCATGCACCTCCAAATTTTTTACGCGATTCAATTTTAGAACCAGAGTTATTCATTTTGATTAGTCCCTCCATGCACCACCTTGATGATATTTTTACACCAGAAATATTCAATTAAAATCTTTTGCTTCGAATTAACTCCTTGAAAAAAAAAATACACCAGGAATGTGGTGCAATTTTTTGACGAAAAAATTTCATTGAAGTTTAACCCTTCATGCAACTTTGTGGTGCAATTTTCAGGCAATATATTTATTTATAAAAGGTGGGGCAATTGCCCCACCTTGCCCCACCCTGTGCACGCCAATGAGAGTTATTCATTTTGATTTGACCCTCCATGCACCACCTTAATGATATTTTTACACCAGAAATATTCAATTAAAAAAAAAACTTTTTCATTGATTCACCACCACGAAGGTGAATTTTTTTCAACCTTAAATTTACCCTCTTCTTTTAACCCTCCATGAACAACCTTGAAAAAAAAAATTACACCAGAAATTTTTTGACCAAAAAAGTTCATTCAGGTATTGTCCCTACATGCACCTTTGTGGTGCAATTTTCAGGCACTATCTCAAAGGAGTTGACACAATATGCCATTATATTATGAAATAAAGTTATTCTACCTTCAAACCAAGTTATCAAGAAATCAAGTTATTTTATATTATTATTTTGTAAGTGTGGAAATAAAAATCTTATTTATAAAGGGGGAGGGGCGATTGCTCCACCTTGCAATGAATCACCTGAAGAAAGCCTTACTCATATCTGATTGCAATTTAGGAACCAAATTTAATAGAATATGTATTCGCATTTTTATGAGGTCCTGAATTTAACCAAGTTCTACTCAGTAGGAAATCCAAAATATGTACATAGGACCGAAATCATAGGTTACTTCTACTGTATTTTAAATAAATATCTAGAATGCACGAGAATTTCACTACACAGCTTATCAACCACCATTTTTTTAAATTTTTAACTATTTTCGCTATTTGAACTGAACACCAAAAAAATTTGCGATTTATCAGTAAAATTAATTTAAATTTGGGTTGATTTCATTGGCCGTGTAGTATAGTAAAATAAGGCGTAGCCCGACGTAAAAAAAAAGAACAAACACAAAAATCGCAAAATGCCTACCTTCACTTATCTCGGCACGCTAGTATACAGCGTGTGGATGGTGGTGACGACGATCTTGGTAAGCTTGGGATGGTGACGTGGCTGTGAACGGCTTGTTGAAACACTAACACACACTTGATCACTTTTAGACACTAAATTCATTGCTCGAACAAAAAATTCAACTAACTTGGCCCAACGCTCGACTTAGAATGAATGTAACTAGTTGAAAAACCAATTTTTTTTATTAGACAGACCAGATAAGCTTATCAATTGATATCAGCAGCAAGCATTAGCAACAGCTTCGGCCAAAGCTTCGCCCAAGGTTGATATCAGTCTTCACGAAACATAAACGGCGTTGAGCTTGAGCTACAATTTCTTCAGTGCACGCTCATGGAACGCGGGTGCTACCGCGTGACCATCGAACGTGATACTTCCTACCTGCACGCAAGGATACTCAATGAGGCTTGCTATATTGCAACAGAACGGAACCGAAAATGGAACTTAGTAACAAATTAAGAAAGGTTTTGAACGTTAATAACTCAGCTGCCCCTGGTCCAATTTCAATAATTTTATCACCAATCGATCAGAAATATGGCTACGCTTCCGAATGTTGATTTTCAACAAGAAACTATTGAAAAACTGGTAAATGTCCAGCATTGTCCAAAAGCGACGAATTAACTAACAAATCCACCAATTACCTACATGCATATGCTGCTTCCCCAGCACAGTCGTCAGAGAGTAGTAAGTAGACGAAACAAGTCGAAATGGCATTCGCCTCCAATCCTCGGGCGCGTGCGAATAGGGAGGATAGAATTGCGTAGGGTAATTGATTCTGGTTGGACCTATCCAAAAACTGATGAAGGTTGGACCTATATTTTCAATCGCTAGTTTAGTCAATCTCCGCTAATTTTTTATTTTCAAAGATCACTTCACTATTATAAAAACTCTTTTTCTTCAATTTGCATGGGTGTTTTATTGAAAAAAAAAAAACCTCAAAACAATTGAGTTTCAATGTGTTTTCAAAACAGTTCACTTTCCACGCATTAGCTCGACATCATGCCTTACTTTCAAACATACAAAAAAGGAATATTTTTACGTTTATTTTTATTTTCATGCAGTAAAATACTACTTTAAAGTGTAAACAACACGTTAGTACGCCATTTATCCATTGGTTTCACTAAAATGTTTGAATAATTGACGAAATTCGAATAGATAAATGTGATCATGGTTGGACCTACGCATGATGATGGTTGGACCTATGTGTTTCCGAAGACGGCCGCTAGGTGCGCTTCGGTTTGTCTACATCCTTCATGCTCAGCTGATTTGAAATTCGATTTCGTTTTGGCCGAGTGATCAGTTGCTTCGATTGAAAAAATGGCTAACGAAAAGAGCTATACAGTCGAAAATCTTCAAGAGGCTGTTATTTTAGTAAGAAATAAATTTACCACGTATCAGGCACAGAAAAGATACACGCAAAAATTAAGGGAAGCCACGGCAAGAAATATGGAAGGGAAATAGTGTTGAGTGTTGATTTGGAGAACCAGCTAGGGGATTGGGTTTGTATGTGCGCTGCTTTTGGCAGTCCCAAGACGACCAAAAAGATCTTGGAAGCTGCTAAAGACCTTGCGTCACTAGTTGGGCGTAAATTTAAAGGAGGAATCCCATCGTCAGGTTGGCTGAAAGGGTAACCACCGATTTCCGAACTACCACGAAAGCACCGAAAGAATCTGTTAATATGAATTTACCTTAAGCACTTCTCATACACCTTATGTGTGTAAATTAATTTGAAATAAAATGTTAACAAACTAAAAATTGCTAACTGAAACTTATTTCCGAAAAAAAAACTCAGGAGATAAAAAACACTATAAAACCGGAATTAAGTTCTGATATTCTGTCAAATTCCCCGGGGCACCCAAAACATGCCCGGAAGTGGCGAATGTGGTCCAAGGCACTGAATTTTGTTATTGATCTTGTTATCGAATTTGGAAGTAATGTGAAGTGTCGCATGATAGGTTTTATTCCTTCCATGTCAAATTTAGGTCCATGGTCCATAAACCCTGGAATTGGTTCTGGCCATATCTCCGGAACCAGTTGACCGATTTCAAAAATATTCGATAGCTTTCAATGGGACCACAATACCTATAGTTTGACGTTAAAAAATTTCCAAATCGGGTCAATGATTTCCGAGAAAATGAGCCATGATGAATAGCTAATGCGTGGAAAGTGAACTTTTTCAAAGACGAAGTTAAACAAAAAATTCTTGATTTTTTAAAATAGCAAGTTCATAAAAACTGTATAAGAAGGGTTTTTTTTATGATACCAATAAGTTCTAAACAAAGTTTTTGAACAAATATGGGCTAAACTAGCATTTGCAAAAATAGGTCCAACCATCATCATTTTTTAGGTCCAACCAACATCATAATTCTTTGCTGAATAAAAACGTTTTATAAAATCATTTGTTCATAATATTTAACTTTTTATGCTATTATTAGAAACAAGAAATGTAGACCTTTTCCCTCATCATGCATTTTTTATAATTATATGTTGAATTCAAAAAAAAAAAACGACATGAATGTTCGTGTAAAACCTGCCTAAATAGGTCCAACCATCATCAGTTACCCTAATATTTTGCACACTCATCGCCATACTCAGAACCACACGCTCCCAACGACCACACCACTGTGTGGTGGTGTTCGGTCATCGAAATTAGTAGCAGCAGTAGCAGCAACAATCAATACGAAACTAACTATTGGTCCCAAGCAAGCGATTAACGTACCCCATTCTAGTCGAAATTCTAGTACTACGCAATGTTTGTTTTGATTCGCTATGAAAGTTTGACAGATAAAATGAGGGGTTATTGGTTTCTCCTATGTTTCAAGGGGTGAATCGATTAGCTTGGGACCGAAGAGAGTACCAGAGCTGAGCCAAAAAGTTGAGCACGTTATTTCGGGACCTTCTAGTCTTAGAGTTACCTCTATGGTAGCAGTGCTTTCGGCGTGTGGCGTTGAAAATTGTTCTCCTGTAACAACGAAAGGCTGCCTGCAAGCAGCGAGCTGCAGAGCCCACATAAGCAACCATCAAAGGAGGAAGAAGCTGCACCGCTATGCTATGGATCGGAATCAGTAGCTCTTCATGAGTCGCTGCGGGTCGGTCATCTATGCCAAGCGTGTCACCCTCGCATACATACGACATACAGCTCGACAGCCTTATCCGTGTTGAACACCCAGCTCAGAATTACTCAACCATCACTGCAAAACTGTCCTTTTCAGGGCCACCAAAAATTTGTTAAAGAGTATTATTTGGACATTGGTCAAGGTCATCAGTTTCCGCAAGCAGCTAGCTATCAAGGCTCAACCTGTCTATAGAAGGTGTGGAATTGTAGGCCTGAATATATTGGTGCCATTAGTTTTTCCTCGGCTTTCATTCCGCACGATTCGTTTCTTTCGTTTAATCAATCACCCTTGTAGTGACGTCGAAAAGATTGTTTCAATCGGCGCTTACATATGAAATTTAATGTGGATTATAGAATTTTTTGTATGTTACCAAAATTTATGAAATTATGAAGGTAATTTATTGATTATTGGATTATCACACTGTATACCATGAAAAAGCAGCCTGTTTGTGAGTTTTTGCCTGTTTTCAAGTAAGGAGTTATCATCAAAAACAAATCGCCAGCGGGTATTTCCCGGCGACTTAACAAATAAATAAAATCAAACAAAATCATCATGCAGAACTAGCTAGGATTTGATACAATTGCTTTCAAGTCTTAAGATATCGTCTCCCGCAAAGGTTACATTTTTTCCTCTACCAACACATACATCAGGGCTAGATAGATCTCCACAGGATCTATAGAATCCACGCAATTTCAAAAAACTAAAATGCACAGCATTACGAAAAGAAGTCACGTTTCGACCAAAAGCAGATAGATTTTAATTCTAAACAAGCCAAACGATTGGAAATTTATCTACCAATCTGCTAAAATGAACACTTAGTTAATTTTCAATAGGTCACTATTGAAAAATACACAAATGTCCAACTGTTGCAATGGTGATCAAAATTATCACCGAATGTATGAAAACAGCGCATTCCCTAACACAGACGTAAAAATCGAATTCCATGCGGTCCCACTGAACGGTGCTCATTCAATCACCGTAAGTGGTGGTGTCCAGTCCAGCAGCAGTAGTAGTAGCAGCAGCAGCAGCAGCAGGAGTGCATTCAACAACAACAACAAAAACGAAAGGCTTCCTACAAGCAGCGAGCTGCAGAGCTCATATGAGCAACCATAGAGAAGAAGGAAGAAGTCCCACGGCTAGGATCGGAATCAGTAGCTCGTCGTGCTCAGCTCAGCATTACTCAACCATCACTACAAAACGGTCCTTTTCAGTACCACCATAAATTTGTTAAGAGTATAATTTGGACATTTGTCAAGGTCATCAGTTCCCGCAAGCAGCTTGCTATCAAGGCTCAACCTGGTCTCTATAGAAGGTGTGGAATGTATTGGTGAGATTAATCATCGTCCGACCATTTTCCAGAACACGCTGGTAGGAAGTGTTAAAAATCCATATAGAATTTGAGAGAAGTGGGAATAATTCGCTTTGGGTGTATATTCAGTCCCCAGAAAGCCAATCAAATCAAATTTGTGAGAAATTTATGTCGTTTTCGTTTTTACTACACTACACCGGTGTAGTGTAAGCAGCAATAAGTGCGAGTCATTGACAGTTCATCATCACTTCTTTGTAAACAAAGGTGCAACCGATAGCTACACCCTAATTTTTTTCGGTGTTCGGCAGTGTAGCACCGGTGTAGCTACACCGCAAAAACGAAAACGACATTAGTTCAAACGATACTTTCCGCCCCGCCCCATTCATATAGTTCGGAAGGAAATCCTGTGAGGGGTGAATTGAATACACTTTAATACCAAAATGCACAAAACTTAAAAATTCATAAATAACAAAACATTCAAAATACACCTTTTAAAGTCGGGTAGATGAATCGAAAATACTCAAGTTGACAGTCTCTTGGATTCTCTTCATCAACTTTCTCTTTGAAATAAATAGGGGAAAAGATGGCTTCGGCAATACCTTAACCTAATATCGTCAGGGGGGTAAACAAAGGCCTAGAGCACTCACATTTGGCCAAAAGTTGCTCTGAAACACAATGTATCCACATGCCAAAATTGAGCTCTCAAGGACGTTGTTTACCCCCCTGACGATAATAGGTTAAGGTATATCCGAAGAGAACTTTTCCCCTACTACAAATTTGATACGCTAACAAATAAAAAAAGGAAAGAGTTATGATGATTGATCAATTAAAAGAACTAAATGTTCACATTTGTTCCGTCCACTAGCGGTCCTACGTCAAGCTTCCGTTCGTGCCCCTAGGCACAGACCCTTCTACTTTTTAACTCCTTATTTGTTCCAAATTCAAAATAAATTACATTTCATTTTAACCTAGGTGCTCCAGTTACTACAGTAACTTACCAGCCTTAATTGTTATGATATATAGCTAAGTGTTTTTACATTGTTACTGCCTTGGCAATTCAGGTATTTTGAACCTGCATGTCATTATAACAATTTAAATCTTAAAACTAAGAACTATAACTAAATCTTATCTAAGTATAAAAGGAATTAATCGTTGCAATTGAGGATTTCAACAATTTTTGCCTGATTTTTTTGTTTTTTTTTTTTGTCGTTTGTTCTAAAGTCTCAACGTTCGAAATTCTATGTTCCTCGGCAGTACTGTACAAGGGAGGCAACTGGTACTGCAACAACTAGACCATATTGGCACAGCGTAAAGCATGGCCGGTCTAAAAACAGGCAAAGTTTGGATTTCCTGTTTGTGATCTTTAAAAGTTAATTTTTGGTCAAGCAAGAATCCAAGATATTTCATTTCACAAGACCGAGAAATTGGAACTCCGTTAATGTGACTACTGCTAGGTTTCAAAAAGGAAGCTCTAGGCTTATGTGGAAATATTATAAGTTGAGTTTTGTATTAAGTTTTGTAGTATTGAGAAATCTTCCATTTTTGTTAATAACAAGAAAAAATATTTAAACTTTTCTGCAGTCTGCTGCAAATAACACGAAGACTTCTTCCTTTAGCGGAAATGCCTGTGTCATCAGCGAACAAAGATTTGTGGCAACCCTGAGGCAAATCAGGGAGGTCCGAAGTGAAAATGTTATACAATATAGGCCCAAGAATGCTACCCTGAGGAACTCCTGCTCTAACAGGTAGTCGATTAGATTTGGAATTTTGATAATTTAGCTGCAGAGTTCTGTCAGTTAAATAATTCTGAACTAATTTCATAATATAAAGTGGAAAATTAAACATTTTCAATTTAACAATCAAACCTTCATGCCAAACACTGTCGAATGCTTTTTCTATGTCTAGAAGAGCAACTCCAGTTGAGTGGCCTTCAGATTTGTTTGAAATAATTAAATTGATAACTCTTAAGGGCATGCCCATGGCGAAATCCAAACTGCTCATCTGCAAAAATTGAGTTTGTATTGATGTGAAGCATCATTCTATTTAAAATTATTTTTTCAAAAAGTTTACTTATTGAAGAAAACAAACTTATTGGATGGTAGCTAGAAGCTTCAGCTGGATTTTTATCCGGTTTCAAAATTGGAACAACTTTTGCATTTTTCCATTTATCAGGAAAGTATGCCAAATGGAAACATCTGTTAAATAATTTTACCAAGTAAGACAAGGTACTCTCTGGGAGTTTTTTGATGAGGATATAGAAAATTCCATCATCACCTGGAGCTTTCATATTTTGAAACTTTTTAGTTATAGACCTTACTTCGTCCAAATCAGTCCCCCAGGAATCATCAAAAATATTTTCCCGAGAGAAAATATTCAGAAAATCCCCAGCAACCTGATTCTCAATAGGACTAGTAAGACCCAAACTGAAATTATGGGAACTCTCGAATTACTTAGCAAGTTTCTGAGCTTTTTTTCAAATTTGTGATCAAAATTTTACCACCTTCTTTAAGCGCTGGAATAGGCTTTTGAGGTTTTTTCAAAATTTTTGTGAGTTTCCAAAAGAGTTTGGAACTCGGGTTTAATTTAGAAACATTATTTTCAAAAGTTTTGTTCCTCAGGGCAGAGAATCGCTTTTTAAATTGTTTTTGCAAATCCCGCCAGATAACTTTCATGGCAGGATCGCGTGTTCTTTGAAATTGTCTCCTACGGACATTTTTAAGACGGATCAAGAGCTGAAGATCGTCGTCTATTATAATTGAATCGAATTTAACCTCGCATTTTGGTACTGAGGCAGCTCTTGCTGCAACTATAGAAGTAGTCAGAGATTCAAGAGCATAATTAATTTCATCTTTGGTTTGCAAAGGAATGTTTGGATCGAAGTTATATTCCATAAATGTTCGATATTGCTCCCAATCAGCCCTATGGTAATTGAAAGTAAAGCTGTTGGGATTAGAAATTATTTCTTGGGATATTTCAAAAGTTACTGGAAGGTGATCAGAACCGAAGTCAGCATGGGTAACCAATTGGCTACAAAGTTGACATGAATCAGTTCAGACCAAATCAATAGTGGAGGGATTTCTTGCAGAAGAAAAGCATGTTGGGCTGTTTGGATATTGAATAGTGTAATAACCTGCAGAACAATCATCAAACAGAATATTACCATTGGAATTGCTTTGAGCATTATTCCATGAGCGGTGTTTTGCATTAAAATCACCAATAATGAAGAATTTAGACCTATGACGGGTAAGTTTCTCAAGGTCACCCTTGAGAAAATTCTTTTGCTGGCCTACGCATTGGAATGGCAAATAGGCAGCTATAAACGTAAGTTGTCCAAATTTTGTTTCAAATGAAGAAAGAATTCTATGTTTGATTCGTCTATGTACAATGATGGCAACGCCACCACAGGGTCCATCAAGACGATCATTTCTATAAATTAAATAATTTGAGTCCTTCTTAACCTTATGGTCAGGTTTAAGGAACGTTTCAGTTATAACGGCAATATGCACGTTATGAACTCTCAAAAAGTTAAACAGCTCGTCTTCAATTATCTTTAAGATATCGAGCATTCCAATTTAAAATATTTAATGCTTTAAAATCCATTGCTGAATTTCAAATTTATGACAATATTATTTGCAAATTTTACTCCAGTTTGGAGTAAAGATGGAGTTAGATTTCAGCATATCAGAAATCATGTCAATTAATGATTTCTGTAAAAATTCCATTCTAGGAACAGTAATGCTTGCTAAGTCAAAAATTTCAAAATTTCCGTTAGAATATCGTTGGTTAGTATTTTGATTACCCGCTGCACTCGCATTAACTCGCTGAACATTGTTGGCAGTGAAGGGAGTAGGTATAGATGAAAAATTTAAAGCAGGGGTGATACTTGTACCTACGGGTACGAATGCAGAATTTGTTTCTCGCTGACCGTTGTTAACAGCTGAGTAATTTGTACCTGGACGGGAACGTGGAGCGGAGGTTTTTGAAATTGACTCCAGTCTTCCTGAAGTGTTCTCACTTCACTCGGACATGGAGCATAAGGCTAGCTTTTTCTAAGGCCTTAAGGTTGTTTCGTTCACTAGACTTCTTCTTTCCTTTATTTAACGTCGGTCTCTGTTTCGCAATCTAGTGCCAATCACCGACGGACATCGATTGCCATCCACACCTGCGTAGGATATCGCACCCATTCAACATACATGGGCCGGGACCAACGGCTTTACTTCCCTTCCGAAGGAAGACGTGACCAGAGATTTTTATGCCTCAGAAAAATCCCACCGACCTCGGCTGGGATTGAAACCAGGCCCATTGGGGTGTTAGAAAGCAGTCACGCTTACCACTACACCACTGGCGCCGACTGTTCACTAGACTTGAAGTGAACTAAATAATAATCATTAGAAATCCCGTTGTGCGAATCGCCAGGACGGGATTTCATTTTCATTTTCATTATTTGGAGTGGCACAACTCCAAGTAATTTTGCCAGTTCATCTTTGATCTGATCCAGGGATTCACCACTGGGCAGTCCTTTCATGACAACCTTGAACACACGTTCAGTTTTGGTGTCGTAAGTAAAAAATTTGTGCTGCTTCTCAGTAAGATACTTGAGAAGACATTTAAATTCGTCCAAGGTTTCAGCCAATACACGGCATTCACCCCGACGTCCAATTTGTAGTGAAAACTTAACTTTCACGAAATTCAAAAGTTCCATGCGAAGAGCATGGAAATCGGAAGTGGTTATCACAAAAGGGGGAATCTTTTCCTTCTTGGCATTAAGCCGGGAAAGTTTACTAGAATTTTTCTTGGATGATGGATCATTCTCATCATCCGTGAGCAAATCAAATTGATTACTCAAATTAATTTCTTCAGAAGGGGGGTCAAGAGTTTGCCCCTTTCTTTTGCGTTTAGGCGTCATGGCGGCAGTCAATTTTTTATCCAAATCGACTTCCAAGAAAGATTACCTCGGGTAGGGTCCAAACAAGGATCGAAGAGGAATAAGATTTGAACAAGGTAGAAATTTTTTTTACAGGTTGAGCACTGAAAAGTGCTGTTTAAATTTGTTGTAGCTTTAGGTAGTAGTAGCACTTCCTTCAGCAAAAAGCAAATAGATCCGCACGGCAAGAGAGCACGATGCGGACTGAGGAACATTATTAATTTAGTGCTTTCAATTGTGAAAACTCTTTTGAAGCAACTAGCTTCTAGGTGGTCCTTCCTTGTATCGATCATATCCTTTGATGGATAATTTTCCGAATGAGGTCGGGGATATGATCTCTGTTCTTCAGTGGAACTGTAGAAGTCTTATACCGAAACTTGACACATTCAAATTTTTAGTTCACAACTCACTTTGTGATGCATTTGCTCTTTGTGAAACATGGCTTTCTTCAGACACCGATCTCCCTTTCCACGATTTTAACATTATTCGCCTTGATCGAGCAGATTCGTATGGAGGGGTGCTTCTCGGGATTAATAAGCTTCATTCCTTTTATAGAATCTATCTGCTTTAAGTGACAGTCATTGAAGTTGTCGCATGTCAGGTAAATATTCGAGGTAAAAGCCTCAGTATATCTTCCTCCAAGAACTGCGATTTCTCGCCAAGGTCTTTCAGATATCTGCTCAGCTTTATCTGAGCCTCGGTGCGATAACTTCAATATGACAATTCTAAACACTGGGGAAGTAACACGAGTGACCAAACCTCCAGTAAGAGAAAGTAGATTAGACCTCTCCCTCAGTTCGAGTTCACTATCGTTGGATTGCTCGTGGAAAGTAATTCAAGATCCCTACGGTGGTGACCACTTGCCAATCAAAATTTCTATAACCAATGGTTCATCTTCCACTCACTCGGTTGACATCGCGTACGACCTCACGAAAAACATAGACTGGCAAAAATTTGCGGCCACGGTTCTCGGTGGTATTGAATCGGTTGAGATACTCCCTCCGCTGGATGAGTGCTCCTTTTTATCGCGACTCATCGTTGATTGCGCTCTTCAATCACAGACGAAACGCGTTCCGGGTATTTCCGTTCGCCATCGACCTCTCACTCCGTGGTGGGATAAGGATTGCACCGATGCACAGTGGTTGAAAAGACCATTTTGACGCTCTTAATTAATAGCACCATGGAGAGCGGATTTAGAGTAAGGACGTCTTCAACAAAGTTGATGAGTATGACATGCTTCGTATTTTGAAGGCACGGGTTTTGTGATTAATCCCCCTAAAAGTGAAATGAAAAATTTATTTTTTCAAAATGTCGAGATAAATGGTTGACGTCTTGAGCAAAGTTGTAGCAAAAATGATTACAAACAACTTTGCCGAAGACATAAAAGTCCTAAATTTCACTCAAATCGAGATAGAGAGCGTTGTTTGAGGACGGACCCCCAAAAACACATTTTTCATCAAAACACATATTTTCTTTAATTTTAGGTCCTCATTATGTTCAACAAAGTTGATTGGTTTACTAAAATATACATCGTTCTAGAACATACTATACCTGCATTATTTTAATAGGATGAGTTATTGATAAATTTTCTTCTATTTTCCTCATATTTTGGTCTTGCGTATCTTTCTTAGGTGCAAAAAGGTGCAGATTAAATCAAATGCATCTAAAACTACATTAAAAGAGTTTTCAAATGGTGGTAAATTTGTCCGTCCACGACCGTCTGCTGGGGAGTTGTGATCAAAACAAGTATCTATATCTTTATTCTGTTTTGTGGTATAACCAGTATAAAAAAGATAATCAACTTCAATATATCCACATATTTTTCTTGATTTAATTCTTTTTGTTCGATTGGTTTTGCATTTTTGTTGTCAATATTTTGTATTGTATTCAATTATCAACATTATTATCATAATCATAACCATTAATATAATCATTATCGTTTCCTTCAGCTTCTTCTGCTAGCAGCTGTTTAGCATCACTCGACAATGGCTTCTCGTACTTTTTAGGCCATCCACGAATGCTAGTAATCAATGGATCTGATAACTCTAGGAGCCAGTTCAATAGATCACGATTTGTAAGCGATCTTGATTGCTTGCGGGTATTGAACTCTTGGTATCTGTTAAATAAAAGTTTTATTAATTTATTCGTTGTTATTTTGGTTAAATACATGTACCTCTTCCAATCCTTGTTCCTTGCCTCCTGTGCTTCCTCAGAAAGCTGACCGATTAGAACAAGGAAATGTTCAATCACGGCTGATCCATGTATCAATACTTTATGAATACTAGCTGGCAAGTAATACCAGGTTCGATAGGTTGGTGTTAACAAAGCCAAAGCTTGTAGATCTGTGTATTCGGGTATAGGGTTGCTCAAGGACTTCTATAAAGAATGAACCAACTTATTTTCATCTGCAGGACTTGCGTGAGAAACGGTTTTCAGGATATCCGTCACTTTTTTCTCACTTGATTCTCTCATCTTCATTTGTGTCACAAATGCTAGCTCAGTAAGATGGTAGCTATTCCGAACCTCTGCAGTTTTCTTCCTCTACGTTGTTTCACAACATTCTTCGAAAGGAACAACCTTCCGTACTGCCACACTTTTTGCATTTTCAGAAGTAGACGGAAGCAAGTTTAAAACGTTTTCAGGAAGCGTAAACGGCTTACTGAAATACTCAGCGTGACACTTGGCAACCATGCAAGAGCATGTTTGGTCCAGAGCTTTTCAAAAAAAGTCGCACATCGTTTTCACGGGTTTTCCGACATGTGCAGCCACATCCGGCATAATATTCACATTTATGGCATAACACTGGAGTACCTTCTTATAAACGCAGTTGAATTTTGATGATTGGCCTCCACTCGTTTTTGACCAGAGTGATAAGAGATCACGCTTATCAATTTCAACTTAAATTGAATCAAGAAAAAAAAAGATCATTGGCACTTGTTGTGATCTAACGATGAATTGAAAAATTTAAAAGAAATTAAGCCCTTCCAGATAATGTCATTTTACGTCAAAGCCCTAATCTCGTAGCTTCCTCTGCTGTCCGGTTTCTTTGACAGAATTAGTCTCTCTCTCCTTCGCTTGGCTTCCGCAGTTCTTCTATCTTACATGCTTTCATATACTTTCACAATTCTCGATAAACATTTCAAATGGTCCTATCTGCTTTGATCGATTCTCTTCATCGACTTTCTCTTTTGATAGCCACTGCTATGCAAACAGATTTCGCGCTAATTATTCAACATAGTTTGATAAAGCAGATTCTTATCTAGCATCCAAAACGTGAAATACAATAGCGAAAGGTTTTGAAGCTGAGTTAATAACGGAAGAGAAAGTCGATGAAGAGAATCGATCAATGCAGATAAGAGCTTTTGAAATGTTTATCTAGAATTGCTTCACGCATGATGAAAAACAGTGATGAGCACTATGGAAAAACACTTATCACAAGTTTAACTGAATTTGATAGTTTTTTTTTTCATTCTTGATGCTTCAGTTTTGCCTTCTGCGGAATTTTTGGAAAGAATATGTGCCGTTCTTGAATTTCATAAGCTCTGAGAAGTGGGAAATTTTTTTATTGAGTCGGTTACTATGGAAACGAATTTATTACGCGGTATAAAACACACTATCCCCTTGTTGTTGACATGACTTCTATAAAGCCTATCAACGGGTGTTTGTTTTGATCATAACTCCCCAGCAGACGGTCGTGGACGGACAAATTTACCACCATTTGAAAGCTCTTTTAATGTAGTTTTAGATGCATTTGATTTAATCTGCACCTTTTTGCACCTAAGAAAGATACGCAAGACCAAAATATGAGGAAAATAGAAGAAAATTTATCAATAACTCATCCTATTAAAATAATGCAGGTATAGTATGTTCTAGAACGATGTATATTTTAGTAAACCAATCAACGTTGTTGAACATAATGAGGACCTAAAATTAAAGAAAATATGTGTTTTGATGAAAAATGTGTTTTTTTGGGTCCGTCCTCAAACAACGCTCTCTATCTCGATTTGAGTGAAATTTAGGACTTTTATGTCTTCGGCAAAGTTGTTTGTAATCATTTTTACTGCAACTTTGCTCATCACGTCAACCATTTATCTCGACATTGTGAAAAATAAATTTTTCATTTCACTTTTAGGGGGATTAATCACAAAACCCATGCCTTCAAAATATTAAGCATGTCATACTCATCAACTTTGTTCCAGACGTCCTTACTCTAAATCCGCACTCTATGGTGCTATTAATTAAGAGCGTCAAAATGGACTTTTCAACCACTGTGCAATGCGAACAGTGAGAAGTCCGCCGCGTTTAAACGCTTCCGCAAACACGGCAAGGTCGGGGATTTCGAGTGGCACACCGACCTCGAGCAAACTTTTAAGGGCTTGATTGACGCGGTTACTGGCGTCGGTTCGTCGATGGCTTGTCGCGAAAAACTTCCTTGAGAACACTCTGGAATGTCGGCAGTAGAATGCGAAACGCGTCATCACCGGTCAACGAAGACAAGTAGTACTCAGACAGTTGGATATTCGGTGTCGGTTCAAACCAACGTTCGTGATCGTCCGTCATGTAGTAACGAAATAGATCCTCTCATGTAACAACTCAGCTCCAGGAATGGATAGAATCAAGTTCAACTTGCTTAAAAATCTCCCAGACGTCGCGAAGAGACGCTTGTTGAACTTGTTCAATCAATTTCTGGAGCACAACATTGTTCCGGATGACTGGAGGTAGGTAAGAGTTATCGCCATTCGAAAACCCGGTAGACCCGCGTTGGATTATAACTCGTACCGTCCTATCGCGATGCTGTCCTGTATACGGAAGTTATTGGAGAAAATGATTTTTTTTTCCCTAGACAAATGGGTCGAGTCGAATGGTTTACTTTCAGATACGCAATTTGGATTTCGGAGAGGCAAAAGAACGAGCGACTGTCTTGCGTTCTTTCAACTGAAATTCAACTGGCCTATGCGCAAAAACAGCAATGGGTTCAGTTTTCTCCACGATAGTGGGCTTTCACCAATTATGAACAACTATTTGAGCAACTTGTTGTCTGAGAAATATATGAGCTTTTCTCATGGAAACTCGACAACTTCACGAGAATTAGTTACATGGGTCTTCCCATGGCTCTTGTTTAAGCCCCCTTCTTTGTATAAGACATTGATGGTTGTCTTGATGAAAATTGCACGCTAAGGCAGCTTGAAGATGACGGCGTTGTGTCCGTTATAGGGCCAAGTGCACCGGACCTGCAATGACCATTGCAAGATACCTTAGACAATTTGTCTACTTGGGCTATGAAGCTAGGTATCGAATTCTCTCCGCTTCGACTAAAGGGTAGAACAATCACTCAAAGTATATCTTTCAAGTATTTAGGTATCTGGTTCGATTCCAAATATTGCGTATCTGAAACAAAAATGCCAGCAAATGATTAATTTTCTTCGTACAATTACCGGAACTTGGTGGGCAGCACACCCGGAAGATCTAATCAGGTTGTACCGAACAACCATCCTTTCGGTTTTAGAGTACGCCAGCTTTTCCACATCCTTAAGCTGCAACGGATTCAATATCGTTGCCTCCGAATCGCGCTTGGCTGTATGCACTCGACTCATACGATGAGCCTCAAAGTACTCGCGGGTGTTCTCCCACTGACAGATCGCTCCGTTGAGCTGTCTTTCCGGTTTCTCATGCGTTGTGAAGCTATGAATCCTTTGGTAATAGAAAACTTTGAGAAGCTGCTCGACAGAAATCCTCAAACAAGATTCATGAGTTTGTACTATGAGTACATGACGCTGGAGGTTGGTCCTTCTTTATTAATCTCCAATCGTGATTGCTTTCAAGCCTTCTATAGTTACTCTGTAAATTTTGATCTGACCATGATGCAAGAAATCCATGGAATACCAGATCACCATCGGTCGATGGTTGCTCCCTCAATTTTTGCAATCACTTCCACTGGATTTGGTGTATTTAATCAATTTCATAGTGCCTCCTATAAACCATGCTCCGTACAAGTTGCGGAACTCGCAGCTAAATTTTACGCAGTAGAGCGCTACCTTCTGACCATTATGTCATTTTTAGGGATAGTCTTAGCTCATTGGAGGCTATTCGTTCAATGAGGCCGATGAAGCACTCCTCGTATTTCCTGTCTGAAATGCGATCTAAACTGAGTGCTTTATCTAACTGCTCCTATACTATCACCTTAGCTTGGGTCCCATCTCATTGCTCAATTACGGGTAATGAGAAAGCGGACTCGTTGGCTAAGGTAGGACGATATTTTTAAGCGACAAATTGCCTTCAAAGAATTTTTCTCCATTGCTCGTCAGCAAGTTCTCATCATTTGGCAACAAAAATGAAATGACGGTGATTTGGGAAGATGGTTACATTCTATTCTATAAAGGTGTCGAACAAACCATGGTTCAAATGGTTGGAAATGAGCCGTGACTTTATACGCGTTATGTCCAATCAGTTCGTTAGACTCACACTTCTATCGAATTGGGCTCTCAGGCAGCAATTTATGTGCGTGTGGCAGTGGTTATCATGATATCGAGCATGTTGTTTGGTCATGTACCTTACACCGTGTTGCCAGATCTGAGTTATCCACATCCTTCAGGGCCCGAGGAAAACAACCCGCGATACCCGTTAGAGATGTCTTGGCGAGCCGAGATCTCAACTATTTGAATTTAATTTATGTGTCTTTAAAACGGATGAATCTGAGGATTTAGTAGTTAGTGTCATCTTGTGTTCTCCCAAGTTGTTAGCTGCCCATCGGTGTACCCCCATGTTTGATTGCTCGGATTGCAAACATGCATTTTGTGAATTTGGATCGATCGGGTCTTAACGTTTATGTCTTTTGAAATTTATTGTCGTAGGAGATTTTTGTCTGGTCATGACTTGGTCGGTTTTGTGGGAACGTAATTTGCATGCTTAATTGAAATAGAAAATAATAAAGTTTGTCAAATTACTGAAAGAATGCTTTGTGCAAAATCAAGCTAAAAGAAAAAAAAAAGGTTCGCTCAGCTGAATATGAAGCCTATCGGTTCGATGATTCAGAACTGACTTTTTGTGCCTACTTGTTATCTAGCAAGATAAAGTTGAATGGAATTTGGAATTAACCGAACCTTTTAATCAGTGTTTGATAAAAAAAATATAAATTAATTTCTTAGAAAATGTTATCAGTAGGCGAAAATTCCGCGTTGTATAATCATTAATGCATTAGGTGTAATTAGGATGTTGGGCTAAGGGTAGGCACACAGTGGTCGGAGATGGCAAAATCACGAACTTAATTGAATTAATAATTTCGTCTGGCCATTTTCCACAGAGATGGCGCTGTTCCGCTGGTAGGAAGTGATAAAAATCGACATATATAAATTGAGAGAAGTGGGAATAATTCGCTTTCGGTACATATTCAGGTCAAAAAAAAAAATGAACGACAACCCAAATAAATTAGTCAGGGACTTTGTCGTTCAGTTTTTTCTCGGAAATTATTGTTAAACAAGGTACAATAAAATAAAATAAAATGATTTTTCTCCATACAGTTTTACCTGTTTTACTACCAATCAACAATCAATTCAAAACTAACGATTTTAAATTGGCCCACTACTTGACTAGTCTATTGGTCCAAGCAAATTGATTAGCATACCCCATTCTAGTCGAAATTCTAGTACTACACAATGTTTGTTTTGATTCGCTATGAAAGTTTGACAGATAAAATGAGGGGCTCGTGAATTTTCCTGTGTTTCGAGGGGTGAATCGATTAGCTTGGGACCGAAGAGAGTACCAGAGCTGAGCCAAAAAGTTGAGCACGTTTCTTCGGGATCTACTAAAGGGCGAACACGAAATTATTGCGACACCGAAAATGTCATGCTAATTTTCTTATAATGTTTAGAATCAAACCAAAATTTAAGGGTAGTTTTATACATATATTTACTTCAAAAATCAAAAGAAAAGTTAATCGATGGAGCCTTGAGTGTAAAATTGAACGCATTTTCGCTTGATGCCCTCCATCAAAGTCTTTACAGTGTCATCCGGTACCAGTTTCTCAGTTTTTTTTTTCCATTTTCTTAACATGTCCTTCTCGTCTTTGACTGTCTTCTTGCTCTTCCGAAGTTCCCGCTTCATTATTGCCCAGTACTGCTCCACCGGGCGCAGCTCCGGACAGTTTGGCGGATTCATGTCCTTTGGAACAAAATGGACAGAATTGGCCTCATACCACTCCAGGACACTTTTAGAATAGTGGCATGATGCCAAATCTGGCCAAAATAGCGGAGCTTCGTCGTGCTGCTGCAAGAACGGCAAAAGGCGCTTCTCGAGGCACTCAGATTTGTAGATCTCGCCATTTACTGTGCCCTTTGTCACGAAAGGCTCACTCCTCAGTCCACAAGAGCAGATGGCCTACCAAATGAGATATTTGGAGGCGAACTTCGACATTTTCTTCTTCTTAAATTTGTCGTCCACATCGAACTTGCTCTTGCCGGTGATAAACTCCAACCCCGGAATTTGCTTAAAATCGGCTTTTATATACGTTTTGTCGTCCATCACACAGCAGCCATATTTTGTCAGCATCTTCTCGTAGAGCTTCCGAGCCCGAGTTTTAGCCGTCGATTGTTGCCGCTCATCGCGGTTTGGAAAGTTCTGTACCTTGTATGTATGTAGTCCAGCTCTCTTCTTTGCATTCTGGACGTAGCTCTGCGACATGCCGATCTTTTTAGCCAAATCACGGCTTGAGACGTTGGGATTTGCTTTAATCATCCGCTTCACCTTTCCCTCCGTCTTTTTGTTCTCCGGTCCCGGTTTTCTTCCAGCTCCTTTGCCGTGGTCCAACGTCAACCGCTCCTGGAACCGCTTCAACACTCTGGAGACGGTTGAATGGTGAATGTTCAACATTTTTCCCAACTGCCGGTGCGACAGGTCAGGAAATTCCAGGTGTTTGGAAAGAATTTGATCTCTCAACTCGCGTTGGTTCACCTCCATTTTCGTTGAATCGAAAAACACGACTTCGAGTTTGACAGCATGTACACAATACACATCAATGAGAAAGTGTGCAAAATTTGGTTGATTTTTACCCAATGGTAAAAAAGTTATGCCCTGTTGAATGAGTCGCAATTTTTTTTTTGTTTAACTCTTTATTTGTTCCAAATTCAAAATAAATTACATTTCATTTTAACCTAGGTGCTCCAGTTACTACAGTAACTTACCAGCCTTAATTGTTATGATATATATCTAAGTGTTTTTACATTGTTCCTGCCTTGGCAAAACAGGTTTTTTAAACCTTCATGTCAGTATGACAATTGAAATCTTAAAACTAAGAACTATAACTAAATCTTATCTAAGTTTTCTTCTTCTTCTTCTTCGCATTTCAAGCTTATTGCATTTCACATATTAGCTTATTACGTGCTCTCAACTTAGTGTTCTAGATGCACTTTCACAGTTATTAATTGAGAGCTTTCGATGCCTGTACCATTTTTGCATTGGTATAATTGTGTGGCAAGTCCAATCATACTTCTATGCCCAGGGAAGTCGAGAAATTTTCCAATCCGAAAAATTCCTACACCTTACCGGGAATTGAACCCAGCCACCTCCAGCATGGTCTTGCTTTGTAGCTGAGCCTTTACCGACTGAGCCAAGGGAGGCCCCAGTATAAAGGCAATTAATCGTTGCAATTGAGGATTGCAACAATTTTTGCCTGAATTTTTTGTTATTTTTTTTTGTCGTTTGTTCTAAAGTCTCAACGTTCGAAATTCTATGTTCCTCGGCAGTACTGTACCAGGGAGGCAACTTCAAAATCATGTTCAGAATTTGTTCTGAATCCTTTGAAGTGCTTTTTTCCTGGTAGTGCAACAACAAGACCATATTGGCACAGCGTAAAGCATGGCCGGTCTAAAAACTTGTTTAAATATTAGAAGTTTATTCGTCAGGCAAAGTTTGGATTTCCTGTTTATAAGAGGATACAAACATTTAATATATTTGTTACATTTAGCTTGAATGCCCTCAATGTGATCTTTAAAAGTTAAATTTTGGTCAAGTATTAATCCAAGATATTTCACTTGGTTTGACCAGGAAATTGGAACTCCGTTCATAGTGACTATGTGACTACTACTAGGTTTCAAAAACGAAGCTCTAGGCTTATGTGGAAATATAATAAGTTGAGTTTTGGAAGCGTTGGGAGAAATCTTCCATTTTTGTAAATAAGAAGAGAAAATATCTAAACTTTTCTGCAGTCTGCTGCAAATAACACGAAGACTTTTTCCTTTAGCGGAAATGCCTGTGTCATCAGCGAACAAAGATTTGTGGCAACCCTGAGGCAAATCAGGGAGGTCCGAAGTGAAAATGTTATACAATATAGGCCCAAGAATGCTACCCTGAGAAACTCCTGCTCTAACAGGTAGTCGATTAGATTTGGAATTTTGATAATTTACCTGCAGAGTTCTGTCAGTTAAATAATGCTGTACTAATTTCATAATGTAAAGTGGAAAACTAAACTTTTTCAATTTAGCAATCAAACCTTCATACCAAACACTGTTAAATGCTTTTTCTATGTCTAGAAGAGCAACTCTAGTTGAGTGGCCTTCCGATTTGTTTGAAATAATTAAATTGGTAACTCTTAAGAGTTGATGAGTAGTTGAATGCCCATGGCGAAATCCAAACTGCTCATCTGCAAAAATTGAGTTCGTATTGATGTGAAGCATCATTCTATTCAAAATTATCTTTTCTAAAAGTTTACTTATTGAAGAAAGCAAACTTATTGGACGGTAGCTAGAAGCGTCAGCTGGATTTTTATCCGGCTTCAAAATTTGAACAACTTTTGCATTTTTCCATTTATTAGGAAAGTATGCCAAATGAAAACATCTGTTAAATAATTTTACCAAGCAAGACAAGGTACTCTCTGGGAGTTTTTTGATGAGGATATAGAAAATTCCATCATCACCTGGAGCTTTCACATTATGAAACTTTTAAGTTATAGGCAAGGTCCCGAGAGAAAATATTCCGAAAATCCCGAGCAACCTGATTCGCAATAGGACTAGTAAGACCCAAACTGAAATTATGGGAACTCTCGAATTGCTTAGCAAGTTTCTGAGCTTTTTCCAAATTTGTGATCAAAATTTTACCACCTTCTTTAAGCGCTGGAATAGGCTTTTGCGGTTTTTTCAAAATTTTTGTGAGTTTCCAAAAGAGTTTGGAACTCGGGTCTAATTTAGAAACATTATTTTCAAAAGTTTTCTTCCTCAGGGCAGAGAATCGCTTTTTAATTTGTTTTTGCAAATCCCGCCAGATAACTTTCATGGCAGGATCGCGTTTTCTTTGATATTGTCTCCTACGGACATTTTTAAGACGGATCAAGAGCTGAAGATCGTCGTCTATTATAATTGAATCGAATTTAACCTCGCATTTTGGTACTGAGGCAGCTCTTGCTTCAACTATAGAAGTAGTCAGAGATTCAAGAGCATAATTAATTTCATCTTTGGTTTGCAAAGGAATGTTTGGATCGAAGTTATATTCCATAAATGTTCGATATTGCTCCCAATCAGCCCTATGGTAATTGAAAGTAGAGCTGTTGGGATTACAAATTATTTCTTGGGATATTTCAAAAGTTACTGGAAGGTGATCAGAACCGAAGTCAGCATGGGTAACCAGTTGGCTACAAAGTTGACATGAATCAGTTCAGACCAAATCAATAGTAGAGGGATTTCTTGCAGAAGATAAGCATGTTGGGCTGTTTGGATATTGAATAGTGTAATAACCTGCAGAACAATCATCAAACAGAATATTACCATTGGAATTGCTTTGAGCATTATTCCATGAGCGGTGTTTTGCATTAAAATCACCAATAATGAAGAATTTAGACCTATGACGGGTAAGTTTCTGGAGGTCACCCTTGAGAAAATTCTTTTGCTGGCCTACGCATTGGAATGACAGATAGGCAGCTATAAACGTAAGTTGTCCAAATTTTGTTTCAACTTTGGTATCAAATGAAGAAAGAATTTTATGTTTGATTCGTCTATGAACAATGATGGCAACGCCACCACAGGGTCCATCAAGACGATCATTTCTATAAATCAAATAATTTGAGTCCTTCTTAACCTTATGGTCAGGTTTAAGAAACGTTTCAGTTATAACGGCAATATGCACGTTATGAACTCTCAAAAAGTTAAATAGCTCGTCTTCATTATCTTTAAGAGATCGAGCATTCCAATTTAAAATATTTAATGCTTTAAAATCCATTACTGAATTTCAAATTTATGACAATATTGTTTGCAAATTTTACTCCAGTTTGGAGTAAAGATGGAGTTAAATCTAAGCATATCAGAAATCATGTCAATTAATGATTTATGTAAAAATTCTATTCTAGGAGCAGTAATGCTTGCTAAGTCAAAAATTTCAAAATTTCCGTTAGAATATCGTTGTTTAGTATTTTGATTACCCGCTGCACTCGCATTAACTCGCTGAACATTGTTGGCAGCGAAGGGAGTAGGTATAGATGAAAAATTTGAAGCAGGGGTGATACTTGTACCTACGTTTCGTACCTACGTAGAATTTGTTTCTCGCTGACCGTTGTTAACAGCTGAGTAATTTGTACCTGGCCGGGAACGTGGAGCGGAGGTTTTGGAAATTGCCTCCAGTCTTCCTGAAGTGTTCCCACTTCACTCGGACATGGAGCATAAGGCTAGCTTTTTCTAAGGCCTTAAGGTTGTTTCGTTCACTAGACTTCTTCTTTCCTTTATTTAACGTCGGTCTCTGTTCCGCAATCTAGTGCCAATCACCGACGGACATCGATTGCCATCCACACCTGCGTAGGATATCGCACCCATTCAACATACATGGGCCGGGACCAACGGCTTTACTTCCCTTCCGAAGGAAGACGTGACCAGAGATTTTTATGCCTCAGATCCTACCGACCTCGGCTGGGATTGAACCCAGACCCATTGGGGTGAAAAAGCAGTCACGCTTACCACTACACCACCGGCGCCGGCTTTTTTGCGTTTTGTGGGCAATATTTATGTGCACCCTGCTGAACACGATTTGAAACTACAACGTCAAATAGTGTCAAAATATGACCAAAATATGTGCGTTTCCCCTTGTGATTTCATTCAATTTCAAATGAGCCGGCGCCGGTGGTGTAGTGGTAAGCGTGACTGCTTTCTAACACCTAGCCAGGGTCGATGGGATTTTTCTGAGGCATAAAAATCTCTGGTCACGTCTTCCTTCGGAAGGGAAGTAAAGCCGTTGGTCCCGGCCCATGTGTGTTGTGAATGGGTGCGATATCCTACGCAGGTGTGGAAGCTGCCTTCCTGCACATTCGATTGCCGTCAATGGATGGCAATCGATGTCCGTCGGTGATTGGCACTAGATTGCGGAACAGAGACCGACGTTAAATAAAGGAATGAAGAAGAAGAAGAAGAAGAAGAAGAAGATTTCAAATGAAACTTTCGACGCTTGCTTCGAGCCTCACTTTGGATTTGCTCCAATTTATAAATCACAGTCGTATTCGCATAATCAGGCTTATCGAATTTTTAGGAACTGAAAGATTAAATTGTAATTCACCGCCTCAGGAATCACATCACATTGTTTTCGCTTTTTATCGAATATCGATAACACGAGTCCAGTGACGTCGAGTTTTGAAGTCGTAGATTGATAACAAATCCACGGGTCCATTCACCACACCAGTACCATTACCACCACCACCGTCCACGGCAAATTCAAGATTATGCGCAGATATCAGCCGTTCACTGTTCACATAACCATTTCGTTTCTCACTTGTCAGTCAGATTCTGCTGAAAGGAAAAAAAAACATGGATACCTCCGTAAACCTCCGGCAAGAGCAACTGGTGGACTGGTGGACGCAAAACCAACCCTTAGTGGGTCCGGTAGTGATGAAGCAGATGCAGTTGGATTTAACGAATCGAAACCGGTCGAGACCCTGGCTGTTGGGCCGATTCCGAAACGGAAGGGATCCGTATTTCTAAACACACCTACTCCTTCGAACGCTAAGCTGTACTCTATGAACGGAGCGAAACGTGGCAAGGTGTTAATATTCAATCACTAAACTTTCGATGATAAGAGTTATCTGTTCCGACGCGGTACGGACAACGACGTAGAAAGATTATACCATGTTTAGCCTCGACTCGGATTCCAAAAGGAAGATTTTGAAGTGTACGAAGACATGAAGTCGAACGAAATCTACCGGACTGCGGTAAAACGTGAGTAGTGAATCGGTTATATGATGATCGGATTACTGTGATCGGTTTAATTTGCAGTGGAAAACGACGTTGATCTGGAAGAATCCGATTGCTTAGTGGTGGTGATACTGACATACGGTGCAGAGAATGACATGTTGATGGCCAGAGATGACCAGTATAGTTTGTACAAGTTTATTGAAAATTTCGCTCCCACTACCTTGAACTCGATGGCTGGAAAACCGAAGCTGTTCATAATCCAAGCAGGTTGGGGCAGAAAGGCGGAGATTATCACGTATCCGGGATTTCCCGATCTGGTTGTTGTGATGAGTTCCTCCTACGGTAAGCTTTGTTTGTAAGAGAGAGAAACGATTCGAATCGTGCACCTTAGTACTCTAATACCCCGGACAGACTATGGCTTATATCATGTAATATAGGCTTGCAATGAGCACTCATACATAGGATTTCAAGTGAAAACTAGATGTATGAGTGCTCATTGCAAGACAGTCTATATTACATGATATAAGCCATAGTCTGTACGGGGTATAAGGAAGCCTTATGCTTGTTCAGACTACAGAGTTATAAAACATGTTACAAGGATGTTATAATAATTATCAACAAGAAAACTGTCATCAAGATACGCTTGTAATATGTTATAACTCCATAGCGTAAAATTTCAAAAGCACAAATGTCAGCTTTCACAAAACATACAAAAAATATGAAATTGCTACTGTGCAGTTCCAGGCCAAAGAGCAAGCAAAAATGAATTTTTTACTCGACCTTCTCCGATTTGCATGACACTTTGTACAGTCAGTGGTTTGTTATGGGGAATCTTTCGATGTTTTGCCAAAACTCGGCCATTTTGAATAATGAAATAACGTCTTTGACCGTTTTCAATACATTGTAGCACGAAAACATCACTAAAATACCCCGCACAGACTATGCCTTGTCTCATGTAATATAGGCTGTCTTGCCTGTCTGTCTGTCTGCCTGTCTGTCTGTCTGTCTGTCTGTCTGTCTGTCTGTCTGTCTGTCTGTCTGTCTGTCTGTCTGTCTGTCTGTCTGTCTGTCTGTCTGTCTGTCTGTCTGTCTGTCTGTCTGTCTGTCTGTCTGTCTGTCTGTCTGTCTGTCTGTCTGTCTGTCTGTCTGTCTGTCTGTCTGTCTGTCTGTCTGTCTGTCTGTCTGTCTGTCTGTCTGTCTGTCTGTCTGTCTGTCTGTCTGTCTGTCTGTCTGTCTGTCTGTCTGTCTGTCTGTCTGTCTGTCTGTCTGTCTGTCTGTCTGTCTGTCTGTCTGTCTGTCTGTCTGTCTGTCTGTCTGTCTGTCTGTCTGTCTGTCTGTCTGTCTGTCTGTCTGTCTGTCTGTCTGTCTGTCTGTCTGTCTGTCTGTCTGTCTGTCTGTCTGTCTGTCTGTCTGTCTGTCTGTCTGTCTGTCTGTCTGTCTGTCTGTCTGTCTGTCTGTCTGTCTGTCTGTCTGTCTGTCTGTCTGTCTGTCTGTCTGTCTGTCTGTCTGTCTGTCTGTCTGTCTGTCTGTCTGTCTGTCTGTCTGTCTGTCTGTCTGTCTGTCTGTCTGTCTGTCTGTCTGTCTGTCTGTCTGTCTGTCTGTCTGTCTGTCTGTCTGTCTGTCTGTCTGTCTGTCTGTCTGTCTGTCTGTCTGTCTGTCTGTCTGTCTGTCTGTCTGTCTGTCTGTCTGTCTGTCTGTCTGTCTGTCTGTCTGTCTGTCTGTCTGTCTGTCTGTCTGTCTGTCTGTCTGTCTGTCTGTCTGTCTGTCTGTCTGTCTGTCTGTCTGTCTGTCTGTCTGTCTGTCTGTCTGTCTGTCTGTCTGTCTGTCTGTCTGTCTGTCTGTCTGTCTGTCTGTCTGTCTGTCTGTCTGTCTGTCTGTCTGTCTGTCTGTCTGTCTGTCTGTCTGTCTGTCTGTCTGTCTGTCTGTCTGTCTGTCTGTCTGTCTGTCTGTCTGTCTGTCTGTCTGTCTGTCTGTCTGTCTGTCTGTCTGTCTGTCTGTCTGTCTGTCTGTCTGTCTGTCTGTCTGTCTGTCTGTCTGTCTGTCTGTCTGTCTGTCTGTCTGTCTGTCTGTCTGTCTGTCTGTCTGTCTGTCTGTCTGTCTGTCTGTCTGTCTGTCTGTCTGTCTGTCTGTCTGTCTGTCTGTCTGTCTGTCTGTCTGTCTGTCTGTCTGTCTGTCTGTCTGTCTGTCTGTCTGTCTGTCTGTCTGTCTGTCTGTCTGTCTGTCTGTCTGTCTGTCTGTCTGTCTGTCTGTCTGTCTGTCTGTCTGTCTGTCTGTCTGTCTGTCTGTCTGTCTGTCTGTCTGTCTGTCTGTCTGTCTGTCTGTCTGTCTGTCTGTCTGTCTGTCTGTCTGTCTGTCTGTCTGTCTGTCTGTCTGTCTGTCTGTCTGTCTGTCTGTCTGTCTGTCTGTCTGTCTGTCTGTCTGTCTGTCTGTCTGTCTGTCTGTCTGTCTGTCTGTCTGTCTGTCTGTCTGTCTGTCTGTCTGTCTGTCTGTCTGTCTGTCTGTCTGTCTGTCTGTCTGTCTGTCTGTCTGTCTGTCTGTCTGTCTGTCTGTCTGTCTGTCTGTCTGTCTGTCTGTCTGTCTGTCTGTCTGTCTGTCTGTCTGTCTGTCTGTCTGTCTGTCTGTCTGTCTGTCTGTCTGTCTGTCTGTCTGTCTGTCTGTCTGTCTGTCTGTCTGTCTGTCTGTCTGTCTGTCTGTCTGTCTGTCTGTCTGTCTGTCTGTCTGTCTGTCTGTCTGTCTGTCTGTCTGTCTGTCTGTCTGTCTGTCTGTCTGTCTGTCTGTCTGTCTGTCTGTCTGTCTGTCTGTCTGTCTGTCTGTCTGTCTGTCTGTCTGTCTGTCTGTCTGTCTGTCTGTCTGTCTGTCTGTCTGTCTGTCTGTCTGTCTGTCGGTCTGTTTTTTTTTTTTTTTTTTTTTTTGGCAAGGAGGAAACCTTCAAAAAGGCCATCGTGCCACCGCTTGACGACTGGGCGCACAGTCACGGTGACACGGTGTGTGGGATTCTTACCGCACTAAAACCTCCTTAGACGCCTTGCCCTTTTTCCTCCGGAACCACTTGTCGTATTACTTCGGAGGGGGCCGTGCATTACGCACCTCACTTTACCTCAGCTAATTGGCGCTTCCAGTTCGCTGATCGTCTCTCCAATTTGTGAGCCATTTAGCTCCCAGCGTCACGTTCTACTCGGTTATCCCTGGTGGTGGATACAGCCAACTCTGACGGAGAGTTCTCCCGGCTTCGGCTTTCAGTTCGCACTTGTGTGAGCACATTACTACTTTCTAGTTGGTCTTCCCGCCATTTTCGCTGCAGCGCTGACATGATCTGCGTTACTGCTCTGCTGACGGCGTTAAAGGTGCCCTCCTCTCGACACATTTCTTCGACGACATTCTCCGTGCTAAGGGCGAGCATATCCTCTCGCACATCATCAAATCTAGGACATTCGAAGACCACGTGCTCTGGTGATTCTTCCACATTCCCACACTCCGGACAGAAGGGTGACGTTGTGTGTCCGAACCGATGCAGGTACTTCCTGAAGCAGCCATGACCAGACAGGAACTGCGTCAAGTGGAAGTTGACTTCTCCATGCTTCCTGTTCACCCAGGTCGAAAGAGTCGGTATTAGCCTGTGTGTCCATCTACCGTTCTCTGCTGCATCCCACTCCTGCTGCCACTTAGCCATCGACTCCGTTCTCACCATTTTTCGTACTCCTCTGGTTTCTCTCGTCATATAGCACTCGTAGTCCTCCGCCAAGGTGATGCCGATTGGGATCATACCGGCGATAACGCATACTGCCTCCATCGAAATGGTTCTGTACGCACTCACGACTCGCATGGCCATGAGCCGGAACGTACTGCTCAATTTCCTTTGGTTCTGCTTCGTTTTCAGCGCTTCAATCCAGGCTGGACCTCCGTACCTTAGTATTGATGAGGAAACACTAGCCAGAAGACGTCTCTTGCTGCTGCTTGGACCAGAATTGTTCGGCATGATTCTGGCTATTGCGTTGATGACCTTCGTCGCCTTCTCGCAAGCATATTCGATGTGGCTATTAAAGTTTAGCCGGTCGTCGATCATCACTCCCAGATACTTAAGCATGCGCTTCGAAGCAATGGTGTGCTCTCCAACGGTAATTTCTGCCCGCTGCACTGCTTTGCAGTTACTGACCAACATCACTTCTGTTTTGTGGTGGGCTATCTGCAGCTTCGCTCCTTGCATCCAGTTACCAATCGTATCTATCGCCTCGGCCGCCAACATTTCCACTTCTTCCAGCGTCTCACCGGTTACCGTCAAGACGACATCGTCCGCAAAGCCAACGATCTCAACTCCTTTGGGCAGCTTGAGCGTTAGCACGCCATTGTACATTCCGTTCCACAGCGTGGGACCTAGAATGGAGCCTTGGGGAACCCCCGCCGTGATTCTAAGAGATTTCTGCCCCGTGTCTGTCACGTAGACAAGGACCCGGTTCTGGAAATAACTACTTAGAATCCTGCAGAGGTAGCCTGGAACCCTCATTCTATGGAGCGCCTTGGCGATGGCCTCCCAGCTGGCGCTATTGAATGCATTCTTCACATCAATCGTAGTCACGGCGCAGTATCGATTTCCTCTCCGCTTCTGTTTGGAAGCTTTCTCGGCTCTGTCAATCACTGTCCGAATTGCATCCACCGTCGATCTCCCTTTCCGGAATCCAAACTGTCTCTCCGACAATCCGTGTTCACTCTCCGTGCATTTCGTCAGCCTGTTGAGGATGATCCTCTCTAAGAGCTTTCCTACAGTATCCAGCAAGCATATTGGCCTATACGATGCAGGATCCCCCGGCGGTTTTCCGGGCTTCGGCAACAGCACAAGCTTTTGTACCTTCCACCTATCAGGGAACTGACCATCGTCCAGACATTTCTGCAGCACCATCCTGAACATGTCCGGGAACGTCTGGATCGCCGCCTTCAACGCCACGTTGGGAATTCCATCCGGGCCGGGAGCTTTATTCGCTTTCAACCCTTTCGCTGCTGCTATGAGTTCCTCGTTGGAGACTTGTTCAACGTTGTCTTCATCTACCTCGCCATATGGTGTAGGTGGCCAGTTCGTTGGGTCATGCTGTGGGAAAAGTCCCTCCACGATGACTTTCAGCTTGTTGTGACACATTTCAACCGGCATCGTTGGGCCTCTGATCTTCGCCATCGCAACTCGGTATGCGTTGCCCCAGGGGTTGCCATCGGCATCGCGGCACAACTCCTTGAAACTATTTGACTTGCTCAGCTTTATCTTTCGTTTCAGTGCAGCCCTGGCCTCTCGGAACACCACCCTGCGCTCCTCTCTGTCTGCTTCTGTTCTTGCTCTCTGAGCACGCCTTCTGGCTAGAAGATAAGTAGCACGGAGGGTGCTAATTTCCTCGTTCCACCAGTAGGCTGGACGCCGCCTGTTCGTTGGCTCCAGTTTTCTCGGCATAGTTGTGTCACATGCCCTTGCTAATAATTCGGTCAACTCGTTCGCGCTTAGGCCCGGGACGCTGTTGTCTACCCTTAGAGCTTCGATGAAGAGATCCTTATTGAATGCCTTCGTCTTCCACTTCCGCTCGCTTACTTTCGTCCTCCGCATTTCCACCGGTGTTCGTTCGCCGATACTGTACCGGATCGCCTGATGGTCACTATGGGTGTACTCCTCGCACACTGTCCAGTTCATATTTGCCATTAGCGACGTACTGCAGAAAGTGACGTCGATAATGGATTCCCTACCATCTTTGCGGAAGGTGCAAATGGTTCCTTCGTTGGCCAGACTGACGTTCAACTTTGCCAGAGCTTCCAGCAGGCTATACCCTCTTGCGTTGGTACATCTGCTCCCCCAATCCACTGCCCAAGCATTGAAGTCTCCTGCGATGACGACTGGTCTCCGTCCAATGAGCTCTTCGGTGAGCCCATCTAGCATCTGGTGGAACTGCTCAATTGTCCATCTCGGGGGTGCGTAGCAACTACATACATAGATTCCATTGATTTTGGCGATCACGAAACCTTCGTATGGGATTGCCACCACTTGTTGAATGGGATACCTGCCCATGACTTGTATGGCCGCCATTCCTGCTCTATCCGCCACCCAGTTACCATTATCGAGAGGAACTCGATATGGCTCTGAAATGATTGCAACGTCGCACTTTGTTTCCGTTGTTGACTGCCACAACAGTTGCTGTGCTGTGTTACAATGATTGAGATTTATTTGGGTTACCTTCATTCTTGCTGGCCCACCATCGTCTTCTTGAACTCAGGGCACCTGAAACTTCCCGTCACATGGAAGTTTCCGTCCTCCTTTTTGCAGAGCATGCACCTCGGTTGCTTTGTACAGTCTTTTGCAACGTGCCCCTTCTCTCCGCATTTCCTGCACAGATCAGATCTGTCAGGGCCTTTGCAGTGTCTCGCCTGGTGACCGAAGCCCATGCATTTGAAGCATCTCTCCATTTTCTTAGATACCCGAGGAATAGCTTTCAACGGGCACACTGACCACCCAACCTTGATTCGGCCAGTCTTCAGCAGCTCGTTAGCTGCGTCCGAAGAAAGTCGTATCGACGCCGTCTGCGTGCCACCATACGCCTTTCTCAACCGAATTGCCATCGGTACGTCTCCCAGGTTGCATTGCACCTTCAGCGCACTTTTCAACTCGTCTTCTGTTGTGATCTCGTCCAGATCCCTGCACTCGACCACTGACTCCTGGGATAAGGCTCTTACGTTCGCCGTCTCGCCAAGAGATTTTTCGACGAGCTCCTTAAAAGCTGAGCTCTTAACCGTAGGGTCCCTTTTCAGCTCGAATAGCATCTCGCCTTTCTGGGTTCGCCTGGTTTTCACCACATTCTCGCCTAGTTGTTTCAACTCCGGATCGTCTCTCACTTTCCGGAGGAGTGCTGCGTAGGACGTTTTGTCCTTCGCCTCAACAACCAGAGCGTCACCCTTGCTTCTCTCCCTACGAGGCCTAGGCTTCTCCTTATTCTTCCTGTCTTCCTTCTTCTTCTCTTCCTTCTTCCTCGCTTCTTCTTCCTTTCTCCTCGCTTCCTCTTCCTTCTTCCTCACTTCATCTTCCTTCTGTTTTTTCTTCCTCTCCTGTCTGTCTGTCTGTCTGTCTGTCTGTCTGTCTGTCTGTCTGTCTGTCTGTCTGTCTGTCTGTCTGTCTGTCTGTCTGTCTGTCTGTCTGTCTGTCTGTCTGTCTGTCTGTCTGTCTGTCTGTCTGTCTGTCTGTCTGTCTGTCTGTCTGTCTGTCTGTCTGTCTGTCTGTCTGTCTGTCTGTCTGTCTGTCTGTCTGTCTGTCTGTCTGTCTGTCTGTCTGTCTGTCTGTCTGTCTGTCTGTCTGTCTGTCTGTCTGTCTGTCTGTCTGTCTGTCTGTCTGTCTGTCTGTCTGTCTGTCTGTCTGTCTGTCTGTCTGTCTGTCTGTCTGTCTGTCTGTCTGTCTGTCTGTCTGTCTGTCTGTCTGTCTGTCTGTCTGTCTGTCTGTCTGTCTGTCTGTCTGTCTGTCTGTCTGTCTGTCTGTCTGTCTGTCTGTCTGTCTGTCTGTCTGTCTGTCTGTCTGTCTGTCTGTCTGTCTGTCTGTCTGTCTGTCTGTCTGTCTGTCTGTCTGTCTGTCTGTCTGTCTGTCTGTCTGTCTGTCTGTCTGTCTGTCTGTCTGTCTGTCTGTCTGTCTGTCTGTCTGTCTGTCTGTCTGTCTGTCTGTCTGTCTGTCTGTCTGTCTGTCTGTCTGTCTGTCTGTCTGTCTGTCTGTCTGTCTGTCTGTCTGTCTGTCTGTCTGTCTGTCTGTCTGTCTGTCTGTCTGTCTGTCTGTCTGTCTGTCTGTCTGTCTGTCTGTCTGTCTGTCTGTCTGTCTGTCTGTCTGTCTGTCTGTCTGTCTGTCTGTCTGTCTGTCTGTCTGTCTGTCTGTCTGTCTGTCTGTCTGTCTGTCTGTCTGTCTGTCTGTCTGTCTGTCTGTCTGTCTGTCTGTCTGTCTGTCTGTCTGTCTGTCTGTCTGTCTGTCTGTCTGTCTGTCTGTCTGTCTGTCTGTCTGTCTGTCTGTCTGTCTGTCTGTCTGTCTGTCTGTCTGTCTGTCTGTCTGTCTGTCTGTCTGTCTGTCTGTCTGTCTGTCTGTCTGTCTGTCTGTCTGTCTGTCTGTCTGTCTGTCTGTCTGTCTGTCTGTCTGTCTGTCTGTCTGTCTGTCTGTCTGTCTGTCTGTCTGTCTGTCTGTCTGTCTGTCTGTCTGTCTGTCTGTCTGTCTGTCTGTCTGTCTGTCTGTCTGTCTGTCTGTCTGTCTGTCTGTCTGTCTGTCTGTCTGTCTGTCTGTCTGTCTGTCTGTCTGTCTGTCTGTCTGTCTGTCTGTCTGTCTGTCTGTCTGTCTGTCTGTCTGTCTGTCTGTCTGTCTGTCTGTCTGTCTGTCTGTCTGTCTGTCTGTCTGTCTGTCTGTCTGTCTGTCTGTCTGTCTGTCTGTCTGTCTGTCTGTCTGTCTGTCTGTCTGTCTGTCTGTCTGTCTGTCTGTCTGTCTGTCTGTCTGTCTGTCTGTCTGTCTGTCTGTCTGTCTGTCTGTCTGTCTGTCTGTCTGTCTGTCTGTCTGTCTGTCTGTCTGTCTGTCTGTCTGTCTGTCTGTCTGTCTGTCTGTCTGTCTGTCTGTCTGTCTGTCTGTCTGTCTGTCTGTCTGTCTGTCTGTCTGTCTGTCTGTCTGTCTGTCTGTCTGTCTGTCTGTCTGTCTGTCTGTCTGTCTGTCTGTCTGTCTGTCTGTCTGTCTGTCTGTCTGTCTGTCTGTCTGTCTGTCTGTCTGTCTGTCTGTCTGTCTGTCTGTCTGTCTGTCTGTCTGTCTGTCTGTCTGTCTGTCTGTCTGTCTGTCTGTCTGTCTGTCTGTCTGTCTGTCTGTCTGTCTGTCTGTCTGTCTGTCTGTCTGTCTGTCTGTCTGTCTGTCTGTCTGTCTGTCTGTCTGTCTGTCAGTCAGTCAGTCAGTCAGTCAGTCAGTCAGTCAGTCAGTCAGTCAGTCAGTCAGTCAGTCAGTCAGTCAGTCAGTCAGTCAGTCAGTCAGTCAGTCAGTCAGTCAGTCAGTCAGTCAGTCAGTCAGTCAGTCAGTCAGTCAGTCAGTCAGTCAGTCAGTCAGTCAGTCAGTCAGTCAGTCAGTCAGTCAGTCAGTCAGTCAGTCAGTCAGTCAGTCAGTCAGTCAGTCAGTCAGTCAGTCAGTCAGTCAGTCAGTCAGTCAGTCAGTCAGTCAGTCAGTCAGTCAGTCAGTCAGTCAGTCAGTCAGTCAGTCAGTCAGTCAGTCAGTCAGTCAGTCAGTCAGTCAGTCAGTCAGTCAGTCAGTCAGTCAGTCAGTCAGTCAGTCAGTCAGTCAGTCAGTCAGTCAGTCAGTCAGTCAGTCAGTCAGTCAGTCAGTCAGTCAGTCAGTCAGTCAGTCAGTCAGTCAGTCAGTCAGTCAGTCAGTCAGTCAGTCAGTCAGTCAGTCAGTCAGTCAGTCAGTCAGTCAGTCAGTCAGTCAGTCAGTCAGTCAGTCAGTCAGTCAGTCAGTCAGTCAGTCAGTCAGTCAGTCAGTCAGTCAGTCAGTCAGTCAGTCAGTCAGTCAGTCAGTCAGTCAGTCAGTCAGTCAGTCAGTCAGTCAGTCAGTCAGTCAGTCAGTCAGTCAGTCAGTCAGTCAGTCAGTCAGTCAGTCAGTCAGTCAGTCAGTCAGTCAGTCAGTCAGTCAGTCAGTCAGTCAGTCAGTCAGTCAGTCAGTCAGTCAGTCAGTCAGTCAGTCAGTCAGTCAGTCAGTCAGTCAGTCAGTCAGTCAGTCAGTCAGTCAGTCAGTCAGTCAGTCAGTCAGTCAGTCAGTCAGTCAGTCAGTCAGTCAGTCAGTCAGTCAGTCAGTCAGTCAGTCAGTCAGTCAGTCAGTCAGTCAGTCAGTCAGTCAGTCAGTCAGTCAGTCAGTCAGTCAGTCAGTCAGTCAGTCAGTCAGTCAGTCATACAAATGAAACAAAAATTTCTGCATAACTCGAGAACTAATCAAGCAAATGGAACCAAATTTGGCATGTGGAGGTCATAGATAACAGGGAGCGTACAATATAGCATGCTTTTTTAATCGGCGCATATGCTCAAGCTAACATTGAATCCCGAGCAAGGCCGGGCACTCTCAGCTAGTACCATATAAAATTGAACCAGCACATTTTGAGATATTTAAGTATTTAACACTTTTTTAACTTTTATATCAAAATCATTTTAAAAAAAATAACCGTGTATATTTTCCCCAAAAGCACTTCATTTGTTTCTACAACTTTGTCTTTGGCGTCATTTCGATAAGAATACCTCATGTTTTATATTGAAATTTATACTTGCCCATAACTCACTCAGGGAGCCAGTATAAACTGTCAAATGGGAGCCATCCATTCAGAAGCAAAAACTGCAGCTACTGTTCTTATCTATCGTCAAGCATTGTACTCTCATAAAACTGATTCATACTTTTTCATAACAAATTCTAAATTTTAAGCTCAAAGGCAAAAACCAACAACCTCAGTGATGAAAGTATAAAAACCAGCATAGTTTGTATGACTCTGCTGGGTTTTCATTCGCGCTAAAACATGCTTTGGCGAAACATGTATGTAGACAAACAAACAAACTGCAAAATTTCATGCAAATCGAAGAAGGTTGAGTTTAATCGTTTCGTCATTTGGCGTGGAGTGACTCTACTCCGTGTAGCAATTTTCTTATACACGGCAAACCAGAGCAACTCAGCGACTGAATTCAATTGACTCAGAGCGTGCTCTGAATCAATTGAATTCAGTCGCTGATTTGTTCTGGTTGGCCGTGTAGCAAAAATCAAGCTTAACTTTTCAGGTCACTACTCATTCCGGAACGAACTTCTAGGAAGCTGGTTTATTCAGGACCTGTGCACTGTAATCGAAAGCTGTGATCTGGAAACGGATTCTATGTATGACATTCTGACGGAAACGAATAATGCCGTATCCAAGCGGATCAGCAGTGCCGACGGAGAGTATGATATGAAGAAACAGATTCCTAGCTTCTACTCCACCCTGACTAAGAAGCTGTACTTCAGACCATCAAAATAAATGCAGCGACGTTTGATAAGATGCTTGATTCTTCTGTGGATAGCAAAGGCGAAATCAAGTTTGACACCTCGCGTTCGATCAAACAGTGGAAATGGATTATATCATTCACCCGAAAAAATAATTAATAAAACAACGAAATTACAATGATTTTAACTGTTGAATTTCGAGTGCATTAAAATTTATTGCTAATTTATTGTACGGGAGAAAAAATAGATTTGTTCGAGAAAAGTCACTTTTTTTTATTGTTAATATGCATAAGATAACAACCCCCCTTTTTACTGTAAATTTCTCAAATACCATGAATTTCATTGTGATTTTATGGTAATGGACAAAAATGACATGGTTACAATGACAATGAAAGTCATTGTACACTGGAGTCGCTTTTTACGCGGGTGATACGTCCCGCGTTACAAAACCACGTAAGTTCCGGAATCCGCGTAAAAAAAACCGCGTAGAGAGCGACTCCAGTGTATAACGATAAACCACGTAAATTCGGAAATCCGCGTAAAAAAAAATCCGAAATCCACGTAAAAAAAAACTAGGGTTAACAAACTGACTGTCTACAATCAAATCATAGCACCTGCTATTTTCTACGCTGCACCGGTGTGGGAATCAAGTGCTCAAACTCACAGGAACAAAGTCCAGGTGGCACAAAACAGAGTGCTTAGGATGATCCTTGATCGTTCTTTCGACACTAGAATAACAAATTTACACGGAGAGGCAGACATTCCAAAAATAGATTCCAAAATCAACGAAATTAAGACTAAATTTGCACAAAAATGCAATGTATCAGAACATGCTTTGATAAGCAATTTGTATATAGTAGGTTAGGTGTATATAGTAGTTGTAGTTGTAAATAGTTGTTATAAGTAGTTTCCCTTTTCCAATTTAATACAAACCAATCCCACCAAGGTGGTCATTCTTAAAAACAGGTCTGATAGGACTAGGAACTTTAAATAATAATTAAAAATTTCAAGATGAACTAAACTTGAGAAGACGCATCTGTGTCACTTGTTAATTCAAACATGTAGAACCACACAAATACCAGAAATAAAGATCATTTAAAGTAAAAAAAAAGACGTTTAACTTTTTGCTGAACGAGTTAGGATCAAGTAAAATGGCTTTAGATAAATACAATTCAGCCTGCAAGTTTTCTTTATAAAAGCCATTTTAAAACCTTATGAATTTGTTAAGGATTTCTTGAAAGCAAAACAACTTTTTCACAAATGAGCCATGAAAATCAATTTTTATGCCACCGCCATGTTATAATTAGTTTGCTTGTTTTTTACAATCTTCGATTTCCAATCTATATTTCCTTGGATATAGCTATATTTTGGTAAATTTAGCAATAAGCAAACATTTAAATGAGAAAATCATAAAAAAAAATCTCGGCCAAGCTCGACCTGAAGAATATTTTTTTTTTTTTCAATTTAAAATAATTAGTCAAATCGAAGTTTTACGAGGGCGTACTTATTTTTTTCGATGTTTTCAAGTACGCTTAACATAAAATTTAATAAAGCACATAAAACTAGGCCACTGAAAGCGAACGATTGTAATAAATTTCGATATTCAACAAGATTTTTATTCCATCAGTTTCTATTTTAATTATTTGGATAAGATCGGATTCATAAATCCTTTTCTATCTTGATTGATGCTTTCTTAGTGGATTTAGCCAGCGGCTAGGGGAAATGGCTCGGAAAGGGTTTTTATTGTTGCTAAATAGCTTTTGTTAAAAGCGGTCAGACGGACCACTTCGCTAGGCCCTCGATCCCTGGTCTAGCCAACGGGGCCCGAATAGAAATTTACATTAGCCCAACGTTTGATTTTGATGTCTACATCAGCATCGAAATCAAATGTATGCCTGATGTCAAACATTAGAAAACATTATGATTTAGTTGTATTTAAGCAACGTAACAGGGTGTATACATCAGAAATTTTGGAACAAAATTTTGCCATTCTAATGTCGGTCTGACGTCAAAAATTTCAATCTCTTGACATTAGAACCAAACGTTTTTTGGATGTTTTCGGATGTACACAACGTTAGAACTAAACGTTGTTCGGATGTTTTCAATTGTACTTCCTGTTTGTTGTTCTCTGATGTTTTCAGATGTACAAAACGTTTAAAGTAAACGTTGTTTGAATGTTTTAAAATGTAGATGTTTACTTATGTTTTAAGAAGTACAAACACTAGAATCTTACTTTTCAAATGCTTTCAATTATATTTACAACACATTAGAATTAGTAACATAATCGTGTAAACACTACACACCATTGTTGTTAGATAACATCATAAAAATGCGTACATAACTGTCAATGCTGAAGCTCCCGTTTTCCACCAGTCAGTTAACTGACCTTAGCTAACCTAATGTCATTGTGGCAACTCTCTATGCGGCAGGGGAACTATGCCATTAGCGCGCTAAGAGTTATTAGACCACTGACATAGGCGCCAATTTGTAGGTGACGAGGCACTAGGTGACGTTACAGCGAGCTTGACGATTGTTGTATCATTTTTGAACGAACTACCAGACAAAGATGCCTAGTGTTTACATAATCAAGTTTCCAAATCTACAGGGCCACCTACATTAGATCCGGATCTGGTGCGATGCAGCAAAGTGACAGCTAAATATATTGTCTAACTATAAAATTTACGACAACGCAACGCAAGCAGATCTAATGTGGGTTACCCTTAAGGCCTGTGGAAGAGTGAAAACTGGTGGCCGCGTGAAAGTTTAGGGAAATTCCCCAATAATTTGCAAAATTTAGCAAAACACAAATGCTCCGTCCATGTGTCGAACCACAAACGAAACTCGTCAGTTGGTGGTGATTGATGACTTCCTTGGTTGCTTTGGTGGTGTCATGCCTTCCTTCGAAAAGAAGCACAGCCGTGGATCCTGGCCCTTGAGTTGATGAGTCCAGGTCTAGGTGTTCAATTGCCTCCCTGGCGTAAGTGGTTGCCACTCGGTTGCAGAACATAGAACGATAGAAAATAAACAAGAAAACAAAGCCAAATTGAAGATTAATCCAGGGATTTTGCAGTAAATATTTAGATGAGCTAAGACTAGAGAATGCTAGAGAAACTGTGAAAGACTATCAAAGCAAACTATGCACCTAGCTCCAAATCTTTTCAGAAAACTTATCAATACGCATAGTTTGAACCGATGTATAAACATCATGCAGACATTGTTGTCTTTGAAATGTCTACGAGCCAGGTAAAGGGCCGAACCCAATGACACCAGGACAGCGGCATAGCGGTATAGCGGTAAATGTACATTTTAAGGTTAGTTAGAAGAACTACTAGAACTTCAGGGTAGTTCTATAAACATCAGAAAAATACCAGATTTAATTTAATTTAAGTTAATAATTATTCTGAAGACCTACAACTGAACAGAAATTCAAACGATGTCCTTTTGATATTCTTTGAATAGTTTAAATTGATCAGGTATTATTCTGAGAACCTACAACTGATCAATAAATCAATTGAAACTTTTCGGATATTACTACAAGAGATCAAAATAAGCAGGAATTGTTTTGAAGACCTACAACTGATCAGAAATTCAAATAAAGTAATTTAGAAAATATTCGAAGTGGTCAGGTTGATAAGGATTAGAAATTAAAATCTTGAGATATTTTTCGAAGAGGTCAAGTTGTTCAGGAATTATTCTGAGGACCAACATCTGATAAAAAATCGAATTGAAGTCGTTTGAAAATTTCTTCAGAACGTAGAATAATCGGAAATTGTTATGAAGATCTTACTACACCGAAGGTCGTAGATCTTCAGAGAAACTAGCAGAACTTTAGGGAAATTAAAAAAAAAACTTCAGAGAAGTTTTAAAAAACTGAAATCTGTAGAGAAATCAAAAGAATCAGGGAAGTTCGTAGATCTTCTGAGTAATTTACAGCACTACAGTAATGTTTGTCGTCGTTTCGATAAATAATCACTACTTTATGGATGTTCACAGATCTTCAGGGAAGTTTGAAGATCTTCAGATAAATTAAAGATAATTTTTTAGTTCCTAAGGGAAATTTATAGAACAGAATTTCAGAGAAGTTCGCAGAACTTTAGATAAACTCACAGAACTTCAGGGAAGATCACATAAATTTAAAGATCCTCGTACATCTAAGAGTTATTTTCAGTACTTCAGGGCAGTTCACAGAGCTTTAGGCAAATTGGCAGAACGTCAGGGAAAAATACTGAATTTCAGGGAAGTTTGTTGATCCTCAGAGAAATTTGCAGAACTTAAAGGAGGTCTTCAGATAAATTTTTATTGCTTCAGAAAAAAATGCAGAAATTCAGGAAAGTTTTGTAGACTTTTAGAGAAATTTTTAATGCTTCAGGGTAGTTCGAAGATCTTCAGAGAAATTCACAGACCTTCTGGGAGTACACAGAACTTCAGGGAAGTTCGAAGATCGTCTAAGTAATTTGCAGATTTTTAGGAAAATTTAACATAACTTTTACTTAACTTTAACTAAACTTTAACATAACCTTAACTTAATTTTAACTGAAATTTATTATAATTTAAATTTTAACATAACTTTAACCTAACATCAACTTACCATATCTTTAACTTCACTTTAGCTTTAACATAAATTTAACTAAACTTTAACATAACCTTAACGTAATTTTAACTTAAATTTAACATAACTTTAATCTAACATTAACTGAACTTTAACTTAACTTAAGCATTAACATAACTCTAAATTAATTTTAACATAACTTTAACTTAATTTTAACATAGCTTTCACATAACTTTACCTTGAACATTACTTCAACTTTAACTTAACTTGAGCATAACATAACATAACTTTAACTTATCTGTAACATAACTTTAAGATAACGTTAACGTTAACTTAACTTAACTTAGCATTAACTTTAACTTAACTTTAACTTAGCGTTAACTTAACTTTAACTTATCTTTAACTTAATCTTAACTTAACTTTAATTTAACTTTATCATAACTTAACCTTAACTTTAACTCATCTTTAACTTAACTTTAACTTCTCTTTAACTAAACTTAACCTTTTTTTACTTAACTTTAACACAACATTAATTTAATTTTAATTTAACTTTAACATAACTTTAACATAACTTTAACATAACTTTAACCTAACATTAACTTAATTTTAAATTAACTTTAGCATTAATAGAACTCTCACATAATTTTGACATAACTTTAACTTTATTTTAACTTAGCTTTCGCATAGCTTAACCTTGAACATTACTTTAATTTTAAAATCATTTTAATTTTAACTTCACTCCAACGTAATTTTAACTTTACTTTAACTTAACTTTAACAAACTTTAACTTATTTTTAACTTTAACATAACTTTAACCAAATTTTAACTTAACTTTAACACAACCTTAACTAAATTTTAACTTAAATTTAACATAACTTTAATTTAACTTTAATGTAATATTAACTTAACACATCTTTAACTTGACTTTAACTTTATAATAACTTTAACTTAACTTTAACATAACTTTAACTTAACTTTAACATAACTTTAACTTAACTTGAACTAAACTTTAACATAACCTTAAATTAATTTTAACTTAAATTTAACAGAACTTTAACCTAACATTAACTAAACTTTAATTAACTTTAAATTTTATCTTAAATTTAAAATAAGTTTACCATTAACATAACTTGAACTTAACTATAACCTAACATGAACTAAACAGATCTTTAACTTAACTTAAACTTTATAATAACTTTAACTTATCATTAACATAACTTTAACTTAACTTGAACTAAAGTTTAACAAAACCTTCAATTAATTTTGACTTAAATTTAACATAACTTTAACCTAACATTAACTGAACTTTAACTTAACTTAAGCATAAACATAACTCTAATTTAATTTTGACATAACTTTAACTTAATTTTAACTTAGCTTTCACCTAACTTTACCTTGAACATTACGTTAACTTCAAAATTATTTTAACTTTAACTTTAACTTAAACTTAACTTTAAGTTAACTTATACTTAACATAACATAACGTTAACTTAACTTTAACGTAACTTTTACTTAACGTTAATTTAACTTCAACTTAACTTTAACTTACCTATCACAGAACTTTAACTTCAGCTTAACATAACTTTAACTTTAAAATAACTTAAACTTAACTTTAACAAAAAATTAACTTTAAAATAACTTAAACTTATCTTTAACTTTAAAATAACTTTAACTTAACAATAACTTAAACTTAACTTTAACTTTACTTTAACATAATATTAGCAAAACTTTAACTTAAATTTAATCAAATATAACATAAATTTAATTTATTTTTTGCTTAACTTTACCTTACCTATAACATAACTTTAAATAAAGTTTAACATAATATTAACTAAGCTTTAACATAACTTTAACTTTAAAATTACTTTAACTTAACTTTGACACAACTTTAACATAACTTTAACTTATCTTTAACATTAATTTAACTTGACTTTACTATAAAATAACTTGAACTTAACTTTAAATTTAAAATAACTAAAACTTAACTTTAACTTTAAAATAACTTTAACTTAACCTAAACTTTACTTGAACCTAACTTTAGCAAAACTTTAACCTAAATTTTACCAAATCTAACATAAATTTAATACCTTTTTAGCATAACTTTAATTTTAAGATAGCTTTAACTTACCTATAACACAACTTTAACTTAATTTTAACATAACTTTAACTTTAAAATTACTTTAACATACCTTTAACATAACTTCAACTTAACTTTAACTTACCTTCAGCATAACTTTAACTTAACTTAAACTTTAAAATAACTTAAACTTAACTTTAACTCTAAAATAATCTAAACTTAACTTTAACTTAAAAATAACTTAAACTTTACTTTAACTATAAATTAACTTAAACTTAACGTTAACTTTACTTGAACATAATTTTAGCAAAACCTAAATTTTACCAAATTTAACATAAATTTAATTTATTTTTAGCATAACTTTAACTTTAAGATAGCATTAACTTACGTATAACACAACTTTAACTTAAGTTTAACATAACTTTAACTTCAAAATTACTTTAACTTAGCTTTAACTTACCTTTAACATAACATTAACTTACCTCTAACAAAACTTTCACTTACCTTTAAATTACCTTTAAATTAACTTTAACATAACTTTAACTTAAGTTTAACATAACTTTATCTTTCCTTTAAAATAACTATAACATAACTTTATCTTTCCTTTAAAATAACTATAACATAACTTTTTCTCTTACATAACTTTAACTTAACTTTAAACTTACTTTAACATAAATTTCACAAAACTTTAACTTAACTTTAACTCTACCTTAACATAAGTTAAACTTAATTATAACTTAACTTTAACTTTAACATAACTTGAACTTTATTTTAACAAACTCTTATCTTAATTTTAGCTCTCATTTAATTTTAGCTTAACTTTAACATAACTTTTACTTTAACATAACTTTAACTTTAACATAACTTTAACTTTAAAATAACTTTAACTTTAACTTCAAAATAACTTTAACTTTAACATCACTTTTATACTTAATGAATGATTAAAAAAAACTTAACATTATCATAAAATCAACTTAACTTAAACTTTATAATAACTTTAATTTTAACATAACTTATACTTTAGTTTGAATAAACCTTAACTTAACATAATTGAACTAAACATGAACTTAAATTGTGCTCAACTTTAACTCAATTTTAACTTAACTTGAACGTTACTTTAATTTTAAATTAATTATAACTTAACATTATCATAACTTTAAATTTAACATAACTTTAACCTAACTTTAACTTAACTTTAACTAAACTGCAACATAACCTTAACTTAATCTTTACTTAACTTGAAATTTTAACTTAAATTTAACATAAATTTAACTTAACTTTAACCTAACATATACTTAACATATCTTTAACTTAACTTTAGCTCTAACTAAACTTTAACATAACCTCAACGTAATTTTAACTTAAATTTAACATAACTTTAACCTAACATTAACTGAAGCTTAACTTAACTTAAGCATAAACATAACTCTAACTTAATTTTAACATAACTTAATTTTAACTTCGCATTCACATAGCTTAAACTTAACTTTAACATAACATAACTTTAAATTAACTTTAACTTATCTTTAAGATAACTTTAACATAAGGTTAACATAACTTAACTTTAACTTAACTTTAACTTAACTTGAACATAACTTTAACTTTAACACAACTTTAATTTTAAATTAATGATAACTTAACATTATCATAACTTTAACTTAACTTTAACATAAATTTAATTTAAATTTAACGTTAACATAACTTATACCTAAATTTGAATAAACTTCTACTTAACATAATTTTAACTTACCGTTAACTTAACATTAACTTAAATTTTACTTAACTTTAACTTAACGTTAACTTAACTTCAACATAACTTTAACTTAACTTTATCTTACACATAACTTTAACTATACTTTATCTTAACTTAAACATAACTTTAACTTAACTTAAACATAACCTTAACTTAACTCTAACTTACCTTTAACGTAACTTTAACTAAATTTTAACTTTTACTTTAACATAAGTTTAACTTAAATTTAGTTGTTACATACTTAATTTAACTTAACTTTAAATTTTACTTAACTATAATAAAACTTTAACTTAAACATAAACATCGGGATCCGGTATCGGAATGCGTTGCATCAGTAAGGATGCTTAACTCAGCCGGATTCCTCCTGCGGATCAATTTTGGAAAATAGTTACATCAAAATTGATCCGTTGGAGGAATCCGGATGAGTTAATCATCCTTGTTGATGCTTTGCATCAGTCAATTAAATCCGCCGGATTCCTCCAGCGGATCAATTTTTGGAAAAAAAAAATACATCAAAATTGATCCGCTGGAGGAATCCGGATGAGTTAAACATCCTTACAATAAGGATGCTTAACTCAGCCAGATTCCTCCAGCGGATCAATTTAAAAAAAAAAATAATTACACTTAATAACAAATTGTTCAATACTTACCTCTATTCCCGAACACCTCCGGAATTATTGGAAGCAGCCGGCTGAAAAAAAAAAAAACAATTACAAAATAATCAAAATTTTGGATCTGTTTGTTAGAATTTGTAATTATTTTTCAAAATTGATCCACTGGAGGAATCCGGATGAGTTAAACATCCTTGTTGATGCGTTGCATCAGCAAGGATGCTTATCTCAACAGGATCAATTTTTGAAAATAATTACATCAAAATTGACCCGCTTGAGAAATCCGGATGAGATAACTGATGCAACGCATCAATTTTTTTAAATTACAAATAATAACACTAAATATAACAAATATTTGAATACTTACTGTTAATACCCCGTTCACATTACAGTCTATATCACGTAATATAGGCTGTCTTGCAATGAGCACTCATACATAGGATTTCCAGTGAAAACTAGATGTATGAGTGCTCATTGCAAGACGCCGTATATCACGTGATATACGCTGTAATGTGAACGGGGTATAAAGTTGCTACTTTCCTTCGCGGCTCGGGTAAAGGAATTTGCGGTGCGCTCCGTGCACTCAGCCATCTTGTCTAGTTTGTTTATAAACAAACCAGACAAGATGGCTGAGCGCACGACAAAAAAAAACACACCAATTTAAAAACGTCAGTCTTTACACGCTAACTTGAAAGTACTCATTAATGAGTAAAAAAAGACCCATTTTGAAGAAAAGTGGCTTAACTCATTAATGATTAGACAATTTTACCCATTAATGAGTATCTGTTACCCATTAATTATTAACAATTACTCATTAATGGGTAACATATACTCATTAATGGGTAAAAAATTTACTCATTTAATGAGTTAAGCCACTTTTCTTCAAAATGGGTCTTTTTCAACCATTAATGGGTACTTTCAAGTTAGCGTGTAAGTCGCCAAATGTCAAATGACGTCACTTTGTCGCCGGCAATTCGTGTGTAAAGCCCTACAGTAAAAGTATGGACGTCTGTCAAAAGTTGTTCCAATCGAACCGTCAAAATGCACCGCTTTGCTCGATTGGAACAGCTTTTTTCAGTTTTGTGGTTTCAGTCGTCCTTACTTTTACTGTAGGGCTTTATTCGTGTGGGGTGCTGTATTCGTACACGGATGCGGTATACACGCTAACTTGAAAGTACTCATTAATGAGTAAAAAAAAGACCCATTTTGAAGAAAAGTGGTTTAACTCATTGATGATTAAACAATTTTACCCATTAATGAGTATCTGTTACCCATTAATGATTAACAATTACTCATTAATGGGTAACAGATACTCATTAATGGGTAAAAAATTTACTCATTTAATGAGTTAAGCCACTTTTCTTCAAAATGAGTCTTTTTCAACCATTAATGGGTACTTTCAAGATAGCGTGTACAGCACACTATGGCCGACGTTATGTTTAACGTACAGAACAAGAGTAAAATCGGTTTTCAATTGAAACGATAATAATCAATTAAAACACTAATTAACTCTTGCACTGTAACGTCACCAGGGCATTGTTTTACACACAAATAAACATTGCCCACAGGGCATGCCAAAACTTCTTTCAGTGATTTGAGGCTATGTCAGTCGTGCAAGAGTTAATGGTGGTAAGCTCTACCTTGTAATCGCAATGTGCTATTTTATATTATTGCGTCGAGGATCGCGCATTGGGCACATTTATGAGATTAATGAATGCGGAAACACTAATAAAAGTGCGTTTTACACAGCAAAAAAAAAATGTAATATCGATCAATGTAATTCAAGCTGATGTATGAAATAATGATGTAATAGCAAAAAGCAGATACAATATTACATCAATGGATGTAATTTTGTTCGCAAAATCGATGTACATCGTACAACGTTATATTACACAACCGATGGACTGACCTGGTTGCAGCAGTTTGGATGTAATATTCAACAACTTTTTTTCTGTGTACGTTAAATTGTTGTTGTGTCTTCATCGCACATATTCCTTGGTGAATGAAGAATAAGTGCGCAGAAGGCGTCAAGACGATACAACGTCTAAGAGCACTTTTATTAGCGTTTCCACTCTTCTAAAGAGTTCAATTTTATTTGCAATTGATAATGTCACAAAACTATACATAGGAGGCATCAGTGCGCTGCAAGCCACTTTTTATTGTTGTGTCATATGATGTATTCTAATGTTTTATGCGTGCAACAATTTACATCGTGATGAAGTTTGATTCTAATGTAACGTTTGGTTCTGTTGTCATTTGATGTATTCTGATGTTTTATGCGTGCAAAAAATTACATCGTAATGAAGTTTGATTCTAATGTAACGTTAGGTTCTGTTGTCGGTGGATGTATTCTGATGTCAAATTTTGATTCTGATGTAACGTTTGAGGCTAATGTATTTTTATGTACTTGGACGTCACACTGAAGTCTGAATACATTAAGGGTACAGCAATATACGTTAAAATTTAATGTATTGAAGATGTCTGCTGATGTTTCCTACATTACAATTTCTATTCGGGGGATCACTAAGGGTGGGTTTTACAACAACCTCTTTTGTGGTGGCTTTAGCTCGAGCATGAAAAAGGACCCTTCAGGGTCGGCTGTAGGTAGGATTGTTCGATCAAGGAATTGAAAGCACTTTCTCTCTTGTTAATTAGCTTTTTATTTCGACTTACTGTGTGTGTGTATGTGGGTAGTGTCTCACGATGCCGGCGGATGCAAGCACGAAATGTGGGAATGTCGCCTTTGCCTTGACGCTCGGGGTAATGCCTACGCCGAATCCAAGAGGGACGGATCGTACGCCGCATTGGCGGATCACACTCCTTCAGACGTCGGCGCTAGAAGTCCAATCGCACGCCGGAATGGCGGATAATAATGGGTCCTAAGGAATGAACGTCCCAGGGTGGGTATTAGGAGGGCTACCGGGTATTTTTTTAAACTTTATTCTGTTTTGTGCTATGTCCTTTTACTCCATACCTGATTCTTATTTCACTTTCTAATCTAGGTAACGGTGATTTCAAATGAACTTCTCTCTTTATCTTCAACTTTATCTCTGCTTTTTATGGGGGATAGCAAACTTAACGCTTCGAAGCTCTGGATAAGAAAGACGCTTATCTAGTTATTACCCGGTAGCTTGACCCTCCTTTTTCCATACCCTTTGTTCATGTTCCCTTTTTGACGTGTCCAGTCCCGGTATCTGTGGCAACTCTTGTTTTCCCTTTTTTGGCTCACTTCATACTGTTGTGTAGTGTGTGTTGTGGTGTGAAGTGTGTTAACAAATTATGTTCTTATTATTAGCTACTCCGGAGTATTTATCAATTTTTAGCATTAACATTTACTAACATTTATAATTATTTACTTTACTAACCTACTAACAAACAAATATTCAATTAATATGTTACAAAATCTAGGTTAAGTAATCTCAACAGTAACACTTTTATTGTATCTTTCAAATGGTTCTCAATGCGACCGTCATACCGTGGACCCCCGCTAATCTGAACGACACCTCATTCATATTAACGGGATTAAGTTTTAATTTGAACTTCTCATAACCCTATCAGCGTGTTTCTGGTTGCCTTATTTGCTGTTTTGTTTTGATTCTGCGTTCCGTTTTGCAATGTTCCATTTCGATTTACTCCGTTCCATGTGCAAAATGACGTTTAGGCAATTTTCAGTTTGCAGATAAGCGGGGTTCAAACGGATCATATCATTCGAGCAGTTTAAAATGACGTTTCCTACCACTCGAACTTTAACGTGGAACAATATTTTGGTATTTTTTCTTCAACAACCTTCAGAAAATAGTGTCTTATTTGTAATATGCTTAAAAAATCTGGAATTTTTTGTTTCATTTCCGTAAAATCGCTGGTAGAAGGTCGTCCCAAAACTGCTCGGCAATATGATTAATTAATTATTCAGATTAAAACCGGTCATATTACCAGGGGTCCACGGTACAAACTTTTGCAGTAAATCAATCTTGAAGAACTTCGAGAATACACCCTTCAGAACCTTCTCCAGGATGGGCCAACTAAACATATTCTAGTCTTAAAACTTAAAATGTTACTTGGGGCTGGTAGTCTTTTGTTATCATATGACTCGGGGAGGCGTGAGGTAGGAACTTGTAAGTACCAGAGCTAGGTATTCCGCTCCTTCCAGGTTGTCAACTCACCATTTTGTAGCCCTGTTGAACCTTTTGTCCATTTGACATTTGGTTGGTCATTCCGCACACCAATCGCAATTTTGGGTCATATTTTTTGACAATGTGCTGCAAGTGTACTGCAGGTGTGTCGGTCACAACCCGGTATTTCTGACACCTTGAATGCCCAGACAACCAAATGCACGTATATTCAGAATTGTTTTCGTGATATACAAACATATATACAAACAAACAATTCGTATAGAATGCAAATAAATGGCTTAAACGTACAAAAGTGGAGGCCATAAACGTGCATATTTTAATTTAATTTTAAACGAGTTGATTTAACATCATCGTATATAATGTAATCTGTAATAACAAATTCATTTTGAAAAGTCGATGTAATCCGATTTAGTTTGTGATACAGTACGACGGAAAAATGAGTAATCGCATATAGGTCGGTAATTTGCATTCTATACGATTTAACATAAACATAATGCGAGGTATGCCATTCTTATATTCGATTTTTATTGAATTCTTTCAATAATAATAATCACATCACATGTGGTTTCGGTGAGAACAAAAACAGAATGAATATATTTATTGACAGTTTCTCTCTACACGCTCAAATGGAATCAATTGGATTAGGGTAAAGTCTTGGTCAATACTGCACGCTCAATATTCCCCCTCAATTGATTATCCCCAGCAAATCGCGAAGCATTCGGAATCGCGGAGCAGCTAGACTTTTGTTCATGATATCGGTGTCAACACCGCAGGGCAGCAAACCCAACACAACGGTGTGCGTAGCTGCGGTTGGCGTACCTAATGTTATTGCCGTTTCGAACCGTTGTCAGAAGTGAAGAAAGGGAAGAGAAAAACAAAACCAAAACAAACCAAACACAATTTATAATGGACATTGTTAGCAGATAAAGTGAAATTATAGAGGAATTCAAGGAATATTTCGGATCATAAAGTTCGTCTATACTGTGCATCTGGTTCCCCTTCGGCGTCCCGAACATAGAAGGAAATTATAATTTGGAACAGGCGTATAGGAAAGCTAGCGACGATTTTAACGGGAGAATTCGTGGTAAATAGAAGGAAGAGCTAGAACGAGGAAACGGTTGTGTAGCGCACAAAAGTAGAATTAGACCACTTCTTTTTGAGCTGCCACAAAAAAAGAGGCTGCTACAAAAATTTTGGTTTGGTATCCGAACAATCTCAAAAAGAAGTGTACGAGAATCGGATAAACCTCAAAGCGCTATGGCAAATCCTGCTCCAACCGGTCTGAACCTCACGGAGACTCCTTGTGCGTCGTGCGATGAAGTTTCGACCGAAAATGAGGAGATGATCGGTTGTGATGGTTGCCAACGTTGGTACCATATCCGTTGCGTCGGGATTACTGATGCGAAGAAGGAAGGTACGTGGTACTGTACCGAAGAACCATGTCAACGGATCAAGAAGAAGAAGAGTCGCAGCAAGAAAAATAACGATGAATCGGATCGCTCCAGTGTCAAATCCGACCGTGCGCTCGCTCTGGAGCATAAATTGAATGCGATGGAGGAGAAACAAAAACGGATGGAGCAAGAGCTGGAGATGGAGATGAAGATTAAAAAGAAAGAGATGGAGTTCAAGCGATCCATTGAGATGAAGCGGATGCTGTTAGAGAAGCAGTTACGCGAAGAGGAAGAAGAAGAAGAAAAGCTGTTCCAGGAGGAGATATTGAAGCAGCGAAAAGAGCAGTTGAACCGGATGAAAGCTAGGCAGCAGTCGTTCGCGGACGAAATGAAGGAACTGGATGAAGCTATGTCGGAGACGAAGAGAGCAACAAAGGACATCGATGCCGGCGAAGGTACTTCAGGAGTAAAGCCAAAATTGCGCCATTCGAAGATCGGAAAATTGACGGAGCAGAATTTGAAGAAGTTGAGAGCTACTCAATACGAAAATTCGGATGAAGACGATGAAGATGAGACAGCTGATGAAATGGAGGATGATCAAACCGAATCCGGCGAAGAATCCGATGGTGTTTCGGAGAAAAGTGTAGCTACGAAGAACAGCAAGTCAACGAAAAAGTCCGGTAGATTGAGCCAACACGGGCTAGGGCAGGCACGATCCGGGCCGACCAGAATTCAACTGGCAGCGAGAAGTGGCGTAAGTAAAAGACTACCCACATTCTCTGGAAAGCCGGAAGAATGGCCGTTGTTCTACGGAATGTACCAAGCATCGAATGAAGCCTGCGGTTACTCGGACATTGAAAACCTGGTGCGGCTGCAAGAATGCCTGAAGGGTCCGGCTCTGGAGATGGTGCGTGGACAACTTCTTCTGCCGAAATCGGTTCCGAAGGTTATTGGAAAACTTCGCCAGTTATACGGCCGCCCGGAACAGCTACTGCAGAGCCATTTGGAGAAGGTCCATAAGCTGGAACCACCGAAAGTGGGTAAGCTGGCCAGTTTCATTCCGTTCGGCACGGCAGTCGAGCAGCTGTGCGAACACTTGGAGGCGGCGGAACTCAAACAGCACCTGATAAATCCGCTTCTAATTCAAGATCTGGTTGAAAAGCTCCCAGATAACGACAAGCGCGAGTGGGTGCGCTTCAAGCGCGGGAAAAAGAAAGTAACCCTAAGGACCTTCACCGATTTCCTCTCCGAAATAGTCTCGGAGGCTTGCGAAGTGAACGTCAGCATGGACTACAAGTCAACCGGAAGGTTTAGCAGCGACAACCGTTCGGGGAATGCCCAAAGCAAAGCGAAGGAGAAGGGTGCGGTGTTCAACCACAGCGAAGCTGATAATCGTCAATCCGGCGTTGGAGAACGAAGGAATCTAAAGCCGTGCAGGGCGTGTCAGCGTACAGACCATCGATTGCGGTACTGCCAAGATTTCAAGAACCTGTCGTACGCGGACCGGATGAAGGTTGTGGATCGCTGGAAGCTGTGCTACGTGTGTCTGAACGAACACGGTTCGGCGCAGTGTAAGTTCAAGCTGCGATGCAACGTTGGAGAATGCAGACAAGCTCATAATTATCTTCTGCATCCGATCGATGGTGCAATTGGTACCACAGCGCACATTCGGACAAACAACGTCACTTTGTTCCGAATGATACCGATTAGTCTCCACTGCGGAGAAATATCCATCACTGTGTTGGCTTTCCTGGATGAAGGTGCATCGGTGACTCTGGTGGAAAGGAACTTGGCGGATCGCTTGGGAGCAGTCGGAGTCCACGAGAAACTCACCATAAAGTGGACGGCCGACATTGCTAGAGTGGAGAAGGAGTCAAAGCGGATGAATTTGTGGGTCTCGGCTGTTGATGCGGATGAAAAACTTCTTCTGAAGACGGTCCGCACTGTCGAAAAGCTGATGTTGCCTACACAAGCTTTGGACGCAAAGGGGCTTTTGCGGCAGTATAAGCATATGCGAGGATTGCCCATCTCCTCGTATGACGGACGGCCGGAAATACTCATCGGGTTGAACAACATCCACTCGTTCGCCCCGATTGAAGCAAAGCTCGGTGCAGTTATTGATCCGATAGCCGTGCGGTGCAAGCTCGGATGGACGGTCTATGGACCGAAGCAAGCGAACGCTGTCGAAGCGAGCAGCGAATATCTTGGAATCCACCAGGAAGTGACAAACGAAGACCTTCATAAGCTGCTGAAGGCACACTACGCACTGGAAGAATCGGTCGTTGGCGTACCGCGGGAGTCTGCTGAGGACGAGAGAGCTCGCGAGATCCTCGAGAAGACCACGAGACGAATCGGTGACCGCTTCGAGACCGGGCTACTATGGAAGACGGACGATCCAAGGTTCCCGGATAGCTACCCGATGGCGTTGCGAAGGCTGAAGCAGTTGGAGAAGAAGCTAGAGAAGAATCCGGAACTTCACGTGAACGTTTGTAAGCAGATCGATGAGTATCAGGAGAAGGGGTATGCGCACCTTGCTACTCCGGAGGAGCTCGTTGGAACGGAACCTGATAAGGTATGGTACCTTCCACTAAACGTGGTACTGAACCCCAAAAAACCAGGTAAGGTGCGCCTCGTGTGGGATGCTGCGGCTACGGTGCAAGGTATCTCCCTGAATTCACAGCTGTTAAAAGGGCCTGACATGCTTGTGCCGCTAGTGACTGTGGTTGTTGGGTTTCGGGAATACAGAATTGCTGTAGGTGGCGATCTGCGTGAAATGTATCACCAGATGAAGATCATCGCTCGGGATCGGCAAGTACAACGTTTCCTCTTCCGGAAAGATTCCAAGGGACCTCCACGCGTGTTCGTCATGGACGTTGCCACGTTTGGATCGACGAGCTCTCCCTGTTCGGCCCAATATGTGAAGAACCTCAACGCTCAAGAGTACGCTGGGCAATATCCGGAGGCAGCAGCGGCGGTTATCAACCGTCATTACGTCGACGACTACTTTGATAGCGTCGACACCGTAGACGAGGCGATCGAGCGAACGGAGCAAGTCAGGTTCATTCACCAGAAGGGAGGCTTCGAGATTAGGAACTGGGTTTCGAATTCGCCGGAAGTTCTCCAGAGCCTCGGTGAGCAGAAACCGGTTTCAGCCGTCCACATCACCGAAGACAAAGTAACGTCACACGAACGCGTGCTAGGTATGATCTGGGATCCGGATCGTGATGAATTATCTTTCTCCACCCAACATCGCCAAGAGCATCTTCCGTACCTATGCGGAGACAAACGGCCAACGAAACGTGCGGTGTTAAGCTGCGTCATGGGCTTCTTCGATCCGCTTGGTTTACTTTCTCCGTTCACGATCCACGGAAAGATCATCGTGCAGCACTTATGGCGTAGTGGCTGCGATTGGGACGACGCGATTAGCGACGATTGCTGGGAAATGTGGAAGCGCTGGATTGCTGTACTGCCGGAAGTCGAGAACATTAGGATTCCACGTTGCTATCTTGGAGATTCCTTGTCGTCTGCGGTTGAGTCAATTGAAATTCACATCTTCACGGATGCCAGCGAACACGCATACGGCTGTGTTGCGTATCTGCGAGTAGTCATCGACGGAGCTGTGCGGTGTATTCTAGCTATGTCTCGATCGAAAGTGGCACCGTTGAAGCGCCAGTCAATCCCACGACTGGAGTTGATGGCGGCTGTACTTGGAGCGCGGATGAGTCAAACGATGATCGCTACGCATTCACTGAAAATCGATCGATGCATACTGTGGACAGATTCACGAACGGTTTGGAGTTGGATCCAGTCTGACCAACATAAATACAAACAGTTTGTTGCGTTCAGGATCGGAGAAATACTGGAGTTGACACGAGCGACGGATTGGCGATGGGTTCCAACGAAGCAGAATATGGCGGACGTCCTGACGAAATGGCATCGAGGTAACGATCTGGAAAGCGATGGGGTATGGTTCACGGGTGCACCGTTCCTGCACCAGCCCAAAGACCAGTGGCCGACTATGGAGGTGACGATCGAAGAGACGTACGAGGAAGCCAGGGGCCACGTGACATTCCATGGCGTGGTTGAAGTAGACCGATGCTCGAGATGGACAACGCTGCAAAGGGTGATGGCGTGTGCGGTCAGGTTCATCGACAATTGCAAACGCAAGGTAGCAGGGCTGCCGATAGTCACCTTGAAGGCAACAGATAACCAGCAACATCAAATCCTGGTACCGATGCAATCGATGCAACGTCCGCTCGAGAGAGATGAGTTTCGAACTGCGCAGATCATCCTGTGGAAGCAAGCACAGTTCGAAGGATTCCCAGATGAGATGAGCATCCTCACCAAGAATCTGGAACAACAACCAGATGTAGTAATGGAAACGGTGAAGAAGAGCAGTTGCCTGTACAAATTGACTCCGATTCTGGACAAAGAAGGTGTGCTGCGGTTGGGTGGTAGAATGGATATGTCCGTCGACATGCCTTTCGACAAAAGGTGTCCAATAATTCTGCCAAGAAAGCACGCGACGACGGAGAAGCTGATCCAGTTCTACCACGAGAAGTATGGACACGCCAATCGAGAGACAGTGATGAACGAGCTTCGCCAAAGGTTCTGGATTCCGAACACCCGAGCTGCAATCCGTCAAGTGATGAGCAATTGCGTGTGGTGTAAAGTCCATCGCTGTCAGCCGCATGTTCCTATGATGGCACCGCTTCCGATACAGCGAGTCACACCCTATCTGCGACCGTTCAACTCGGTGGGTATCGACTATCTAGGTCCGATAGAAGTGACTTTGGGACGAAGAAAGGAGAAACGATGGGTCGCGGTGTTCACTTGTTTGGCTGTACGAGCGGTACACCTAGAAGTGGTGCGTAGTCTCTCAACGCAATCCTGCTTGATGGCCCTTCGAAGGTTCAGCTGTAAGCGAGGCGTACCACAGGAAATTTTTTCGGACAACGCGACGTGTTTTGTAGGTGCCGATAACGAGTTGAAGAAGATCAACAGCGACTGTGCGACCAGCATAACGAACGATAATACCGCGTGGCACTTCAATCCACCGGCTGCACCGCACATGGGCGGCATCTGGGAGCGGATGGTGAGGTCGGTAAAGGAGGCGATGAAGGCGCTGGACGATGGGCGAACATTGTCCGACGAGGTTCTGCACACAACACTAGCTGAAGCAGAGGACATGATTAACGCCCGGCCGCTAACGTACATACCGCAGGAATCAGCTGAGGAAGAAGCGATTACCCCGAACCATTTCCTTCGTGGGTCGGTGACAAGTGCGGATTTGGTGGTCCAGCCAGTGGACATTGCGGAGGCTCTACGAGATACTTACAAGCGTTCTCAATACCTGGCGAACCGAATGTGGGAAAGATGGTGCAAGGAATACTTGCCGACAATCAACAGACGGACGAAGTGGTTCGAGGAGCAGAAGCCGCTACAGGTGAACGACCTGGTCTTCATAGTGGATGGAAAAACCCGGAAAAGCTGGATCCGAGGGATCGTGGAAGAGATACTCCGAGGACCAGACGGAAGAGTGAGGCAAGCGATAGTGCGGACGGCTAGAGGAGTCTACCGGCGTGCTGTAGCGAACTTAGCGGTGATGGAGGTCTGAAAGTAAATCCGGGATTTCCGGAGGAACTACCGGATGTTACGGGCTGGGGTATGTCAACACCGCAGGGCAGCAAACCCAACACAACGGTGTGCGTAGCTGCGGTTGGCGTACCTAATGTTATTGCCGTTTCGAACCGTTGTCAGAAGTGAAGAAAGGGAAGAGAAAAACAAAACCAAAACAAACCAAACATAATTTATAATGGACATTGTTAGCAGATAAAGTGAAATTATAGAGGAATTCAAGGAATATTTCGGATCATAAAGTTCGTCTATACTGTGCATCTGGTTCCCCTTCGGCGTCCCGAACATAGAAGGAAATTATAATTTGGAACAGGCGTATAGGAAAGCTAGCGACGATTTTAACGGGAGAATTCGTGGTAAATAGAAGGAAGAGCTAGAACGAGGAAACGGTTGTGTAGCGCACAAAAGTAGAATTAGACCACTTCTTTTTGAGCTGCCACAAAAAAAGAGGCTGCTACAAAAATTTTGGTTTGGTATCCGAACAATCGGCAATTTGCTGTTCAGTCGGCAAGTACACAATACGCAGCTTACCATCCTCAACCAACTCACGAACGAAGAAATGCTGGATATCCACATGTTTCAACCTTTTCTGCTTCCCTGGTTCGACGATTATAGCAATACAAGGTTGATTGTCTTCAAAGATGTTGATTGGTTCGTTCATAGCACATCCAATAGAGCTGAGTAATTTCGCCATCCAAGCCAGCTCGCAACTGGTCAGGCAAAGGGCCATCAGTTCCGCCTCCGTGGTTGAAAGCGCGACCGAAGACTGCTTCTTGGTTGTCCACGCAACCACAGATCCACACAGCTTGATAACGAACCCGGAAACCGAACGCCGATCATTCGGGTCATTACCCCAATCAGCATCCGCGTACGCTTCGAGAATGGTTGGTGATACCTGTCGACGGTACACGAGCTTGTAATCGGTCGTACCTTGAAGATAGCGTAACACTCGCTTGAGGTGCACCCAATGCTCCTCCGTAGCACAGCACTGGAATGCAGCAAAATAGTTTACTGCCGCACAGATGTCCGGCCTCGATGTCACCATGAGGTACATTAGGCAACCGATAAGCTCCCTGTACGGCTTGGACGTCATCTCCTTCGTATCCTTCTTCTTCTCTAGCTTCAGGCCAGGCTCCATTGGTATAGCAGACGGTTTACAGCAGCTCATCCCAAAGCGCTCCAGAATTTTACTTACGTAAACGCGCTGGTCTACAGTCAACACTCCTGCTTTGCGATCGCGATGTATATTCAAGCCAAGAAACGACTTTACTTCCTGAAGATCCCTAGTTTAAAACTCACCGCACAGCTTCGCCTTCAGCATACATATTATATCCACCGAGTTCCCGAGGACAAGTATATCGTCTACGTAGATGACTACGTACAACATCACACCGCCCTTCGACCAACTGTACAGGCATGAATCGTACTCGCTTTGTTTGAACTGCAGCCGGATCATAAACTGGTGGAAACGCAAGTTCCACTTCCTCGAAGCTTGCTTCAACCCGTAGATCGCCTTGTTTAATCTGCACACCAGTGTACCTCCCCGCTCAAAACCAGACGGCTGGCGCATATACACCTCTTCGTCCAACACGCCGTTCAGAAATGCGCATTTGACATCTAATTGGTGCACATCCCAATCTTCCTGGTTGGCCAATGCCAACAAAACACGCAACGTAGATATTTTCACTACCGGAGAGTAAGTGTCCGAATAGTCGAAGCCTCGCCGTTGCGAGAAACCGCGCGCCACAAGTCTGGCTTTGTAACGCTCCACTTCACCATCACTGTTCCGTTTAATCTTGAAAACCCACTTATTGTCCACCACTTTTCGACCTTCTGGCAGTTCAACAAGGGTCCACGTATCATTTTTGTCCAGAGATGCAAGTTCTTCATCGATGGCCTTTTTCCACATAGGCCAATCGCTTCTAGTCTTCAACACTTTCACATCCGACGGAATGTCTTCAACAAATTCATCCGCACTGAGCGCAAACGCCGTTATATCCGAGTTATCCACATCATAATCACTCAACCACTTGGGTGGATTAATCACTCTTCCACTTTTTCTCACGTTACTGTTTTCCTCTGGGGTCTCCTCCAGATCCGAATCCGCACCTCCGACCGCTTCTTCTGCCGAGTCGGCTGCCGACTCCCAACCTTCTTCACTTGGAGGATTACTATTTCCAGCCTCTGAATCGTCTTCTTGAACACCATCACGCTCCGATTTATCCGGCTGTTCCATGATAATCACTTCATCAACCCGGTTTTCTTCATTAACTGCAGTGAGCTTCCCGAATCGTGACTCATTGAAGACGACGTCTCTAGCCACAATCACTTTTTCACCGTTCCAGCAACGAAAACCGTTCGGCGCATAGCCCACAAAAACTGCCTTTTGGCCTTTCGCATCAAGTTTCTTCCGCAATGCTTTTGGAACATGTACGAAACACTCGCTTCCGAACACGCGAAGATTCGATACGTTCGGTCGTTTGTTGTACCACGCTTCATATGGCGTGATATTACCTTCCACCGCGACAGTCGGGCTTCGATTCAGCAGATATATAGCTGAGTACAACGCTTCACCCCACATTTCCTTCGGAAGTTCACTGGCTTCGAGCATTGCACGCACTTTTTCAATAGCTGTTCGATTCAGCCTCTCGCTAACCCCGTTCTGCTCTGGCGTATATGGCACCGTTTTCTCCAGCCTTATGCCTTTCTGCCTACAGAAGTTCTTCACGGATTTTCCGGTATATTCGCCGCCGTTGTCACTTCGGAGACGCGCGATCTTTGTCCCGAAATGGGCGGTTACCATCGCCTCGTACTCCATCAGCCGTTCAAGCACTTCATACTTACGCTTCATGAGGTAAACTACCGCCATATGCGTAAAATCGTCCGTAAACGTAACAAAATACTCGTGGCCATCCCAGGAGAGAGGGGAGATGGGGCCACAAACGTCACTGTGCACAATCTCGAGAGGCCTGCTAGCACGCTTTTCCACCCGCGACTCGAACGTTTCCCGCGTCTGCTTTGCGTTAATGCACGGTTCACACAAGAACTTTTCGGTATTAGCGCGCCCGATTTCCACCCGCATGCCCTCGACCATCTCGTTCCGCACAAGTTTCATGAGATTCTCATTGCCAAGGTGGCCAAATCGATAATGCCACATTTTCAAACTTTTGCACACTCGACCACTCACTAGCGCTTTTTCGTCAGGCTTCAATTTGTCACAAACAAAGTCCATACAGTACAGACGGCCTAGTTGTCGTCCGGTAGCCACAATTCCCTCTTCGTCCTCGACACTCACTTTTCCGCCGAAAAATACAACTCTTTTCCCGGAATTTTCTAGACGTCGCAACGAAAGCAAGTTCAGTGACAGTTCCGGAATGAACAGCACGTCTTCCATGGTAATCTGAATCTTTTTACCATCCACCAAAGCACTAGCGATAACACGACCTTTGTAGCTTGCAACCAAGCTCACACCACTCTTGGCAGTTAGAATTTCAACCGGACGATCCAACTTTTCCAAAACCGAAGTCGTTGGACATATGATCCGATGCCCCACTGTCCAAAAACCACCGCACGTCAGTCATTTTACTAATCGCCGCCATCTCGGGGTGGGTTTCAGCGGCCACGAACGACACCGTTTTTACTCCCACATTTGCTTTTTGCGTTTCACTTTTCTTCACTGGTTTCGACGCACTATTCTTCTTCTCGCTGGACTTTGGACATTGAGCACGTTTATGCCCGAGCTCCCCGCAGCCAAAGCATTTCAGCTTGCCTTTGAATTTTCCCACGAAAGCCGCTTCCTCCGTTTCAGCTTCTTGCCGCTGCCCTCTGCGTTTAGCCTCAACGTCGAGGTACTTTCGTCGCACCAAATCCATTGTCAGCTTTTCCGAAATTGCTTCCATTGCTGTGGTGACAGCATCGAACGAATCTGGCATCGTTAACATCAGATGGCATATAACGTCTTCTTCATCCTTACGACCACCAGCACCTTTTATTTCTCGCACAAGCTGGTCGAACCGTAAAAAATGATTCTGCAGCTTCTCACTCTCGTTGTATCGCATTGCGAGCAGCTGCCGTTTCAGCAAGAACCTGTTAGTTATACTCTTCCGTTCGAAGACATCATGTAGACCGTCCCAGATTTCCTTCGGTGACACTTTGTCCTTGACGTACTCAAGGTGGCTGTCCGCCACCGCTTGAATTAGGACAGACCGACACTTGTTGTCTTTTCTCACTCGCGCTTGAACCAGGATCTTATTCGCCGCTCTCATTTCCGCCGTTGCCGTATCAGGAGTATTCCAAAACTCTTCCTCTTCCGCACTCCGCTCCACGCAGTGTAACACTTCCAGCTGCTGGAGGTAAGCTCGCATGCGGAAGCTCCAGTTGTTGAAACCAACTCCATCGAATGGTTTGATTCGAAAACTCTTCGATTCCTCCTCCATTTCGTACGACGTTTTCTTTTCGCAAACTACTCCCGGAACAACGAAACCCGCCGAAAAGTTAGAAAAAAAAACTTCAATTTAATCGCGTAAAAACTGGACACATAACCTATTGAATTCTTTCAATAATAATAATCACATCACATGTGGTTTCGGTGAGAACAAAAACAGAATGAATATATTTATTGACAGTTTCTCTCTACACGCTCAAATGGAATCAATTGGATTAGGGTAAAGTCTTGGTCAATACTGCACGCTCAATAATTTTGACTGTAGCAATTTACGATGCTGTCTGTACATTTTTATACGAATTCTGGTTGTCTGGGTGTTTTGGTTTGAAATCGAAAGAATAAATCGGATAAGACGCGGGAAGTGGCGGGTGTGCGACATTGTTCAAGTAGACCTGGAATGATCTGCCCGACAAGTAGTTTTTGATGATCTTCACGAGGTAGATCGGTAAGTTGTATCGATGCAGTTTGTACACTAGGCCATCATGCCAGACATTGTCAAACGCTTTCTCAACGTCCAACAATGCCAAAGCAGATGTTTTTGTAACGGACTTGTTCCGCCTGATGATGGTAATAACTCTACTTAGTTGGTGGATCGTTTAATGGCATTTCATAAACCCGAATTGCTCCTTGAGTAAGATGTTATTTTCATTAGAGAACTCCAGCAACCGGCAGAGTATCATCTTTTCGAATAGCTTCGAAATGGAGGACAAGAGGCTGATGGGGCGATAGCTTTTGACACTGGTAGGATCTTTGCCAGGCTTGTGTATTGGAATCACTTTGACTAACTTCTAGCATACAGACAAGTAGCCAAGCTCCAAACATTTGTTGAAGATAACGGTAAGATGGTTGAAGAAGTCAATACTCAAGTTTTTCAACTCGAGGTTGGCTACACCTACACTAAATTGCAACACTATGCCGTAACTTAATTTTTTTTTATATCATATGAGATATGGTAGATAAAACATTAAGCTTTGCTATGAAAGTTGTTACAGCAGTTTTCGTTGTTTCAGTCGCGAGATACAAAAAAAAATAAAGGGTTGTGTCCTAGACACGACCGCAGTATGTCGTAGAACTACGCAAAATTGATGTATGTCATGCATTTTTGATTATTATACTTTATCTTAAATTTTTCAAGTATTTCAATGTCTCGGTTATGATTCAAAACTCGCGACAATCCACGTTAGCATAATCAGACCACGGTTCATCTTACGCATGAGATAATGTATTTACATTTAATGTAATGGTTAAGAATTGACAGAATTTTCCCTCCATGACTACCTTGGGTTGATCAATGTTGAGCTATTTTACTGTGATCAATGTACACTAAATTTGACATCGACATCGACTACAATAAGAATTGACACTATTTCGTTACACATTTTTTGATGATTTGCACCTCAGTATAATACACAAAAACGCCATGCATGTTGTGGGATAAAACAATTCGCACAAAATACGTTATTTTTTTCAGTAGTTCCATCATTAGTTTTGAATTAGATCTTTGAAGCAGAGAAGAGAGTGAAGGTCGAATTTTATGATAAAGCGCCAGGAAGTTGTTTTCCCTTTAAGAAGACGGTACTTTCAATATTGAACAAAATGTCAGTAAAGTAGGGGAGAAAGGGGTACAACGATAATATGGGGTTTAAGCACCTCTTTGTTCTCCATAACATAAAATTATCATGCATCATCATTATGTACTTTACAGCGTGTTCGTAGAATGATGAAAAATAGAATACTGTGACTTTTCTCCAATCAAACGTTTGGTTTCCAATAAGTAGGTGCTTAGTACAACATTAATTGAAAATTATGGGGATTCAGTTATTGATTTTCAAAGTCAGAGCAAAAGCTCGTATATAGGTTCTCCACCTGTTCAATGTTTTGATAGTAAGCATCATAGTTAAGGTACACCGGGGCAAGTTGAAACGGTACATGTATCTCTTAGCGGAAGTGAATATTCACTGTAATTATTTTTAAGAGGAATTGTGTACTACCGCAAACTATATTAGAAATAATCTCAGTGATTATTCACTTCCGCTAAGAGATACATCTACATTTCCGGTGCAGGGCAATGGACTTTGGTTGGACCTATTCATGTTATTTTCGCACTGCGTCTAAATGAATGTCGTGTTTTTTTTTCTATGAATATTACATATGGACATGTGTTTGGTGAAAAAGAGTAACTTTCTAGTTTCTAATAATACTAAAGAATGAACAATGTTCCCAAATTAGGATTCTATTGAAACGTGGGTTCGTAATCACACAAGCATTCCTGAGTAATTGTGCTAATTGAAACCGTAGATATATCTTCTTTTTCTATGATGCACGGTATATGCATTTGGGTTAATATCCGACGACCCTCCTTCTTTACATATTCTGCACAAAAAAAAAATTCTAAGGCCCACCCCTGACAGGATTTCCCACCGTTTTTTTTTTATGAATGGGGCGGGGCAGAATGTATTTTTTGTGCATAATATGTAAAATAGGATGGACTTCGGATGTTTATCTTATTCCATACATAGAGGTACCAGAGATGTTTTACAGTCAGTGAACAGGCTCATTCTTTGCTCGACTGTCGAGCTGTTCAGTCCGTATTTTCGCTCGAGTTCTCGATTCGATTTTGTTTCGTTTTGTGCTGTCGCGTTGCGCCGTGGAAGTGTCGCCACCTTCTCGCGTTCTGGCAAGTTAAATTGAACTTGCAAACACGAAACAAATGGTGCGTAAACGTGCCAATGAGCCAGCAGCGGGCCCTTCAAAGAAGGTGCTAATCAAGCCCAGCGCGTCGTAGGATGACGTCGTAAAACGAGTACTGCAAGCCAACAAGTATGCAGTACTCCCGGAAGAAAATGGCGATGGTGACGCCGTTCCCATTGCAAGACGAGAGCGGATTCCCCCGCTTTTCACGCCGGTGAAGGATGTTGCCTAGCTGGGTGCCGAACTGGCAAAACACAAGCTGCTGCCTCGCTTCAAGCTTTGCAGCATCGGTACAAAAATCATGTGCTCCAGCTTGGAGGACTACAAACAAATAGGAAGTTTCTTGAAGAACAACAACGTGGACTTCTTCACGCATGATCTGCCATCGAGCAAGCCACTGAAGGTGGTTTTGCGTGGATTACCGTCGTTTGAGGCTGCTGCGGTGAAGTTCGAGCTGGAGCGGCTTGGGCTCCAACCTGAGGCCGTGTTCCAGATGAACCGGCGTCCCAACCAAAACACCAGCTTCCGTGATCAATTGTTCCTGGTGCATTTCACGAAGGGATCCACCAGTCTTGCGGCTCTGAGATCCAAAATCCGGGACCTGTTTCAGGTCATCATCAGTTGGGAGCATTACAAACCCCAACATCGTGATGTAAGGCAGTGTATGAACTGCCTCTCATATGGCCATGGCACCAAAAACTGCCACATGAAGACAAACTGCGGCAAGTGTGCTGGAACTCAGTCAACTGCGTCCTGTGAGCAAGCCGATAACATCGAGCCAACGTGTGTCAACTGCGGTGGAAACCACCAAGCCTCCAATCGCGGATGTCCCAAGCGAGTGGAGTTCATTAATATCCGTCGGAAGGCCACAATCAACAACCAGCTCGGTCGCCTTCGTAATCATCGTTCGCCTCCTGTACTAACGGAAGTCCAGTACCCAGCTCTCCAGCGCCGTCGACATGTTCCAAACCTAGCCCCGCTTCCGCTCAACAACCAACAAGCCAATCCTGCGAGTATCCAAATTGTTCCCAACAGTCGGACAGTTCAGCATCGTCTCGCTACTGCTGCGGCCCAACCAATTCCAGGTTCATCCACCACCCCTGGTTTATCATACGCTGGTGCTGTCTCAGGTGAATCTGGCGACGATTCTCCGTCCACCTCGGAGGAACTTGTGACGCTCGTGGCCGAGGTCATCATCATCATGCGTACCTGCAAGACTCGATCTGAACAGCTTCATGCTGCCTTGTCACTCGTCACCAAGTATGGACCGTGAAGCTATAAAAATTGCAAATTGGAACGCTTGCTCACTGACGAACAAGCATAGAGAACTACTCGATTTCCTCAACGCCAAGGAGGTCGACATTGCTATCATCACCGAGACGCATCTGAAGCCCGAACTGAGCGTATTCCTTCCCGACTTCCGGCTCGTCAGACTTGATCAAACTCACCCGGAGGAGCGGGAACTTTATCATCGCTGGCGATCTGAACGCAAAACATCAAGCTTGGGGCAACGGTCGGAGCAATAGAAACGGCATCATCCTCAATGAAGACCTGCAAGAGGGTCACTATACCATCTTGGCCCCGGTCTCTCCCACCCGGTTGAGTCGGTCTGGGGTCCATGCGACCATCGACATCTTCGTAAGCAACATGGGACACAACGTCTCGCAACCTGTGGCATTCCAGGAGCTGAGCTCGGACCACTACCCGGTGGTGGCCGAAGTTGGATCCTCGGTAAACCGATTCGAAGCTTCCCGGCGCAACTACCATCGAGTCAACTGGGCGCAATATCAACACTGCGTCGACACAACCATCGACAACGATGTCCAACCGGGGACGTCGGAAGATGTTGACCGGTGTCTACAAACCATCGAGGAGGCGATTTCCCGAGCCAGGGAACAACACGTGCCAGTATCCAGACAGGGGAGTAACACTCTGAACCTTGACAGCCCTACCAAAGATCTCATTAGACTCCGTAACACCATTCGTAGGCAGTACCAGCGTACTGGCCTGCCTAACTTGAAGACCAATTGTAATCGATTAACAAAGATCATTCAGGCCAGGATGGTGGATCTCAGAAATAACGATTTTGCTAGTAAGATCCGCTCTCTCCCAAATTGTGCTAAGCCCTTCTGGAAACTTACAAAAATTCTTAAAAACAAGCCTAGGCCCACTCCCCCACTGACCCCACTGGATCGTCCCGGCGACCCGGTGGTTCATCTGATAACTCCTGAAGAGAAGGCTGCCGCGATAGGTCAACACTTCGTCAGCTCCCATAATCTCGGACAAAACATCGTCAGCCCTCATGAATCTGAGGTTGCTGAAAATGCAACCAATCTTCTTCAGATTCCTAACATTTTTCCAGAGGAATCCGAGATTACGGCTGACGAACTGTTGGCCTATATCAAATCATCTAAAAACATGAAGGCCCCAGGTTTCGACAACATCCTGAATCTGGAACTCAAACACTTGAGTTCCAGATTCTACAACCATCTGGCACTGATTTTTAATCAGTGCCTCAGACTTGGCTACTTCCCCTCGTGTTGGAAGTCAGCTAAAGTCATACCCATCCGGAAACCTGGGAAGGATCCGTCCTCTCCTTCAAGTTATCGACCAATCAGCCTTCTCTCAGGGTTATCAAAACTGTTCGAAAGAGCACTGTACCACCGGCTCCTAACATCTGCCGGTGAAAACAACTTGTTACTCGAGGAACAGTTTGGTTTTCGGAAAGGTCGTTCAACCGTCCACCAACTGACTCGAGTAACAAACATTCTCAGACGGAACAAGTCTGTTTCAAAAACATCTGCCATGGCGTTGTTGGACGTTGAAAAAGCGTTCGACAATGTCTGGCATGATGGCCTGGTGTTCAAATTGCAGCAGTACGGTCTTCCAATCTTCCTAGTGAAGATCATAAACAACCATCTATCAGACAGGACGTTCTGAGTCTCTCTGAATGGCATCACATCGGATGCTTTCAACGTCGGTGCCGGGGTTCCACAAGGAAGCATCCTTGGCCCCATCCTATTCAACCTGTTCACCTCCGATATGCCGGCTCTCCCTGATGGTGGATCGTTGTCTCTGTTCGCAGATGACACATCCATCATCTACAAGGGTAGGGTCATCGGAGCTCTGACTGCCAAACTTCAGAGAGGCCTGGACGTTCTGTCTGAATATTTCAACAGCTGGAAGATCCGTATCAACGCGGCAAAGACCCAGGTCATTATCTTTCCACACTCTAAATCTCCTAGACTTGTTCCGTTGGAGAATAACAAGATCTGCCTGAACGGCACAGTGGTGGAATGGTCCAAAGAGGTCGTGTACCTCGGGCTAACACTAGACAGCAAGCTTCTTTTCAGGGAGTTGACAAAACAAAAACCAAGTGCAACATCTTGATAAGATCGTTGTATCCACTTATCAACAGGAAGTCAACCCTGTCCCTGAAAAATAAGCTTGCTGTCTACAAATAAATCATCCTTCCTGTAATCGAGTACGGTACGGTATGCCAATCTGGGAGAGTTGCGCAAAATGCCATCATCTTAAACTCCAAAGGATCCAGAACAAGATCCTTAGGATGGTCCTAAACAGTCCCCCGCGGACTAGAAATTCTGAGCTTCACCTCCTGGCTGGAATTCAGACATTAGAAGAACGGAGAGTATTCATCCTGGAAAGGTTCAGAGACACCTGTCTGAGATCAAATCATCAGATCATACGTGATCTAGCACGTTAGGCTAAGTTATACTCGTAGTTAGGTAGGTTATCACTTTTTCAATTCAAATAAAACACATCCCCAAGGGATATTCTATAAACTAGTTGAAAACGCAAATATTAAATTAGAATATCAAATTAAACAAAGATGAAGAGCCAAGTAGGCTAATCAATTAAAATGATAAATCAATGTACTACCATAATCAACAGAAATAAACATAATTTTACTACTACTTTTACAGTCAGTTGGTGATAAATCACCCACTGAATAACATCTAAATATTGTGAGCGATTTTTTTTCTCAAATTCGAAGCTCTCTGGACAGTAGTTGGGTAACAAAATTAACGGAATTAAACTTTTTTTTTACAATAATTTCCCGGCAAAAAGTGATCGTTAAAGTTCATGTTTTTTTCAGGTTGTCGGAATAGAGGAGGGGGGGGGGGAGGTTGTGTTTTGCATAAATAACTTTTCCACGTTTCGTATTAGGGGCAGTTCATTAGCAACGCAGACATTTTTTTGGGATTCTTGCCAAAACCCACCCTCCCCTCGTAATTAATGAGCAGCCCCTTAGTTGAACGGGACCCAAGTCATCTTTAACCACTGACTTGCTCCTGCTTACTACAGGACAAAGTGCCACGCCGTCCAAAGCGGTAATGAGCAGAAGCGCGACAGCAGCGCTGTTTTATATCTTTTCAGAACGATATGCAACCAACTGGTACTCGATCATGATGACTGGGTTTGGGAAAAACGCTTATTTCAAGGAAACAGTGATAAATTTTATCTTTTGTTCATTTTCGAACAGTTTTATTACGGAAAATTGGAAATATATTTATTTCGACAAGTTCGTTATGTGATATCCTATCGATTGGCGTATTTGGATTTTAATTTCATTTATAAATGACAAAGTTACAAGCGTTCAAAATCTAACACTATTTCACCACACATATTTTTTGATTTGCACCCCCAGTATAGTCGACAAAGACGTAGTTCTACGTCAAAACGAAACATGTATGGTACCTTTATTTTTGTATTTTTATTAACATCCGTAGATACGTTCATAGAAATCGGTGGGAAATCCTGTGAGGGTTGAGCTATTTTATGTGCAGAATGTGTAAAAAAGATGGGACTTCGGATGTGCTATATTCCCACTATGGCTTTTAAAAACTAATTCCAGAGACTTCTTTAAACGAATAGCTGTAGGCACGACTGGTTCAGTTGATAGTCAAACTACTTATAACTTTATTCACGGACTGTACAAATCCAGAGCATCTGCTCCACTCAATCTTCTCTCGCTTCGCCTATGCTCTCAGTGCCCGACTAGCGGGTTCCTCCATTTTACCGAACGTGGAGGCTTTTCGCCTTGCCATTTTCAACTTTCTAAAAATCAAAACCATAACAATTCAGAAAGCAAACTATTATTTTCACGCTTGCAAATTCGAAATTTCATGCTAATTCACAGTAATCCTAACTAAATATTCGACAATTCAAAACAATTCTCGCCTAACTTTTCAAAAGGTCCTATCTAACATTTCACTCTTTTCGAGAAAAACGAGGTTGAAGATTGACAAAATCTTTTTTGATAGTATTTTAAACCAAATCAACTTTTGACATTTTTAAGACCTTTAATAGTAAAATGCGATAGTAAAATTTAAATTGTAATTATAATCTACCCATTTCATCCATTTTTTCTATGAAAACGTGAAAAATGTTACATAGGACATTTTGCTCTTGTCAGGTGTACATTGGACATGTTATATAGGACGTTTTGTTATAATCACAGTTACATAGGTCATTTATGTTTTCAACATTATTTGTTTGTTTTTAAGCATTATGAGTGCATAATTTAAGTTATACGAGCTAAACGAACAATATGAGTATTGGACAATGCATCAACTTTTTTTAACGGTATATCGCAACACTGCCCACAGATTGTTTTGGTCGATCGTTGGTGGTCGTCACGTGAGCTGCTTTTTATTTCAAGAGCAAATTTTCATTACGTCGAATGTAACAAAGGTAAACAAAGTCGAGCTATCAGTGTCAATCGATGCTCCTGCTATTACACTGTATACTGTCCGAATATAGGATAAAGGGTGATACGGTCAAAATTTGGTCAATATCAACTTGACGTATTTCTTTCAATTTTGCATTTAAAAAACCTGAACACCCCTCATTTTGAAGGTGTGTGTGTGTAGAATGTTGCTCCTATTTTGATTTTGGAATTCACTCTTCAGTTGTCAAAATGCCGTCCAAGCAAGAAGAGCAGCGTATCAAAATTTTGCTCGCGCATCGCGAAAATCCGAGCTACTCGCACGCAAAGTTGGCAAAATCGCTAAAAGTTGCCAAATCAACCGTTACAAATGTAATTAAAGTGTTTGGGGAACGTTTGTCGACAGCCAGGAAGTCTGGATCGGGGGGAAATCGAAAACCGGAAGCCGCTGAGACGACAAAGAGAGTTGCCGGTAGTTTCAAGCGAAACCCTAACCTCTCTCTCCGAGATGCCGCAAATAAGCTGGGTGTATCGTCTACAACCGTGCATCGAGCCAAAAAACGAGCCGGACTATCGACTTACAAGAAGGTAGTGACTCCAAATCGCGATGATAAACAAAATACGACGGCCAAAGCGCGATCCCGGAGGCGGTACACGACGATGCTGACGAAGTTTGACTGCGTGGTAATGGACGACGAAACCTACGTCAAAGCCGGCTACAAGCAGCTTCCGGGACAGGAGTTTTATACGGCAAAAGGAAGGGGAAAGGTAGCAGATGTTTTCAAGCACTTGAAACTGTCAAAGTTCGCAAAGAAATATCTGGTTTGGCAAGCCATCTGTACCTGTGGCTTGAAAAGCAGCATTTTCATAGCTTCCGGGACTGTCAACCAAGAAATTTACGTGAAAGAGTGTTGGAATAAACGTCTGCTGCCTTTCCTGAAGAAACACGGTTGTTCCGTACTGTTTTGGCCGGATTTGGCATCTTGCCATTACGGTAAAAAGGCCATGGAGTGGTACGCCGCCAACAACGTGCAGGAGGTTCCCAAGGACAAGAACCCTCCCAACACGCCAGAGCTCCGCCCAAATGAGAAATACTGGGCTATTGTCAAGCGGAACCTGAAGAAGACCAAAAAAACTGCTAAGGGCGAGCAGCAGTTCAAGGCAAACTGGCTTTCTGCGGCGAAGAAGGTGGACAAGGTGGCTGTACAAAATCTGATGGCAGGGGTCAAGCGTAAGGCCCGGCAATTCGGATTTGGAAAAGCGGAAGCCTAACTGAATATTTTTCCTGAATTTTATACTAATTGAACTTGAAAAAGAAATTTAATTTGATTTTTTAAATAAACGATTTCACCGATTTACACGCGTTTTCCCTTGACCAAATTTTGACCGTATCACCCTTTAACAACCCATTTTTAAATTTATTTACCAGTCGAATTGCTTTTTGACGTAATCGTTACTTAAGTCACCCGCTTTCTATGGAGATGCCGTTTGCCTTAAGTAACAGCACTGAGAAACCCGTGAAAAGTGTACGTTCGTCGTTTCGATTTCTCATTATTAAAGTGAATAAATCGAACTGTTTGTTGCTAGGATGATTTCGGTGGTCCTAAAATGATGAATGGGCTGCACGTAAGGAGACGTAATTGATAATTCTCCCGAATATCCTGGTAAATACACTTTGACTTAAGTAACAATAGGGGCCACCAAACGACGTATAATAAGTTTTGACTCAAAAACCAGTATTTCTTAGCATGAAAGCTAGCGATTTGCCTTTGTATGATTAAAACCCGGCTAAATATGTTAAACATTGCTATCACTATGAGATTATATGTGTTTAATTGGAAATAGGAATAACTTTTCGGTCATCAAAACAAAACTTTATTTTTCTCGGATCGGTGCGAATGTTACTTACGACATAATGAAAATTTGCTCTTGATTGAATTTTAGTTCGTGCATTATTAGTTTGGGTCCCCGTCGATTACATTATCTAGGGGTTATATTGTGAAGCGTTCGTTGTGGTACGATCGGAAATCGGGGTAGTAATTTGGAGGACTCGCCTTGAGGAGGCTCGTCGGGTCCGCGCAAACCTAGCCTCTTCACATGTAAGTGACTCCTTTGCTTGCTTGGCGCTAATAAAGTGGAGAGGTTGATACACCTAAAGACGAACCTTTCGGCCAGCAACCCGTTACAACTTTTAGCTCGATTTTCAGCGCTATAGGTTTCACAGTCTGGCACAGGTGGCAGAGTGAAAGCTCTGTAATTGTTTAGCAAGGTGGATGTAATGTCGGCCTAAATGCCCCTAATTTGGGCCCATACATATATTCAGCAATCGACTAAATTTTCAATAGCGACCAAAAATATCCATTAGCCGGTAATTAGTAGCCGGTAAAATTAGTCGGTAATGACGCGTTCATCTAGATAAAATTGATAATTAACAGATTTTTAGCGATTAGTCCAATCTTAGATCCATTAGAACCATTTCCCCTATGTGTTTGACACATAAAACCTATCAATTTCAGTTTCAAAGAGTCACAATCAGCGATTTTATGATCACTGAGCACTCTAGGGGCCTCATAGCCTAGTCAGCAAAGGCACGGTATTACCAAGCCGGAGGCGGCGGGTTTGATTCCCGGTCCGGTCGAGGGAATCTTTCGGGTTGGAAATTTTCTCGACTTCCCTAGGCATAGATTATCATTGTGCTTGTCACACAATATACAAATTCATGCATTGGTATTGGCATCGAAAGCTCTCAATTAATAACTGTGGAACTGCATTAGAACACTAAGTTGAGAGCACGCAATAAGCTAATATGCGATAAGCAATAAGCTTAAAAATGCGAAGAAGAAGAAGAAGAAGAATAAGAAGAGCACTCACTCTGTATACTTGAATCTTTCACCTCGAATGCCAACGGAAGTGTATGTTCTCCTAAGTTGGACCAACAGACTTCGCTAAGTCCGAGAGCTTTATGCTACCTTACCCTGCTGGGCCAACGTTAGTACATTCCATGTTCCAATCCTTGTCCGCCGTTTTATAATTGTAATTGTAATTGTTCAGTGCATAGTGGAAAGTAGGTAAAGACGGACACCTTAAGGTTAAGTTGCAAAATCTGTTCAAATAATAATATATTTTTCGCACTTATCGTACAATTCGAGATTTTAGGTCACATTTTGCCATTATACTCACATACACCGGTGATTTATTCTATTTTCTATGATAATTAAAAAATGTCTCAAAATCGTATTTTCTACACATGGTCGGGAAAGATGGACATAACGTATGAGTAAGACGGACACTTTGAAGGGTAAGATGGACACTCACAGAAACTGAGTTGTGTGTGCTAAAGTAAGCTTATTTTCAATATTACTTGAATGTTCTTCGATTCTTAATGAATGAATACAACATTTTGATGTGTTTTAAAACTTGTTTATCAACAGAAACTTATCGAAAATTCAATTCATAGTTCAAACAAATCATATTCAAATCAATTCATGTTTCAGTGGCAAAATCAAGTAGCAGGAAGTAGTGAGTTAAGAGCAGTTGTGGCAAACAGTTGTAGCAGCAACGTGGCATCCCGTGTGAAACCAAGAAAAACATTGCAAGCACATTGTCCATCCTATGCCTGCATCCGAATCCGAAAATTGGCAACCGCATTTGTCACACAGATTGTCAGATGAGGTGTCTGCCTTGCATTGCTTTTTCTTTGGGTTCTTCGACGATCTTTGCTTCCGTTCCTTTTTAATGGATTGTATGTCTTTCGACGCTTTTGCCTTCTTTAAGGTATCGGCATACTGATTAGATGTTACATCAGCTGCCTTCCCTGCTTGGCGTTGCCTTTTGGTGACCCTCGGGGTTATCATTTTGGGCAATGGCAGTACTTCCGATGGTGATACATCGAACAACGGTGTATTTGCAGCTGTTGAAGAGCTATCAGTTCCAGAGCATTGGGCCATAATGTCTTCGGGGAGCACCTGAACGGCTTTATCTTCACGTAGGAGATGATCTCCATCCGATGGAACTAAAGTGGGTCCAGGATCCGATTGATGCGCTTCTCCTTCGCGAGGTACCTCAGCACCAGCAGGTTGATCAGTCACTAGTGACGGAGCAAAAGCATCCTCGCCAAAAACGTTGCGATTACAAGGCCAGATTCCAGTTTTGCAGAACCCGTTCACGGCCACACTCATAGTGGCTGCTTTGATGAATGCCGTTTTCGTCAGCTCTGCAACGTCGTATTGACCGACTACCTTTCCTGGATTCTGTTGCATGAATCGCTCCACTTCAGATGCGTAATACGATTTGAAAGGTGCCATAAAAGACACATCCAGTGGCTGCATCTTGTTGCTGCAATGGGGTGGCAAGACCAGAACGGTGACGAAGTTAGCTCTAGCTTTCTGTGTGAAAGGTAGGTTCTTCGTATGTGAAGAATGTCCATCAATGATAAGCAGGGCAGGCTTATCTTCAGATGGTTTCACATGTTCCAAAAAATGGTCGAACCAGTCGTTGGAGATTGCCACTGCACAGTGGTCCAGGAAGCAAAATTAGGTGGAATAAATTAATAACTCGAAAAATATTAGAGATAGCGTATTGACGTCTTCTAAACATTTTCTTGTGAGCTTTATTCGCGTTGGTTGCAAAAGTGTCTTAAACGCCAAATTCTACCAGCAACGTAATTTGGCCTCTAACTTTTTTATTTCAATAGATAGAGAAATTAAATGTTCTACAAAGTTGTGAAAAAAAACTAAACTAAAAAACTTTTTTGAACATCGTTTTTGTCTATCTCTTTTATATTTGGAGATATAAGCCATTTAAAAAAACAAAAGCCGAAAATCAGATTTTCTGTCATATTTTATTTAAATATCACTTTTTTGGCCTACTATGTTCAGAACGATTATAGCTAATTTTAAAATACATATTTGCTCCAAAGACACTATACCAGTACAAGTTTCCTGTCAAAAGTTATCGTCAGTTTGGTAGTCTTTTAGCTCAAATTTTCAAGCGTAATATTTCAAAATGGCGCAAGTACAACCGATAGTGATACATATCACTTTAAAAAGCATATCAAGAAGTACATTTTAGCAACTTTTGGTGAAGGTAATTTTTGATTTTTTTAAATAAATGCACTTTGAAAATAGGGGTTTTTATTCCATAAATCTACATTGTTCGGACTTCTTTCGAGTATTAAAGAACCAGATGGATGATTTACAGTAAATATTTATATTTACAACTAGTTATATGCTACTAAATAAACCAAAAACAAAAAATACATAAAAAATAAAGCTAGTTTTCAAAAATTAACTGCTTGGCTTTATCTGGTAGTGCAGGATTGTTCAAAGACAAAGATGCTCTATTGCTTAATGAAATCACAGGATCTGATGATAAAAGCAATCTGTTGAATACATCCGTAATATTAACCGTTCTGTTGAATTTTCGGGAGTGAAGCTCGCGATATCTCCGGATGAATTTATTCCTCGTCTCCTGAACCTCTTCGCTGCACATTCCAATCGGAAGTACCGTGTATTTAATAATGCCAGCCCCATGGACTAGCAATTTGTGCACTGTTGGAGACAATGCATACCAACCGTATAATTTCTGGTATAAAGCTCTAGTCTCTTCAGCATAAATTTCAAAAGAATTATAATTAATCTTCGACTTACAGTTAATTACAGTAAGCAGAATATGAAATCGCTCCAACAGATTTTCATTGAGACCGGTAATTTTTGCTGCAGCTTTCCATTCACGGAAAAACTTCCGGGCGGTATTTCCGTCATTAGAATTTCCGCCACCAGGCATAGGCTCACTGATGCGTAATCCTGTTAAAAAGGACAAAATCTGGTAAAATCTTATATCTTCAAAAACAAAAATATAATGTTGCAAATTGCTAACCATACGTACCTAATTCCGCACGTATCTTGCTTCGAATTTCGATTTCTCTAGCTTTCACCGCTTCATTTGCCTTGCTTACACGCCATGTAGGTTTATCAAGGGCCAGTCTATACAAAACTTTCAGAACCATTTCCATCGTTCTAATGGTATATGCATGCAGAGGAGAAAACCCGAATTTGTACTTGGCAGGATCATCAGAATCTGGATCACTTCTGGAATCGTTCAAACATTTTCCAGACCTTCCACAAATGTTGCATGATTGAGAGTTCGTTCCGGTTAAATCATTTACGACTTTTGTATCCAGCATTGTGAACATCATTTGGGGTTTTACACAAACAGATCGGTTCTCCAACATTACTTCCACATTCATCAAATTTTGTATTTGCGTATTCATAAGCGAAACCTCCCGTTTTGTCAACTCGGTTGACTCTTTTGCAAATATCAATTTTATCGGTCTGCAAAGCGAAATTGACGATGGCAGATCATTATTCCAAACAATTTCTTGGGTTTCTTCTGCTTCACGATGTCCAGTTAACCTTAAAGGAACTAATGAAAACGCGAATATATGGGAATCGCTGTATTCCTGTAACTCTTCATCCTCGTCCTCCTCGAAAAAACATTGTTTATATCTAGCATGGTTGCTGCTCCCATCACAACCCCATTTGTAGATAAGTGTATAATCGTCGTATGGTACCACGTTTTGGGACGTCGCTCTGCTCATCACGCTTGCAAAAAGCCGTTTCGTGGTGTGCTCCACAAGTTCCTGTAAAGACACTTCAGCAACAGATGAATGGATAGAGAGACCTAATATATCATTATATAGGTATTATTCAATATTATTGACTCTATGTTTAACATACTTGAAGGATAGCATAGTTTCTTAGCTTCAACCAATTTGTTATAAGCTGGGTACATGTCCACGCCCTTGCTTATATTCATCTGCCGGATGTTCATGTACTGAGCCTTTGAAAACTCGTTTTTGCATAAGAATGCAAGAGCTTCCTCTGCTGTAAGAGCTTCGAATCCGTGTTTTGATCGATCTGCTGAACGCTGTAGCTCGATTGCCGTCTCGGGGTTTTGTGCTATTTTTCCTATCAATTTGCCGGCTTTACGAAACCCTGCGGAGGCTACAGATGTTTCTGCAGCAAACGAAATTTCTTCTGCCGAAAATTGATTAAGAAGAGATTGAACCCTGCTTTTCTTTGATTTTCTGTGTGCATCTTTGAACGGCTTAGAAGGACGACCAACGAATGATTTTGAGGGCGAAAGGACATCGACAATAAATTCTCCTCCAAGCCAAGCGTCATTGATCTTCAAAAATCGTTCACGTTTCCTTCCAGCTGCTCGCCAAAGTTTCTGAAACTTCAGCATCACCAGGGTAAGCTTCCTTTGCACCAAACTTACGTCCAGCTCTTCTCCAGAAAACTTTTTCTTTACAAATTCCAATAAATCTTTTACCTTATCTCCGTTCATGAGAAGAAGGGTAAGATCGGCCAAACGAATCGCTGATAAATAAAATCTGAGTTAATATAATGAAAGCACTTGAAAAAAAAAATACCTTTTCTCATTTTGCAACGTTTTGAAATGAACAATTCAGCGTCTCAAAAATCAACGCTTGCTTTAACTCATACCGCAGTGAATGATTGATTAAAATTTTCAAATTCGTCTGTTTGTGTATGAAATACGCATACCTATAAATAATATTCTTGTTTATGTTAAGGGCATTAGCAGTTTTGCTTGGGTTCCATTTCTTATGCTATTTTGAAGATTATATGCTATATATTATATAAATGTATTCACAAAATAGTGTATCATCGATCTGGTTCTTTGATACTCGAAAGAAGTCCGAACAATGAAGATTTATGGAATAAAACCCCTATTTTCAAAGTGCATTTATTTAAAAAAATCAAAAATTACCTTCACCAAAAGTTGCTAAAATGTACTTCTTGATATGCTTTTTAAAGTGATATGTATCACTATCGGTTGTACTTGCGCCATTTTGAAATATTACGCTTGAAAATTTGAGCTAAAAGACTACAAAACTGACGATAACTTTTGACAGAAGACTTGTACTGGTATAGTGTCCTTGGAGCAAATATGTATTTTAAAATTAACTATAATCGTTCTGAACATAGTAGGCCGAAAAAGTGATATTTAAAAAAAAATATGACAGAAAAACTGATTTTTGGCTTTTGTTTTTTTTAAATGGCTTATATCTCCAAATATAGAAGAGATAAGCAAAAACAATGTTCAAGAAAGTTTTTTAATTTTTTATAATTCACAACTTTGTACAATATTTAGTCTCTATCTATTGAAATAAAAAAGTTAGAGGCCAAATTACGTTGCTGGTAGAATTTGGCGTTTAAGACACTTTTGCAACCAACGCGAATAAAGCTCACAAGAAAATGTTTAGAAGACGTAAATACGCTATCTCTAATATTTTTCGAGTTATTAATTTATTCCACCTAATTTTGCTTCCTGGACCACAGTGCACTGTCATGTAACCCAACGGATTGCATGCGAATTTACTTCCACATGGTGCCCCTTTCTTTAAAGCATCGTGCATCCGCATGCGAGCAAAAATGAAAAACGGTGGAAGGTGCTGGCCGCTTGCTGACATGCACATTACTGCCGTGGTTGTTTCTCCGCGTTCTGCAGATGTTATACCACCTACCTGTTTCTTGCCTTTTAACGCCGCAATTTTTCGTTTCTTAGGGGGAACCTGGGAGAAATGTAGATGAACCTATTTATTTTTTTTTTATTAAATACAAAATGTAGACAAAACTTACAGTGCACACGCCAGTTTCATCAGCATTGAAAATGCGATTTACCGTGAATTTAGGATTGGTGAGCGCTGCTTCCAACAAATCGTAAAAAGCTGACACAGATACCCTATTAAACCCTCTGGCACGGGCGGCAGAGTTAGCTTCAGGCATCCGGAACGACAATTTTGGATTTCGTTTAAGAAAATTGCTTAACCAGGCTTTTCCAGCAAGCTTGGTAGACTTGTTGAATGGGTGCTGCAATCCGTTCATTTCTGCCAAATCAAAAGCCAGTTTTCTAACATCGGTCATCGTAATCCCGTAGAATCTTTTCTCCAAGTCCAGGAGATGCTGTACCAGTACCTCTTCCTGCTGTTGATTGAACACGGTAGCAAGTGGTCCTAGCCGTGGAGAGAGATTGGGACTCGCGAGGTGCCTCATCAGTGTAGTCCGTGGAATAGCATTATTCATAGCTGCTGATTTCACGGACGTCCCGTTTTGACGTTGGATAACGTCTTTCGGCAACATACGGGGGTACAAAATTGAAAACAGTCATTTTGGATGAGTTACGAAAAATTAAAAGATTTTGAACGATAATAACTCAACCGTCTCTCGATAGATTTCCGAGATAATGGCATCAATCGATTGGAAATATTTCTAGCAATTTGCTGAATGTTTCAAAACTATTGATTTCATTCTGTAAACTATTGAAAAATGGTTAAAGGTAAACCATTGTCTAAAGATGGTGAAAATCGATTGATTTTTTTATATTCTTATACTTTCTCCAACCGAGACATCAGATGCGAGTATCTGACACCTCTGATATTTTCTGTTCTACTATATAAGCGTCCAACAAGGTCGCCCGTTCCATCATTGTCTATCCGATCGTCGACCCAGCAGCAGAGCAGCAGAGCAGCAGTACCAGAGCAGTGGAAGCAGAGCAGCGGCAGCAGAGCCTGGGGGCGAAAGGGCAACTACGCCGAGTGCGTTGGTGCCAGTGCTCCGGTATACTGGGCCGCCGTCATGGAATGCCCAGCTGCTGCAGTTCTCAGTCGGTCGTATTCACCGTATGCTCCGCAAGGGCAACTACGCCGAGCGCGTTGGAAAAATGGCCCTTTTCAGGGCCACAACATTATCAAGAAAGAGTTTAACGATTAATTTTCTAATGCCTTTCCGACACTTTTTTCATGACTTTCATCGTCCTCCTGATATTCATGTGATTTTGTGGTGGGATTTTTAGATATGTGAAATTCACATGGTTTTCATCCATTAGATACCTATGTGGTAAATTTTTTGAGTGTATGCTTCGGCAATCAAAATAAAGTTTGCACGATGGAAGCGCACATCGTAAATTTCGTTCATTTTAGTAATAATTAAATTGCCCCTCTCCCCCTACCCTCAGGCAGTACATGAAAAGCCTTTTTGTGAGGGGAATTTTTCAAAAGGATGCCGATTAAAATAATGGGTACCATTTTCTGAGGATGAGATGAGGACGATTCGTCATCCATATGAAGCGTGTCACGATCATTCCCAAGGATTCGTGGTTAACGCGTCTTATTTCTCTGTTAATACCGGTTAAACTCAATAAGAGGATTGTGATCGACTGGTTCCTCTCAAAATATCTGTTTGGATTTCATCCGAAGTTTCGGTCGCATATATTGTGCCTTTTTGAAGGAATCTCTTGGACTCTATATGTTGGTAGAATGTTCTACTTTAGTATTTTGTGTTCACCTACTAACCAGGCTCGGTTTTATTGTTCTATGAGCCCACAGTATAGGCGTAATAATAATCTAGAAGTAACGCTTCAATAGCTAAGCAAAGAAGACCGGAAGTCCCAACGGTAACGGTAAATGTTGAGCAATGAAGGAACAATACAGTTCAGAATCAGCGGTCCGAGGAAAACCTCTTTTGAAGTTACTAGTCAAATCACTCAATTTATTGAAGGCAAGCAGTTCACGTCCAAAGCGGAGAGTAAGGTACATTTACCGGGATCCAGTAAACCGATGTCACGTAGGTAGTTAATTCACTTCCAGAGGTACTAAAGGGTGATACGGTCAAAATTTGGTCAATATCAACTTGACGTAATTCTTTCAATTTTGCATTTAAAAAACCTGAACACCCCTCATTTTGAAGGTGTGTGTGTGTAGAATGTTGCTCCTATTTTGATTTTGGAATTCACTCTTCAGTTGTCAAAATGCCGTCCAAGCAAGAAGAGCAGCGTATCAAAATTTTGCTCGCGCATCGCGAAAATCCGAGCTACTCGCACGCAAAGTTGGCAAAATCACTAAAAGTTGCCAAATCAACCGTTACAAATGTAATTAAAGTGTTTGGGGAACGTTTGTCGACAGCCAGGAAGTCTGGATCGGGGGGAAATCGAAAACCGGAAGCCGCTGAGACGACAAAGAGAGTTGCCGGTAGTTTCAAGCGAAACCCTAACCTCTCTCTCCGAGATGCCGCAAATAAGCTGGGTGTATCGTCTACAACCGTGCATCGAGCCAAAAAACGAGCCGGACTATCGACTTACAAGAAGGTAGTGACTCCAAATCGCGATGATAAACAAAATACGACGGCCAAAGCGCGATCCCGGAGGCTGTACACGACGATGCTGACGAAGTTTGACTGCGTGGTAATGGACGACGAAACCTACGTCAAAGCCGACTACAAGCAGCTTCCGGGACAGGAGTTTTATACGGCAAAAGGAAGGGGAAAGGTAGCAGATGTTTTCAAGCACATGAAACTGTCAAAGTTCGCAAAGAAATATCTGGTTTGGCAAGCCATCTGTACCTGTGGCTTGAAAAGCAGCATTTTCATAGCTTCCGGGACTGTCAACCAAGAAATTTACGTGAAAGAGTGTTTGAATAAACGTCTGCTGCCTTTCCTGAAGAAACACAGTTGTTCCGTACTGTTTTGGCTGGATTTGGCATCTTGCCATTACGGTAAAAAGGCCATGGAGTGGTACGCCGCCAACAACGTGCAGGTGGTTCCCAAGGACAAGAACCCTCCCAACACGCCAGAGCTCCGCCCAATTGAGAAATACTGGGCTATTGTCAAGCGGAACCTAAAGAAGACCAAAAAAACTGCTAAGGGCGAGCAGCAGTTCAAGGCAAACTGGCTTTCTGCGGTGTAGAAGGTGGACGGCTGTACAAAATCTGATGGCAGGGGATCAGGGGATTTGGAAAAGCGGAAGCCTAACTGAATATTTTTCCTGAATTCTATACTAATTGAACTTGAAAAAGAAATTTAATTTGATTTTTTAAATAAACGATTTCACCGATTTACACGCGTTTTCCCTTGACCAAATTTTGACCGTATCACCCTTTAATACCTTATCAGAAATCACACCACACTTCAAATTGGACGCACACCACGATCATTTCTGAAATCTCAACCGTAATTTGCTAATGAATTTAATTCCGCTGCATCAATGTAGGCCATAAGTCCAGGGCCACCGCAGCTCTGCAAGGTAGGGGAAATGGATCTAAGATTGGGCCCATCGCTAAAAATCTGCTATTTACCTATCTTATCTATATGAACGCGTCGTTGAGACGGTACTGATGGATATTTTAGGGCGCTATTGAAAATTTAGTCGATTGATTGGATGGAATGATAACACTGCACTGGTTAATTTCTTGGAATTCAAGACACGCCTACACTAATCAACCATCATCGAACCTAGTCGATGAGGATATCAATTAACTAGGGAGAGCATGACAGAAAGATTCAACCATGTTTTTAATGGATTCATTTTATCACTCCTTGCGCACCACGAAATAAACTGTTTTGAAAACGAAACTCTTTACCATCAAATTGGTCGTCCTGAAAAGGACGGATTTTGTTAAAGGGTGGGAACTTGGATCGAATTTAGGCCTTCTTTTCGGTCTTCTTGGGCAACAGGACCGCCTGGATGTTTGGCAGGACACCACCCTGAGCGATGGTCACTCCGGAAAGAAGTTTGTTCAGCTCTTCGTCGTTGCGGATGGCCAACTGCAGGTGACGTGGGATAATTCGGGTTTTCTTGTTGTCACGAGCGGCATTTCCTGCCAACTCGAGAACTTCAGCGGCCAGATACTCCATCACGGCAGCCAGGTAGACGGGAGCACCGGCTCCAACACGCTCGGCATAGTTGCCCTTTCGGAGTAGACGGTGAATACGACCGACTGGAAACTGCAATCCAGCGCGGCTCGAACGGGACTTTGCCTTTCCCTTGACTTTGCCTCCTTTCTTCCCTTTCTTTTCACTTTGCAACAGAGGATTCCTACATCAACTTCAAATGACTTCCAGCGAGAAAAAAATATAGCGGCTTTAGTAAATCATTATATCAGTGATTTAGTCAAATTATCTTAACCAAAAATAGTAGAAATTATCATAAGTGATCATTACCAAACGTATCCCATGACAATTTATTGCTCACTGCGTGTTTATGATCATTTCTTCGATTATATTTTATATTTTATTGCAATACCTTTCGTGGATCTTTCATAGCATCGTAATGTTTGTGTACTTTACGCGATAGGTAGCCGGTTTGACAGTTCAATAGGTAGACTTGGCTTCACTCTTGGCGTGACTCATTATACACCGACTCTAGGGTCCTCATATTGCCCCGTATGGTTGTTGATCGGAGCAAAAACTGAAATTTTTCAAACATAATCATTTATTGAGTCTATCATTCCAAAACCACAACCAAAACGGCCCTTTTCAGGGCCACCAATAATTCGACAAAGAGTTAGTTTTGAAAACAATTTCTATCCAGAATATCACAGTTACACTTAAATTTGGGGACTATACTGGGGTGTGGGAACGCTGGAAGGGGAGATGCTGTCTGTCTTCGAACTACCAACATCATTCCAAAGCTCCTCCAGGGCGACAGAGTAGAGCAAACCGAATAACATCAGCCCAACAAAACGGCCCTTTTCAGGGCCACCAAACTTTCGCAAAAGAGTTATTAAGGAATATTCCTAAAATATAATATACACAATTAAATACAACACATAACAGACGTTATCCAACGCCAACCCTGCGGTCGTATCTAGTATACAACCCTTCCAACTTTTTCACTGCTTTTACAGCCTGATCCAACTGCTGGTTGGTCCACGACTTCCGGTTGCTCTTGCGAACATATTTCGTAGGCATCTGTTAATCGAAACAAGTGAAACAATCAAGATTCATTCAGCACCTTTATGTCCGTCTTTCCCAAATCTTAGAGTGTCCATCTTTCCCAACTTTATCATTATTTTTAAAACGTCCATAGCTCTTGACTAAATATCCAAAAAATTACCGTTTCTTCACCAGATTTGTGGTCGATGATCAGGATAACTGGTTATCGTAGAAAGAACGCAGAAACACAATACCGTTATGACTTAGAAGCAATAGTCCGTCGACGCAAAATTACTTCCACTAGCGTATCCACGAAGAAAATATTTGTTTTGTTTATAATTTTGACAGTTAGCGTCTTCGATATCAACAGTGAGTCCCAAAAGTATTGCTACACTATATCAAAAGTTGTTCCGTCACTGAAACATTACATGAAACTTTTATTTACGAATTACGGTTAGTGTCCATCTTTCCTGCAGTGTCCATCTTTACCTACTTTCCCCTAGGCTGTGCCTTCCGCTAAGAACCCCCTAGTCTATACACCTACTGTCCTTCCCGTTGCACTCGTCAGCTCGTGCGATACTCTAGACACACATGGGTGGTCGTATCCGGGTCCTCCCCTGGGTAGGCTCGTGTCCGTCCAGGTTCTGGTACATTAACTTATCTATATGCATGGTAATTATACTTTTAAAACTCACCTTTTGATTAAAATGTCGAAAATGCTGAAACTAAATAAAGGTTAGCGATCCATATAAGGTGTGTGCTGCGACGGAGTAGTAATTGAAGGAAATGAGGTTCTGATGTGAAGTATAGGTAATTCTAAAATAGGTAAATCAATTAATCATTAGCTGCTAACAGTTACTAATAAATGGGTACGATAAATCACTCATAGATGAGTATTGCCACTCCCACTGAAAAATGGGCAAAACCTTAATCATAAATGGATATTCGATTCCTACCGTGTATTTAAAGTAAAGTTAGGATCTTATCATGCAAGCACACACCTTTTACGATTCTTATCCTACTTACTGACGACTTTTCCTAGATACAAGCTTCGTCCAGTATACATTGGCTGTCTCCAACCGGCATGATCCTTTCTGTCTGCTTCCTCTTGCCGGTGCAAGTTTAATTCTTCTTTTCTTGTTCGAATTTTCTCGCTACTTTTCTCCTATTGAACTTCTGGTCGTGTTTCCATTTGTCCTCAGGCAGTTAATATTAGTACATGATAGGAAGAAAGAAAGAAATAGAACAAGTTAAGTGTGAGCCGCATGCATTGGTTACTTATTTGGGTCATAGTGTTGTCTTCCCTATTTATTTGCCTCTATACACTCTCATATCGCAACGTTTAACTCAACCCCTTCCCTCACACTATTATGGTCGGAAAAGAGAACCCATATTTAGTAATCTATCGCGAACTGCGATGCAGAAGATATTAATAGCAAACTAATCTGGAACTGGTCTAAGACACATAACCCAGTGAGTATTGACACATCACACTGTTGTGAATGAGCACGGACGCGAGATTTACTAGAGTATTAAATGCAAAACGCAAATTCAAAATAAAACTTGACAAGACATCGTCAATCCCCTTATTCTTGGGCAGGGTCTGACGATGTAAATCTGATTTTGATCAGTGGACGGGCCCCATATGGTACATTTTCTCACTATGAACCTGTCATTTCCAGCCTTCATGAACTATTTAATAAATGGAAACCATAACATGGGTTACGCTTCCCCTAAGCGGGCCCTCCGCATCCTATCTCTGTCTTACGTCAAATGCCAATGGTTTGAATGTATCAATATATACATTGGAAATCACGTTCAATCAAATAAACCCATACCCCACTCACTTGGCCAGGCTTCAGAATCGTCCAGTGGGCAGTGCGCTCTACACTCCAAGTTCCCTTTCTTTCAACTTCACCCCAAATTTGATATTTTACCCCTTTGAGTGTTGATTAATCACAATGAAACATTGTGACAGAGCACGGACTTGAGGTTACTAGAGTATTAAATAATCTAGGTCCTATTTAGGATTATATCTGAAAAATCCAAATCTGGCCAACGCTCACCTATGTTCCAATCCTTGTCCGCCGTTTTGCGCCATAAATCAATGCCATTCTTCAAACCACGGTCAAACAAATCAATTAAGCCTGTTTTCATTAGTAGCCACTATAATTGCGTTATCTAAATGCTTTGTTGCTTGGAATACGAATCGTTGTTGTTTGTTATTATTGTTCTGTCGTGCCTCTAATGGAGTATAAAATATGTCGATTACAAAAAGTGTCGCTAAACTTCGCTTGGTTCTTGTGTTGGATTTATGTTGGAAAAATTTGTACATGCTTTGCTTGAGTCGGTTGTATTTACTACCTCGGTTTCAGTGGAGGACTTGCTGAGTAGTTGCTTGCACAATTTAAGATTGTAGGGCGGTATTATACGATTCCAAACCAAGAACAGATAAATGATCGAACTTTTTTGATTCACCTGCGAATAATTGCTGCCTGCATAGCAGGATAATTTTTAAGGACTCACATAATCACATAAAATAATAAACTGTTCTAGGAACAACGGCTTTTTTTTTTTAGTTTTCCGAAGCTAAATTTTGGAGGAAGCGCGAGTAACTGCCTCGTGGATAGCCTTTGCCACGTAATTGACGTTGTTCGCGTTCAAACCGCACATGCTGATGCGACCGGTCTTCAACAGGTAGATGCTGAACTCATTGATCAGAATATCCACTTGTTTCTCTGTTGAAATGTTGTAGAACTTAGAAAATTGATCGACTAACAAATTTTGCTATGGTTCTTACCATTCAACCCGGTGTAGGAGAACATGCCAATCTGCTGGGTGATGTGTTCCCACGTTCCTGGCGTCTTCAGTGCGATCAGTTCATCGTACAAAGCCTTGCGCATGGTGATGATACGGGAACTCATCGTCTTGATGCATTCCATCCACTCGGCCCGCAGAGCTTTATCGTTCAGCACCATGCCAACGATGCGACTACCGAAGGCCGGTGGGTTCGAGTACATTCCTCGGACCAGCAGCGTGATCTGCGAGGCTACGGCCGCCTTGGTGGAAGCGTCCTTCTGGACGACCGTTAGGTTGCCGATACGTTCATCTGAAAGAACCGATGTTAACTTCGGAAGACAATCATTCTGAACACAAGTTACTCACTGTACAATCCAAAGTTCTTGGCGAAGCTCTGCGCGCAGAGCAGCTCAAAGCCACGCTCCACAAAGTACCGGACGGCGAAGGCATCCTTGTTGGGATCGCCACTGGCGAATCCCTGATAGGCGGAATCGAAGAACGGGAACAGCTTCTTCTCCTCGCAAACGTCGGCGATCTCCTTCCACTGTTCCTGCGTCGGGTCGTTTCCGGTAGGATTATGGGCACAGGCGTGCAGAATGATGACCGCTCCCTCCGGCGCATTCTTCAGATCTTCAATCATACCCTCAAAGTCGATACCGCGGCGTTCCTGGTGCCAATAGCGGTAGGTACGTGGTTCGGTGAAACCGGAGTTCACAAACACCTTGTGGTGATTTTCCCACGTCGGTGACGAGTAGTAGAACGTGGTTCGCTGGAGGATACGGGCGAGGAACTCAGCACCCACCCGCAGAGCTCCGGTTCCGGACAGGCACTGAATGCCGAAGGCTCGCTTGCTCTTGATGGCTTCCGAGTCGTCACCCAGGAGCAGCGTGGTGGCCGCATTGGTCATGGTGTCCATTCCCAGAACCGGGAGGTACTCGTGATTCAGGCTACCGTCGGCCACGATGGCTGCTTCGGCCTTCTTCACCACCGGCAGGATCCATGGTTTGCCCTCGTCGGTACGGTAGGCTGGAATGGTAATGGAAGGTGTTATAGACGTGGATCAACGAGAAACATGCAATTCAGGTAGCACTGGATTGACTGGTCGAATTAAAGTGTCATACTGGTGAAAGTTATGTGAAATTCAAGCAGCTTAAACGAAATCGCAATAGTGCGAAAATTTGTTTTACTTATTCATAAGTTCAATATGGCGACACCAAAACAATTGTGTGAACGATTTCAGATCCCCAGGTCGTCTACTTGAAGTTTCATAAGCGTGATAATTTAATAAAATCCAAAATTAAATTGCAGAATGCGGAATCCGATTGTTTGAGCTCCTCACAATCTCAATCTGCATGCTTCAAGATTTCTTTCAACAAACAGAAGTCAAATGGAGGTCAGAAATAGAAATGTATGTATCGATATTCGATAAAGTCAATACAGTTAATTTTCTGTTTCCATTATTTCTCACAGAAAATAGCGATCATAAACTCATTGAAGAGCAAGGATAGCACAATTTTAATCAACAACAACGAAAACCTGATTAATGGAAACGAAAATCTAAAAGATAGAGTTGAATTGTAACGAAGACTACACATCAAGAATACTGGCAACTCATCCATTTTCTCAGACGACCGGTATGAGACAGGCACAATCGCGTCATCTGCCGCTCAAAGGTAAATACTCCGAACGGATTCGATAGCAAAGGTTCCATCCTCAGAAGAAAGGTTTGTGTATTTGCTCATTTTTTAGGCGTTGCTTCCGCCTTCGCTCGACCGCAGCGCTACTGTATCTGTCGCTCGAATTCAGGCAAAGTTGCCAGTCTTCTTGATATGCTGTCTATGATTGTAATCTAAACAAATTATCTATAATTGAACCACCGACAAACCGACATGACACTTCATTCTAACTTATGGCCGAAAATCGTAAATGGTCGATTTAAATGTGTAGTGATCCGAACTGTCAAAACCATAGGAGTTTTTGATCTAGATAAAAATAATTTGTCCAGAATAGATCAGATATGAACCAATTCATAACTTTTGCGTGTGGGTTCATGGCTTATCTAAATTTTCCAGAGAACACGGAGCCAGATGTCAGTAGTGTGCTTTGTTCAGAAATTTTATTGTTTTTGCTATGGTCATTCATGTCGGTTTGTCGGTGATTGAACATCATCGCATATCTGTGATTTTTTTTTTCTGGGCTTCCTGAACAGAATTCTTTTATAGCGGTAAGCTCCATCGAGGATAATACGCCAATATCTAAATCAGCCTCGATTTTGCTAAGCACCATGCCGTATCAATTTTAATCTCGGGTATATTTTTAATACGCCGAGTCTTGGGGACACACACATGCACGAGCATCAAATTGATGTAATTTTTCTGATTACACGGTCAATGAGAATAACTCAGAGAGAAAGTCACTTTTACTCAGAGGTATGGAGAAATTTCCAAAAACTGCAGGAACTTAGCGCTGAGTACCTGCAGTTTTCAGAAATTTCTTATACAACTGAGTAGAAGTTAACCTCTCTGAGTTATTCTCAGTGGCCGTGTATAATCGCGAAATCCAACTCGCTTATCGCTGCATCAAATAAATTTTGAAAACCTTAACGGATCTTATTCGGGAGGAAGCATCAAGTGATGGAAAGTGTCGGAATGAATATGAAACCCCACAGCGGACTTTTCCGCAACATGATATTTCCCCTACTGCATGTTCCATGTTTGCCGAAAAACTTGTTGCCTATTCGGGATGGGTTATGTTCCTGATTATGCTACTCTTCTGGAGGAACTTCTCGTCGAAATAACTGTGAATTTGTAGTACTTCTCGGAATTTATTGTCCGCAGTTATCAGAATTTCTCCTCGGATGTTCTCATCGGAAGTTCACCTGAATTTTTCATCGGATGTTCTTAGAACTTCTCGCTGGAACTTCTCGCCTTAAGTTCTCTGATCTTCTCCTCAGAAGTTCTCTGAACTTCTCGTCGGAACATCTGTGAACATCTTGTCAGACGCACTAAGAGTTTCTTGTCGAAAATTCTCTGAATTCCTCGCCAGAGGTGTTCAGAACTTCTCGCCAGAAAATCTCAGAATTGCTCTTCGGAAGTTCTATGGACTTCTCCTCGGAAATTCTCAGGACTTATCTTCGGACGTTCTCAGAACTTCTTGTCGGCAGTTCTTTGAACTTCTCAACGGCAGTACTCTGAACTTTTCGTCGGAACTTCAGGGACTTTTTATTAAGTTCTGTGAACCTCTTGGAACTTCTCTTTAGAAGATCTCTGAACTTGTCGCCGGAAGTTCTCTGAACCTCTCTACGGAAGTTCTCCAAACTTTTCGATAGAAATTCCAGGAAGTTCTTTGATCTTCTTGTCGTAAGTTTTCTAAACTTCTCGAAGGAAGTTCGCTGTACTTCTGGTTCTAACTTCAGGGAACTTTAATGAAGTTCTGTGAACTTTTCGTCGGAAGTTCTGTGAAAATTCGTCGGAAGTTCTCTGAACTTCGCGTCTTATGTTCTGTCGTCGGAAGTTCAATAAACATATCGTCGGAAATTCGCTGAAACTGTCATCGGAAGATCTGCAAACTTCTCACCGGAAATACTCTGAGAATTTTAATTAAGTTCTGTGGTCTTGTTGTGGGAAGTTCTGTGAAATGTACGTCAAAAGTTTTTTGAAATAGTCTTCAAAAGTTCTGTAAACTTCTTATCGGAAGTTCTCTGAGCCTCTCGTCGACAGTTCCCTGAACTACTCGGTGCAAGATCTATGAACTTCTCATCAGAAGTACTCTGAACCTCTCGTCGAAATTTGTCTAAACTTTTCGTCGGAACTTCAAGGAAGTTTTGTAAACTTCTTGTCAGAAGTTCTCTGAACTTATCGTCGGATTGCAAATGCTATGTTCAATTAGACGAGTCATACATTGTATTCGGGGTACTCGTACACAACGCATATTCGTTATAAGTCAGGTAACACAGTAGTGTTGCACCAAATATTTGATCACCATACTATTCGACCGAATATCAAGCTTTGTACTCTCAAAATTTCACTCCAACACCTTGTCGGCTAGCTGAGAAAAGGCCTAATACATGTATCAGACAAAATTTTGGTTAATGGCCGAATAGCACTATTCGGTGCATCGCTATTAGTGATTGACTTAAGGGTGAGGACTTGTTACTGACTTAAGAGTGAGTGTTGTGGACCGGTCGGCAAATCTCTAAGACTCGTTGAAGAGTACGCAGGAAAGGCACCACCTGACAATGCAAGCCTGTTCGGAGATGCTCTATAAATGCCGGTAAATGTCGGGACTCTAATGGTTCGGGAGAGCTTGAAGATCCTGACATAAATGCTCCATCTAGGTCATTTATAGAGCATCTCCCTCTTAATAATGGGACAGTCCTGCATTGCCAGATGGCGCCTCTCCTGCGTACTCTTCAAAGAGACCCAGCGATTTGCCGACCAGTTCCGAGACGGCTAATACATAGGTGTAACAGTCGGAAGAAGTGTTAGTTTGTTTACTTAAATGAACCATGCCCATTTTGTTATGGCATGTTTGCTATACGAAATGCGCCTCGTATTTATTAGCGAATTTCACATCAAAGATTGATTAATTGAGTAGGAAATCAGTTTGGCACGGCATTTGTGACCAGCATACACCTTCCGGTAGTATGAAACAGGTCAAAAACTGTTCAAATCCGCAGATAAAATTTTTGTTTTGAATTTCTGTATAGCAAAATAGTGAACTTTTCGTGAACATTAACGGCAAAGAACTCACCAACACTGGGAGACTGTGAGTTCCTGCCCACCTGTTCATTTTCCATCGTGGACCAGTTCAAACTACTCACCTCAATCCACGCTATACAGTAACAAGCCGATATCACATTCGTGATTCGTCGGATTCTCGATCATCAATCCGCAGTACAGCATCTCCGAAATAATCTTCTTACAAGACGTTACAATATCCAGCGGCCTCAGAAAACCTTCTGTCTCCTGGATAGCATCATCGTCGTGGAATGTATTGGGTATGGTTTTGAACTGGCTTTGTTGAACAAAATAGAAGTAGGTATTCGAAGACGGCTTCCAACGTCGATGGCAGATCCTAAAGCAGCAGTGAGCAGAACATCTAGACCAGTACTCTTCTTCCACCTACATGCCTTAAGGCACTCACCTCGAAATTCTCTATAGAGATACTATGATAGTATGCTATGCGAGAGAGAATGGCTGCGTGCTTTCTAAGATTTATCCTCTCTTGGTGCTTACCGAATGGGGTATTAAAATCTGGATTAAATCGCGTATTATTCTCGATGGAGCTTACCGCCATTAGAGTGGTTTCGAGAATTTCTTGAATGATCATCAAAATTCCCTACTCTTCATTGAGGTTCTCTAAAGATGATTACAGGAACAACCTTGAAGCTTTCATTGTTTTCCTTTGAAATTTACCTCAAAACTTCGTTGGAAATTTCCTTTAAACTTTTCTCAAAACTGCTTTGAAATACTCCTAAGAGCGAGGGGAACGAAAGTAATCCGCTCTATATTTCATATGACGGATTTCTAAAAAAATTTGCTTCATAGTTTCGAGTTTTTGTGATAAATTCCGTTATTATCCGATTTCATCCACTATTTCTCGATAATCTAATTCAATGCAGCAAATAGGGAGTTCCAATTTCATGAGCGATGTTACAACTGTAACCGAAATGTGTGCTCTAGAACACTTGAAGTGATAGGGCATCTCAGCCATCATGAGACCATTTGTGGACTCTTCCTGAAATCATCCTAACTGATGTTTGAACAAACGATTTTCGAGAAGACTTCTCGACCAACAATACTAAAGAGTGGATCAGCAAACTTGTAATGACCTTATCTTGCAAAATAAAGCTCACCTACGCAAATCAATTCCACTATCGGATAGGAGAGAATTTTGCCTTGCCGACGGTGTTGTTGATTTGGCAAGACGAGCTTCGATTCATGAGAAAAGAACATTACAAGATTGCATTACAAAAGCTGATCCACCTTTTCGTATTGTTGGTTTCTTATAAACAAAAGACTGTCACCGTTACTAGAGTCGGTGTATAATGAGTCACGCCAAGAGTGAAGCCAAGTCTACCTATTTAACTGTCAAACCGGCTACCTATCGTGCAACGTAAACAAACATTACGATGCTATGAAAGGTCCACGAAAGGTATTGCAATAAAATATAAAATATAATCGAAGAAATGATCATAAACACGCAGTGAGTATTAAATTGTCATGGAATACGTTTGGTAATGATCAGTAATGAGAATTTCTTTTTTTTTGTTAAGATAATTTGACAACATCACTTTTATAATGGTTTACTACAGCCACTATTTTTTTTTTCTCGCTAGAAGTCATTTGAAGTTGATGTAGAAGTCTTCTGTTGCCAAGTGAAAAGAAAGGGAATCTTTCGAAAACCGTGATGCGATTTCAACTGTTTTTCTCTTGGCGTGACTCATTATAGAGCTTTTTGACGTTTAATCGGCAGCATTTAAATTGAAGAAGTGCGAGCAAGAGGGAAACAGATTAGTGGGAAAACAAACTATCCATTTATCCCTGTGTGCTCACACTTAGATTATTTTACCGAAATCTGTGAAATTTTACCGAAATCTCAACAGCTGAACGTTCGGTTAACAGTTCGGTGATTTTTTACAGATTTCCTGTAATTTTTCACCGAATATCTGTGAAAAATTACAGGAAATCTGTGAAAAATCACCAAATTGTTTACCGAACGTTCAGCTGTTGAGATTTCGGTAAAATTTCACAGATTTCGGTGAAATATTCTTAGTGTGCTAGATAGAGAAAGACAATTAAACGTCAAAAAGGTCTATACACCGACTCTAACCGTTACCTGTGATGATAATTCAAGCTGAACATTGCATTAGGTCCTAAGTAACATTGATCGATTCTCTTCGTCGTCTTTCTCTTTGTATCCCCACGGCCATGTAAAGACATTCCCAGGTATTTTTAGCAAACAGATCGATAAAAGAAGCTTTTATCTAGCATCTAACACGGCAAACACAGCAAGAAACGGTTATGTGCTCAAGTTATTAACGAAAGAGAAAGTCAACGAAGAGAATCGATCAATGTTACTTAGAACAAAATGCAATGTTCAGCTTGATATGTGACCCGATATCAAAGATGTGATCGATGAACATCGATATTATTCGTTTTTAGAGATTTAAGCTCGATTATATCGGATGAAACCAAAGAATCATTAAATCAAACTTTAGAGTAATTTTTGACAAAATTTGAATAAATCTGGAATATTCATCCTCTTTGCCTAAGAGTACTTTGGGCATGGTCTTCAGAATTTTCATTGAATTCTGTTCATAATTCCCTTTGAATTTTCTTGTAAATTCACTTTGAATCCTACTCAGGATTCCCTTGGAATTCTACCCAGAACTACCTTTGAGCTCTCCTTACGTTTTGCCTGGAGTCTGGAGCTCCTCAGAACTAATTGGAAAGGAATCCTCAGATTTTACTTTGATCCTTTGATCTATTCATTTGAATTCAATACGTGTCAATACTTTGTAGGCCTTTTTCATCCGAATCTAGTGCAGCCTGTTATCGGTGGACGTTGACCATAGCATTTGCAGATTCAATATATGAGTCATTTTAACCCGAGGGGACGACTCTATGTACGTTGCAGAAAAGATTGTGTTTTGCTGTGGATAGCTGCGTGCACGCTGAATAGATAGAAAGGAGATTAATGACGATTCTGCAAGTAGATGCGAGAGCTGAAAGAAGAGTTTTCGAAGATTGATTCGCTAGTGTGAGCATCTAGTATTGAGATTTAGATGTGTCGCCCCCCTCGTTCTAACCGACCACTGTGCTGAAGTACATTTCTCTATGAACATTTCAAAGGGTCCTATCTGCTTTGATCGATTCTCTTCATCGACTTTCTCTTTTCATAACCACTGCTATGCAAACAGATTTCGCGCTAATTCTACCACATAGTTTGATAAAGGAGGTTCTTATCTAGCGTCCAAAACGTCAAATACAACAGGGAAGGGTTCTGCAGCTGAGTTATTGACGAAAGAGAAAGTCGATGAAGAGAATCGATCAATGCAGATAGGACCTTTTGAAATCTTTATCTAGATTTGGTTAAATTGACCGTAGTTTAAAACTTCGCAAACCATCAACGTCACGACTACGGCTGTGTGGTGCTAGAAAAATAACCCCTATATTCATTTAGGATGCTGGATTTTCAGGAAATTTAACTTCAGACAATCATATGCTAAGTTTGTCGCGGTATTAAAGAGAAAAGCAATACTTTGTCATCGTCTAGCCATATTAAAAATATTATTTCTCGATCAAACGAAATCAAGCTCCCATCCATTTTGAATTCCTAACTTGAAGCCTTCCCACGTTTAGTTTTTGAAACGCTGAAACATTTCACTTATATGACAGCTAAAGCTCTCCACTTTATTTCGTGGTACAACATGTTTTCATTATTGTTCAGTTTGTTAAAATGGCGTCGAATCAAGTGGAAGTGTCGGTACGCGATCTCGCCAAGAAGCTAAAACCGCCGAAGAGTACCGTTTTTAGTGTGTGCAAATTGTTTGACCAGCGCTTAACTGTGGATCGGAAGGTTGGAAGCGGAACAAGTATACTCTCGACAAATGGACCAGAAGGTGGTAGCCATTATTGAGAAACAGCCAAACCTTTCAGTTCGTAATATGACTCGCAAAGTTGGAAAATCAAAATCATTAAGTACAAAAAGTGAAGCAGAGGCATGGTCTGAAGGCATACAAAGTAAAAAGCAAAATTTCACTGCCAAAAAAGTTCTTGTATCGTAATGGACGACTTTCGAAATTCCCCAAAAAGTATTTGGTTTGGCAGACCATATGTAGTTGCGGACGGAAATCCAGCACTATCAACAAATATGTGTACGAGAAAGAATGTTTGCAAATGCGGTTGCTACCCTTCATCAGAAGCCACGACACTCACACCCAATCCGCCAAACTGTCCTGAACATCGCCCAATAGAAAGATACTGGCGAAGACTACAAATCAAGAAGACTGGCAACTGTTCCATTCTCCCATACAAATGTCAAACGTCACTGATAACAGTGCCTCTGTCAATCAAAGGTGGAACTTTGAAGCACAAGTGTTAGTAAGACTGCTCATAAACAGTGACCGTGTGTGTGTGATCTAATGGTACCGAAACGAATAATCATAACACGGTACTCATTGTTGTTGTTTTTGTTTTGCTCTACAAAATTTCACGGCAATTTGTATCCTAATCACAGCAAGCCGGTGGTTTTCCAACTACAAACCGAAAAACTTGTCATGGTGGATCAAGTAGAGGATTGAAACTCGGATCGATACCTAGTGAAAGTAACTTTTACTTATGTACGATGAACCGAAATATTGTTTACTTTGCCTGTTGGAAGCAATCAATTATAAGGAATTGTCGGCTTCCACCTCCGTTGAGTGAACTACCGTGATTCGGAAGCTGCTGAAAATTTATGGATCCAAAAAGAAGAAATATCCGGTACCTACATCACGATCCAACGGAAGACGTAGCAGGATCTAATTTAGGAGAAAATGAAAATGAAGAACAACAATCCCAAACGGTACGTATTGATAAAGAATATATTTTCATTTTAGATGTTGTCAGAACATGAAACCACCGGATAGTGATCCTCTGTATGCTTTAACAATTCTTAGAATCGACCGACCCCTTCCAGAGAATGATAACAACAGTGTCGGATTGGCCAGTGACATTCACGAGCGTCACAACTTAACTCCCCTCGCTGTGGCCAGGTGCCGAAGCCGTGCGGAACGGGCATGTATTTTAATAATGCATCATACGAATGCCCATAAATGCACCACTAAAGCAAAGATGAATACTAAGATGAAACTGTCGGAAGAAAAACTTTCTATTTTAGTGTCTTCTTTCACGGTCCCTTTCATCCAATGAGAACCCCCCGTATTCAAGGTAATTTTGTGATTTTGCTGCCCCCTCGGAAGAGATGAAATTTTGCGCTCATTTTTATCAAAACAATCACACCACAATCAGAGATGTCCCATTTTTAATTACTCGATTAACAACTAATCGATTATTTTTTGTTCGCTGTGCTGCCATTTTTCCACCAATGAGAGTGCAGCACATGTTTGAAACGATCGGTGATGATCCTGTGGAGATGTTATCGGCATGATCTAACCGATTATAAATAGTTTACTTTTCGGTTCGTTAATCGATTAAACGATTATTCGAATGAAAATCGGACATCACTAGATGAATGTGAAACGTCATTTCAAATATAAGGCCGTTCATAAATAATGATACAATTTGAAAGGGACCAGGGTTAATCACAAATTACGTCTCCATGGTAACTGAAATAAACACGAGTGTTCACCGGTTGACTAAAGGGCTTAGGAAAAGTGGAAGATAATTCTGAGATAGCAAATTAATGATCGAGGAAGGTCCCACTATCATTGTGCATGGCATCATTGCCATAATTTTAATTTTCAAAACAAATTTACTTACGCATCTCTAGATAGAGCTGGAATAAGGGCGAATGTCGCAAGTGTAAACAAACTGAGGTTAATACATCACGTTATACTACTATTAAAATGCTACAAAACGATACTAAAAATGTTTGGACAAATAATGTACTTTCTTAAAAAAAAGCAAAAAACATAAGGGCGAAACCAACTTTTTTTTTATTACAAATTGAGTTGGCTCTTACGGCCGCTTCCTCCCATATACATAGATGGGGCGAAACAGACATATTTTTTCCATACAAGGCGAAAGATATAATTTGAATCTTTTCACTACTCCTTGCAATTACCGGTTGGTAATCAAAAGAAAACATTGTTAATCTGATCGAAATAAGCGAAAACACTCCAACACATGAATTTATCTAGAATCCAACAAACTGCAATAGGTCGATAGTAACAAACCATCAGGAAAAAGAACGTAAACATTGAGGCGAAACAGACAATGTCAAAAACTAGCAGGCGAAACATAGGGGCGAAATAGCTTCTGTGAACGCAGCCGGGCGAATAACCTCAGGGCGATACAAGATACTATAAATGAAAAGGGCGCATGCAACATTTTCATTTTTTTCGAGCTGTAGATAAAAATAATAATATTTTTATTTATCTCACCATAATGCTAACCAATAATGTAATAATTAGGAACAGTTCATTTCTAGGAATGGGTTTATAGTTTAAATTATATTTAATAATTTTTGTTCAAAACTTCAGATTCATTTTTCTCAGTTCAAGCCCATTGCGACATTGGCCCTAATTCCAGCTCTATCTAGATTCTGTTCAGTTTCAGCTGGAATTTTACTCGTTGTCAGTATAAAGCAAAGAAAGAAACGTTTCACTTTTTACGACAATCATAACAAAACCAATAATTGACAGCTATTTATTTCCATGTCTGTGAATGCACTCGTGAATTAACACACACCATCATACACAGGTTCCACTTTTGCTCAGAAGAGGCGTTGCCGTTACTGTCTCCTGATATTTGGCAGAGTTGCCAGTCTTCTTGACTTGTAGTCTTCGGTACTGCGGGAACTATTCGAAACAAAGGGGGAAAGGCAAATGGCATCAATGATTTCAAGAGGAGATGGAGGCACGTCATCACTAAGGAATCTGAGGATACTGTACGGAACCTGATGACGCTGGCTATCGATATAAGTCTACTTTATGGAAATAAACAATCGGTTTTGTTGTATTATGCGTAGATTTTCTTTTTATCTTAGTGTCCGAAATTTAACGTGAACAGGCTTTATCACTTATTATTTCCGATGCTTTAATTTACGTTTAATCATATTGTCGAGCAGTCTTAAGATGATCTTCTACACGGTCACTGAGAATAACTCAGATAGAGAGAGAGAGAGTTACTTCTCCTCAGACATGCAGAGAAAATTGACCTTATTGAACAAAAAAAAATATTATTGCAATATTTTGCAATGTCAAATAGGGGAATTTACGTATTCTTGGCAACCTAAGCAGCGACCTTCTTTCTAAAGCCTTTTTCTCTAAGGAACGCACACATATGCAGTATTGGTTTGTTTACAATCTTTTGCTGCCAGCTGCTCTAACAATTTCAGTCGAAAGAATTGTCAAAAACTGTTTTGAAACGCTTTTACAAAGCTCCAATCTTCTCTAGTGAGAGCGAGTATTGTCGGCAACCGTTCCATTTGAACTGCATGCAAATCTGCTGTTCTATTATCGGCAACTCGAAATCAGCTACAATGTGTAGTGCGTGTGTTGCATTTCAAGAAAACCTTGCTAGATTGCTTTTTCTAAGCGGTAAAAATATAGTCAAATTGAAGCTGAAAGCATAAAGAATCGTTTGCATGCATTCAGCGAAGTGTTTTCGTAAGAAAATCCAGTGAAAATAGTGTTTCAATTTGTGTTGCCGAAAATAGTCTGTCATGCCAAAGCCGTCATTTCCCCTATAACTTTTTTAAATTCAATATTTATATTTTGTAGCTTCAAAAAATTTTGTTGCTGTTTTCATTGCAAATTCTGAAAACAAATATATTGTAGATTCAATAAAATATATTTTTGTCTTCAAATATTATTTTAACTACTTTTAAAAAATATATTGTTAAATTAAAAGCAACACTTTTCCAAAACATACACCGGCTCATTTTGTCAGTGTATGTGTGTGTTTTCAATACTTGCGCATGCTCGGCTTCCCAGTCGCCATTTTTAGGCTTTATTTAAAACGCAAAATGGACTCGTCGGAAGAAGTTCTTTTTGAGGAAGTGGAAGAAGTAAATGACGCGCTAGTCGATTTATTGCAGAGTTTTGAACTCTCGGAACAAGTTGTCAATTGCTTTCTTGGTAAGGAATTCAGTATTTGCATTTTAATACGTGTTTTAACGATTTTTTCTCAATTCCACCGTGGAAACGTTGAAAATTGTCGAACGCAAGGAAATCGAAGAATTAATACCACCGCCATTTCTTGCTGAACGGACGAAGTGCATATATGGATTGAACGCTTGGAGAAAGGGACAGGTAAGATTGTACGAACAAATATGTTTTATGACAACAATTATTCAGACTTTCAATTATTACCAAAGGGATTACCGTCGCTATCGTCAAACCAATCAGCGGACAGCACCGCGGCTTCATCGCAGCCGGTAAAAAGAGTTTTTACAGCAGAAAATCTTACTCGAGAACGTTGCAACGCAAATTACTTGCTTAACGCGTCATCAAAAGGTCGAGCCATCCTTCAAAAACGCCAAACACAGACATTTTTATCAAGAGCTGATAAGAGGACCATCACTCACATCGTTGTTGATGAATTCAAGGATCGATTTGGAAAATTAACCCCATCTGAGCTACGGGACAGAGCATCCGAGCTAGGAAAGCTATTTCCAGGAGAGCAAGAGGTAATTTACTTTTCTTCGATGATTGTAAAGCTTCAAAACGGACATAAATCGATTTTTAAAATACCCCCCGAGATAAGTGTCAATTATAGTTGGAAAGACTAATTAAATGAAGACTAAATTAATGTTCTTAACTAGGACGGATGGTACCAGCCTACATTCATCAAAAACGGTGCGGGTCGAAAAATCAAACTTCGAAAACAGGCTAAAGGACGACTATACGACAGGAATATTAACTACAGAGAACCAATTGAAGATAATCAGGATGACTTGCAGCAACCGTCAACATCCGGTGTGAAGTTTTTTGAAGCGGAGAAGATAGTTTCGGAACAGCAAGGTAGACTGATAATATTATTGCCAATTGAGAAATCCAACTTAAACTCCTGCGCGCCTGGTGGCAGGAATAAGCACTAACCGACGGTGATAAGTCTGTGACAGCCCTTGAAAATTTCATTGATTGTATGCCAAATTATTTAATTTCAATGTAATTTCATGAAAATTTGTTGTCAGCATGGATGAATCTTGTACAAAATGCATAAAACTATTTTGTAATGCATTGTTCTTAAATAAAAAGCTACTTCAAGACTTATAAATCACTGAAAACATGTTAAGGTTTGAAATCATCTGCCGATTAAACAGCAGACAAAGTTGGCCGACTAAATCAATCGAGGAAAAACTATTAAATAGGCCGATTTTTCGGTGTAGCACCAGACGAAAAACGATTTAATGTGCTGATTAATACACCGACTGAAATTAATTTTTAAGTGGCAATGGATTTAGTCGATGGACGCATCGAGTGATTTGGATGATGTTTGTTTATTTGGAAGATATTTCCGAAACAAAGCACGATAAAATTCAGCATTATATACCATTATTACGAGTACTACTTTTTTGCTCGGATCATGTTTTGAGTTCCACAGAAACTCGCTAGAATGAATAGAAAATAATAGTTTTTTGGTGGAAATTTCAAAAATGTATTCAGTTTGACACATTATTTCGGACTTATCACCGCTGCGATTGCAGCGTCACGGTGGTCGATTGAAACATGGATTTGTCAATAAAAATAATTTGCTAACGTTACATTATTTGACAGCTTCAGAATATCAACAAACCAAAGCCTGGTTCGTACACAACCACGACGACTGGGAAGAAGTGAAGCAAAAGTGGAAAGCAACCAGCAGGCTAAGATCGTTGGAACTTTCAAAAAAATCAAGTTGGACCAGTTCCTCGATCTTGGCTGTGTATCCAACATTGAGGAATCATCAAGGGTATCAATTAGTCAAGATTGATTTTTTGCATAAGTTCCCAGCAAGGAGACGCTTCTGCTTAGTTCGTTGGTCAGCATTTTTTGAAGGTATTCGTTCGATATTGGATATTGAGGTAACAGATGTTGATGGAAAATATCTTCTGTCTTTGCTTGATAGTGAAGATTTATCAACAGGTATGAAGGCAAAATGACTTAATCATGACTTAATTTTTAATAACGTGTTTGTACACAGATACTCGCAATTTCGTCATCGTATCGTTGTTGTCACATATTCTGCCAAGTCCTGATCTAACTTGTTCAGGAAACGGTGGAAACCATCAATCCTCGAAACACGTCAAAGTGTGGTGATTCATATCAACGATCTGTCGGAATTGAACGAAACACTTGGTGGACTATTCGATAAAAGTCGCGAGAGAGGAATCGAGACAACTCCTTTTATACTGGTTCACGGAGATTTTAAGAACCCTGTTGGCTTTCTTGTGTGGAACAATGTTGTTTCCTATAAGCTACCCAATTTTCTGAAGGCTCTTGACATTTGCATGAAAATATTCAAAGCATACAATATTGATCACCCGCGACACTCATCAGCAGTATGGGACTTGCTTTCTACATTCCTGTTTGACTTTGATCCTGTTAGCGACAAGGCTACTATTTCTACACTGTGTGCAGCTATACGAAAGAATCGGTCATCACAATGATTTTGTGCATAGTAAAACGATGCTCGTGGACAACTAATTCTATCGACCGATTGTATGACCATTTAAAAAGGCATCACCAACAAATCAACATATACACATGTAATTATGAGAGCTGTACTCAGTGATGTCAATATTCCAGTTTAAACTGGATTCTTCCAGTTTTTTTTACAACATCCAGTCAAACAGTTAAATCTTAAAATCTTCCAGTTTTTTCAATTATTGTCCAGTTTTATCCAGTTTTTACATAGCCCCGTGTATAGAACTGGTTGTTTTACCCATTGATTGATGTATTTCCTTTTAGAATGCAAAAGCATGATTCCTATCCCCTCTAAGCCTCCTTAACTTCCCTTCGCTTATATTTATCTTGATAATGACAGTGAGTGGTGAAGATGGTGGCTGTATGGCTATCTCTTTTTGTCATGTGACCCGCGTTTTGCATAGAAAGAGATGCAGTTTTTCTCGAGGTTTTTCTTTGTTCGGTGGCTTATGCTGTGCTATAGACCTTTTTGACGTTAAATCGTCTTTCTCTATCTAGCACGCATGGATGAATCGGCGGTTTGTTTTCCCACTAATCTGTTTCCCTCTTGCTCGCACTCGTTCGATTTAAATGGTGCAGTAGTGTGCGCCGATTAAACGTCAAAAAGCTCTATGCAAGGTGCCATTCTCTATTTGCATTTGATGTGTCGATTTTCTGATATTTTTTAAGCGATTCGACAGTTATTCCAAAGCATTTTGAAGTGATTTATCTAAGGTTTATCAATATGTTTCTTCTGAATCCGTGCTTGTTTAAGTGGTTTTGCATTCCCATGAATCGTAATTTCTGGAGTGTTGGAATGTTTCCGGCATTTGCCGAAGTAAATCCGAACATAACTGAAGTAATGTATCATTTTCCAATTTTTGAGTCAAATAACTTATGAATTTATGCAATGGTGTTGTGCAATACGAGTTTATAAAAATATTTGATTCAAACTAATCCCGCTTTAACGATCCGATTCATGTCTGGCCTTTTTTTAAGCCAACCCATGTTTTGAATATTTCCCTCCTTTGTCACCATTGTTGTTGATTTAGGCTACAAAAAATGTCCATTATATCATTAATCTCTTTTTATAATCATTTCAGTACTGAATGTGAATTCCACGAATTTCATTTTCAAGGACGTCTACATTGGCTTTTTGTGAACCTATCCTGTTTGTCAAATTTGGCGGTATTTTGTGAAAAATGCCGAAACGAAAAGCAGTTCCGAATGCAGGAAATTTACTTAAATACTTCAAAATCTTCGGTATGTTATCAGCTTTCCCTAATGCATAATTGAGTAGTAATATGATGATAGGCAATTTGCTCTTTGCAAACAATAATTGCAACTGCAATTATTATGAATTAGAACATCAGCTGGTAAAAGAGCTCTTAGTCTATCTTGTGCTCTGCCTGGCTTAGTTCTCATTAACTCCGCATTTGTAGTCATTCTTCAAAAAAGAAAATGCCTGTTCAAAAAGCATCGATTTCTAATCATTTTTGCGTGTTTATTATATTTTTAGGAGCCGAGTCTCAGGACAACCATACAAGCTCTCGTGAACGTGATGATGATGTGAAAAAAGCTGAAGAAGCTAATAATGAGTCTCGTAATAATGACATAACATCTCGACAACATGATGACGATGAAAAACACTCTGGATTTTCTCGAAGGGTTCCAACCACTGGTAATCAACACCCAAGCAATTTTCTACCAGAGAAACAATCAACTGACCAGCCTTCACAGTTCACAGAAGAGGGTTGTGCATGGAAATTCGACGAACTAAATAACGGTACCAGCAGAAATGGTATACTTAACATTTTTTGGTCAAATAATTCAACAGCTAATGTTTGCGCACTTTTTAATAGGGGATGAAAATGGTTCTCAGGATGCATTCAGGTCTCGTGATGACTTTAAAAATATAGCTGGTTGCTCTCGATCGCTAACTAGAACTGAGGCGTTACTGACGAATCAATCAGTTAACAAAATTTCGATAGATATCACAAAGGATTTTCAGCACGATCAAAAGGAGACGGTCGATTATATTAGCGCTGATGATAGCGACTGCAACGATGAGTCAGAACTGGTAAAATAATCCTGCAATTTTTACTTTATTTTATAACAAGCCATTTATTTAATTATCGTAGGTGACTGTCGTGAAATCGTCGAAAAATCCAAAGAAAGCTGGTCAAAAATACTCCAAGGAATGGGAATTTAAACTTCCATGGCTGATTGCATCATCCTCGGACAATCATGCTGGTCATTGCACTATCTGCGACGTTGATATTAAGTGCTGGGCAGGTATAATTGATTTTCATAAGCATAGCGAGCGCAAAAAGCATCTACAGAAAGCAAAGGAAGTAAAAATTGTATCCAAAAGCATGAAGCATTACACGGGCGGTGAGTTAAATAGCAAAGCTCGCAACTCAGAGCTACAACTATGCGCTTGGGCTGCAGCAAACAATAAATCTGCGTCGGATATTAAGGCATTTGCTGCATGCTTGCCTATAATTTGTCCAGATTCCGAAATCGCTAGAACTATACGATTAGGCCGCACAAAAGCAACATCTATAATTACAAATGTGCTGGGAGAGGGTCAACTAGAAGATCTGAGCGAGCACTTGAAACATCATCCATTTAGCCTTATTGCGGACGAGTCTACCGACGTGTCGACAAAAAAATCATTGGTTCTAGTTGCACGGACTTTCTTTTGGAAACAAGACGCCCTACAAGTTCGAGATTGCTTTTACGATGTGATCGAAGTGACAGAGACTGACTCGCGAACCCTGTACGAGGAAGTTGTTTCCTCTTTTGAAAGAGCAGGGATACCATATCGCCAGAACTTGTTAGGTTACGCTGCGGACGGTGCGTTAAACATGACCGGACCAGTGAAGTCTCTTGGAGCACTGCTTAATAAAGACTGTCCTTCTTTATTTATCCTTAAATGTGTTTGTCATAGTATGGCACTGTGCGCTGCTTATTCATGCAAACACATCCCTGACGAAGTTGAACAACTCTGTAAGGATATTTATTCGTACCTAAGTTGCAGTCCACTACGAAACAGTAAATTTAAAGACATACAGACGCTGCTGGAGTTAAAGCCCCTTAAGATGCTCCACCCGTCCGCAACTCGTTGGCTTTCCCTTGAAAGCGTGGTGAAACGGGTGTTGGAGCGCTACGAAGCATTAAGGATTTACTTCGGGTTTGTACAGAATGTGGATCAAGTAGAAAAAAACCGTGTTAAGACCATTTTTGATGGACTAAACAATCCTTGCACGAATCTTTATCTTACTTTCTTAACGTATGCTTTGAATCTAGTGAACAAAATTAACAAACTGTTTCAAAGTGAAACGTCCGAATTGCATGTTTTACATTCGACTATTACGCGGCTTTTTAAAACGGTTTTGGATAATTACTTTCGATCAGATTATATGAAATCGCTTCAAAATTTGAATGATGTGGAGTTCGATCAAAAAAACTATGTTGATTTAAATCAGGTTTATGTAGGAGCTGCAGCAGCACTTTTGATTGAAGAATATGTAAAAGAGAACAAAATCAATAGCAATGATTTGAATGAGTTCAGAACAAATATTATTATGCAGTCGGTTTATGTGTTTCTTAAAATGTCTAGTATAAGAATTTAATTCCTTTGTCTTTTGTCTCTCTTTAATAGTTTCTGTTTGTCTTGTCCCCCCGTCTCGATGAGTCTCATCGTCGCCCACTGGTCACCATAGCCGGTCGAACTCCAGACGAAACTAGAACCGCACTACCATTCATACTGGCGACAATGCTCTGATGAGACAACGAAACCTTGCCCCCAAACTCCTCCCCTGATCCTATCCTTCGACAATGTACCTCTCTAACCTCGAGTAAGCCGCGAGTATTCGGCCCAACTCCTACTAGACATAGAATTAAGTGAATTTTGTTACAAACAAAGAACAATGAACTATCGGCTCCGTAAAGCTAACGCGATTGAGCCTCCCAAATAAACGAACTAGTTAAAAAAAAGAACAAATATTATACGGTTCTATATTACCTTGTCTCATCAGATTTTAAAAAGATTTGATTTCAATCATCCGTTGATCAGCAATATGTCAATTCTTGATCCAAAAAATGTGCTGGATGGAAAACATTCCACCATTTTGCCCTTGATTCGCAGCATTCCAAATATTGTACATCCTTCCAAATATCAAGATACGGATGATGAGTTCCGGGAACTGAGGAACATAGATTTTGAAGATTTAGGTCAGGAGAAGGATGCTATATTATTCTGGGGCAAGATTTTGTCTTTAAAAACATATGATGATTCATATGCATTCCCAAATTTACGAGAATTAATCCCCAGATTATTGATATTGCCCCATTCATCAGCCACGGTTGAAAGAGTTTTTTCAACTTACAATATAAATAAAACCAAAATTCGGAACAGGCTGGGTACAAGCACAATGAAAGGTATTTTGGCTACAAAAAACTACGTTAGTTTCAATAGTGACAAATCGGGGTCTGTTAATATTAAACAGAATGTGAGGGCCAAATACAATTATAATATGTATGAAGCAACCAGAAAGGACGGCAGGGAGAAAGAAAACAAAGAGAATTAATGACTTTTAACTGTTAAGTTTTGTTTAATTGTTACAAATAAATATTTTTGTTTACAAAAGAAGTTTTCATTTTACATACGTATGATTCGCCAACGAAAGAAGTAAAACTTTCTGCTACTTTAGTATACTAAACACTCATTTTTTATTTTGTTGGCTATCAAGTCAAAACTGCCTCAATTTTTATCTTTTCTGAGTACATCAACATTTGCTCATTTACAGTATTCAGTATTCGTCATATGGCCCCAATTTCCATCGTATGCGTTAAAACAATAAAAACAGAACACTTCAGCGAATTTACACGATCAGATTGTCTGTTTAATTGAAGACAAAACGCGTCAAAACCGTCCCAGCAATTAAACGATTTCTGTGACGTTTTCGGCGCGATTTGTTTCCAATGAATCAGAAAATAACGTTTTTGCTGACGAATTAAATTACATTTAGTGTCAATAAATTAGCATTATTCCATGAAATCTAGATGAAAATTTCAATTGGTTCTATCTGAATTGATTGATTCTCTTTATCGAGTTTCTCTTTTGATAACCACGGCTATGCAAGCACATTTAGTGTTATTTTCGCCACATACTTTGTGTTTGCATGAGGTTATTTCAAAGCGCCCAAAACGACAAACACAGCTGGGAATATTCTTGCAACTGAATTATTATCAATAGAGCAAGTCGATCAAATCAGATAGGACCTATTGAAATGTTCATCAAGAAATGATAAATTTTACGGGGGTATGAGGAAGAGACATCATTTACTCAAATTAATACATCTAATTTCAGATTTATTACAAAAGGATAAGATTCATACTGCTGTTTTTTAGTTATTTTTAGAATCCAGTTTTTTCCAGTTTTTTTTTAGCATTCTTCCAGTTTTTAAAAAAAAAATATTGGCAACGCTGGCTGTACTCGTAGTTACAATGTTCGAGCATCATTTTTCAGACATTTAAAACAAAACTTGGGCAATAAAAACGATCAGTGTTCACTCGGCTGTCGACAAAAGCAGACCACTCTCGATGTGTGCTACGCGATCGTCTGTTTTCTCGGCAGCAACCATTGTGTGGTCCTCCTCATTGTTCTTCATCAGCAGTTCTTTCGGTCGATGCGTCGTCGACTTTGGAAAGCAACCGTTTCGTGATGAGTGTGTGAGTGCTGACCACGTTTTGCGTCCATTGCTGCAATGGACGCACTCTGACCCTCGTTGGCGTACAACAATTTGCCATACAATGAAACTACTGGAAGCGGCTCCAGTTCTGATGGAGGAGGCTTTTTGGATAGCGGAAGATAAAGTGTTTATTGTGTTGTACCTTTTGACTATATTGTTAAGATGTATTGTATAGTGACCAAGAATCCTCGGCTCTGTAAAGTTAATTCGGTTGAGCCTTATCAAATAAATTAATAAACAAAACAATAAAAACGATCACAGAAACATAAATGTGGGTGAAATTCAGGAAGACAGGAACGAATGCTGTACAACTAAATCCGAACGCAACGAAGCACAACCATCGCAACCAAACAGTCGTCGCAACAGCAACGACGTTTCAGAATTTGATATCGAAACACCTACCCTTGATGTTCATGATGATTCTAGTATCATTGATATTAAGGCTATCGAGACTCAAATGCGCAATCTGAGTATCGGTTTTAACCTCAAACGGTTGGACATCAATGTGTTACCGAGAAAAACAGTATTTGAAATTCAACATGACGTACAACAAAAAATACTCAAGCCATTCGACGAAGTTGTCAACACGATGCAAATCGCCGGCCTACTATCTGTGGAAGGCCAAAGTATACTTAGAAAAATGTTTGAAATGTTTGAGGGAACGGACACGGAATACAAATTCATAGAAAGTTTAAAATCAGCCGACTTGTATGCAGTCCCAAGAGAGTTCGTGATAAGTAATGAGTTACGTCCTGGAATCGTTAACAACGAGCAAGGAATGGATAGCGATCCTATTACTGGTAAATATAAACAATATAACAAATAATTTAAATATATTGCTAACTCAATGTATTTACATTTTAGGAATCCTTATGCCGCTAAAATTTCAACTTAGAAAGTATTTAGAATCGCCGTCCGTTTTCGAGACAATTCTTGAAAATCTCACACCGTCACAAGATGGTTATATTCGCAGTCTTATTGATGGTACCATATGGCAGCAGAGGAGAGCCAACATTTATTCTAAAATCGTCATACCGCTTAACTTGTTCTTCGATGATTTCACCACTACGGACACAGTTTCTCCACATGCGTCTCGTACGTCTATATTAGGAATATATTACTACATTCCTTGTCTCCCAGGTTTTATTCTGGCCAAATTAGCTTACATCTTAGTGGCAGGATTTATTTTATCGGAAGACAGAAAAGAATACGAAAATGAAGATTTATTCAGTAACCTAGTAGAACTGTTGAATGGCCTAAAAATAACTCACAATAACGCAAGTATCACGGTTCATTTCATGGTAGGATTTATAACGGGCGATAATCTAGGTATCTCAAGAATTCTGGATTAGGTTGAATCGGCTAGAGCAAATTTTTATTGCAGAATGCAAACGTAACCGTGAACAACGTGAAAAGGATAGTACAGAATACGAACAAAGTTTCAGAATGATTTTGGAGGCGAACCAGCCCAAGGCTGAAAGCCTCCCTAATAAAGTTAAATAATAATAGTTTCAGAACGATTGACGGTTACGAACGTGATTTGCAACAAAATGATGTTTCAAACACTGATATTCATAAGAACAGTGTTTTCAATCAGATTCCATCATACCACGTTGTTTTGAATGTTTATTTTGACTTAATGCACGACCTATGGGAAGGCGTTTGCGTATACGGGCTGGCTCATTGCTTAAACTATTTCATCAAAGTGAAAAAAAAATTTACTCTTGATGAACTTAACTATAGGAAGAACGTTTTCGTTTTCGGAAGTTTGAACTCATCGAACATACCAAATGACATCAAAGACACGAACATACTTAAAAGTAAAGTAAAAATGACTGCCAGTGAAATCAAAACAATAATAACATTTTTTCCACTAATAATTGGTATGTTGATCCCGAAAGATGATGCTGTTTGGTTATATTTTTGCAGTCTTGAAAATTTGCCATATTTTAATGTTACGTGAAATACATCCAACATTATTAGACACATTGAGAACGTTAGTTGATATTCATCACACGCAATATCAACAACTATTTGATGATACATTAAAACCTAAACATCACAATATCGTCCACTACGCATCTTTTGTACTACATTCGGGTACACCTCGCCATCAATGGGTAATGAGAGGAGAAGCTAAACACCGAGATTCCAAATAGTACAGCAGGGTAAATAACAACAAAACGGATCTATGTAAATCTTTGAGTATAAAGGCGCGGTATAAATTTGCACTCAACGTTTACAACAGCGCTTTTATTACCCCAAAAATAGATTTCAGCAAATCTAAAATCTTGCCGCCACCTCCTTCCAATAATGATTTTTAATTATTTGTGACAGAAAAAATACGTTTACTTGATATTTCAGTACAATTTTTAGACAGTTTCATGAAACAGGGATCGAAATTCAGCAAAGGTACTATTTTATATGTAAAACATTGTAATATTATTAATATGTTTCAGCTGGACTGTAAAATGATAGACAAAAACAATAATCTAATATTAGTTTGCCGTAGCATGCAATGTCGTTATTTTGACGAACATCTGCAATTTTTTGAGGTTTATAAATCACAGGATCCTACATTGGTTTCAAACATTGCCCGTTTCGAAGCGCAAACTATTAATTTACATACCGTTAATGAAAGGTCATACCTACGGTTTTGTAATTTTTGTATAATGGATAAACCTATTGACTTACTATTTGTATACTCGTTTGTTAATAAATAAAAAATCAAAAACAATTTTTCAATTTATTTAAAATTATTTCTTGAAAAGAAAAACTGCTAAAATTAAAAATTAAAATATTTAAGCCAAACCATTTTTTTTTTTTCAAATTATAAAAAAACAAATTGTTATTCGCAGCATTTTTTTTTAAATCAAAGAAAGTTATTGTTGGTAGCAACTTAATTTTTTTTTATTAAAAAAAGATTTTGTCTGTTTGAAAATAAATGTTGTAAATTCAACAAAATATATTTTTGATTGCGTTTTTGACAGATTTTGAAAAGAACAATATTTTATGTCCGAACAATAAAGATTTATTGTTGAATTCAATAAAAAAAAGTTATTAGCCGGGGAATGATAATTTTTGTTGTTGTTTTTAATACATAATATAATTGAAATTAAAAAAACTTTTTTCTGCGTGGAGGTATGGAGAAATTTCTAAAAACTGCAGGAACTCAGCATAGCACATAGAAATCTTTCTATGCCAACCAATACATGCATTTGTATATTGTGTGGCAAGCACAATGATACTCTCAGGGAAGCCGAGAAAACTTCCACGCAGCAAAATTTTCTCAACCGGGAATCGGTAATACCGTGCCTTCACTCACTAGGCTATCTGAGGCCCTGAGAACAGATAGGTACGATGAACAATTATCATCAATAAGCATGCCGGTGCCTCGACTCTCAAGTAGTATCAAATTTCGCACTCGTCGCCATATCAGTGCTTGTTAGACTCAATAAGCCCTCTCTACCTTCAATTGATATGCCTGACTGACTGGCTGCACGATGATACGAAGCAAACGACTCCACGATGATGAAGAAATGAAGCCGGTCGCACCATCACCCGGTGCTGGCTGGTGGTGCCTCAAAATGATGATGAAAACATCTCATTTCTGCACGCAGTCACCGCGGCACATCATGCCTGTATACGCGAAAATCTCATACAGCTGACCTTTTTGACCTTGACGAAGCCCTCCCTAATCTACTAGAGCGAGTGTGCATGGCACTCTCACTCTTTTTTTCGCAATCTAAATAAATACTCCATCAGCTGCGTGGTGGGTGTCGATGAAAATGATCGTAGCACCCTTGCAGGAACGTAGTTCAACGTAACGCGTAAAATTCATTCATAAAAGGAAAGATGCACCACCTACTACTACTCACCTCCGACTCCCAGGTTGACCTTGTTCGGGTTTGGATCCTTCAGGCAGGCCTGGTTCAGGGCAAACACCTCGATCGGAGGTCCAACTTCAACTCCAGTGAAAATGCTCATCTTCACGGTTTATTCCACTGCACACAACAGAATAGTAATACAAATAGTAACTTCAATATTTTTCTTTCAAATTGAAACCGCTTCCGCCGACAAAATGCGCACGATTGTTGTATAATAGATTTTTTCCTTTCTTTTTAGATCAGAATACACATTCCGGTAAACGAATGCGGAGGAGAGAATCGATGGGAACCGACTACTGACGGGACGTGTATCCAATGAAGATAGATGGAAAGTGTAACGCACTTACAAACGGAACCGAGCTAACATAGCAACACTTACACGACTACCACACAACTCAATACCTACGGCTTACTGTTCGGTAATAATGGGAAAATGCTACTCTTGTGAGGGTGAGGGAAACAAACACTCTTGTCGCACGCTGTACCGAAAGTGATAACAAACAATAATTATTATTTTAGGTGGTATTGTTGTTATCACCGCATCGATCAGCGGCTCGAGGAATATTTTCGCACAATACTAGCTCCTATGTACACATTAAACACGTCAAAAAGAGATATATGAATGTATACCAATGTGTCTGTGAAATCTTTTAGAAAGTGCTGATTCCGGTGTGGTGTAGAGAAGCGAAATCGCGAGAAAAACTGCACCGAGAGAGAGAGAGAGCGATTCGCGAATGATGATTTAGGGAGCACGGGGTATTGTGAGTGTCATGCAGTGCCTCTGAAATAATGGGATAATGTGGAAATAGATTGACCAATAAAAAAGGATGGGTCAACTTTACGATTCTACTGAAATAGGATGGGTGTGTTGCGATTCCTGCAGAGTGGCCAGATTATTTTTTTCATTATCGGTAGCTTCTCAAAACTTTTATGGGTAGGTCGGTAGGAAGGCTTTTGTGAGCGGGGGGAGGGGGGGGGGGGATGACTCTGTGCTCCAGAACAATAGACTGTCCTTCAGATCTTCTGCTTTAAACGTGTCGAAATAAATTTTCTATTTATAATCTAAAAATCTGTGATTCTCGGTAGGAAAAGTGAAAAATCGGTAGTTTTGAACCTTTCGTCTGTGAATCGGTAGGCACCCCGAAAATCGGTAGGACTACCAATAAATCGGTAGGTCTGGCCACCCTGGATTCCTGTCTGAAGTAAAGTCATATAATTCAAAATATACAAAATCCTGCAAACTGGCAACTTTGATTTCTTCAATAATAATCTGCACCCCGTGAAAATACTCAAGCTTTTACAGAGCGTCTTCGTTCTATGTAACATAATTTTTTTATCAGTGCAGTTGGGTTTTTGATCTAATTTCCGTCATACTACGCACAACCCGCGGTTTACCTCTCTTTTTCGAACGGGTTTGAACGAAAAATGGAATATTTTTTTTAAAGATGACTTCTAAATTTATTGGATTTGATAAGGAGTAACAAATTATTGAGATATTGTTTAAAATCTAATATTGCTTCTTGATTCTAAATTCGTCCTACGAGTTTCAATTTTGCCCAAACGCATTGAAACGCCATTAGATTTTCTTCGTCCTACGGATAAACGTAGAAAAAAAGGATCCGCTACGAGCGCTTCTTTTGTTTTGAGAACAATGAGCGTAAATATTCATACAATGCGCTCTAATAGGATTTAGGTTTTTTTTGCTTTATTTTCCCCTATTCTGTATTTCGTTTCGAACGAAATTCTCATACAAAAAAATATTTTTTTGTATGAGAATTTCGTTCGAAACTAAATACAGAATAGGGGTGTATAGAGACTTTCAGCCCGTAGCTGGTTCGTCTCTTTGAAGGATTGGGGCTCCTGAGGGGGTCCCGGATAGAGAAAATAAATAAATTACATAGTGTTTGTTACAGAGTTTAAGTATGTCAGAGTTCTGTGTCGATTGTTTTAACAGTAAGGAAGGTGAACGAAGTTGTGGTTAATTTCCGAGAGAGAGGGTCAATGTCCGTAGCCTGCGGGGTTGTCATCGTTGTTCTTCCGTTTGACATGTCATTTAGAGAGCTGGTGTTGTCCAAGTGCCGTCGTTCGTCCGTTGTCGTGTCATTGTTTGTTGCGGGGTTCTACGGTTCTACGTATATTGATAATAGCCTGTGTCTTTAAGGAAGTCGAGAAGTGATCTTTCCCTGTCTGGGTCATTGGATAGTGCGTCTCTGATGCTGAGACCGATACCGTATTGGTCTCGGAGGTTTTGATGTGCAGGGCAATTTATTATGAGATGCTCAACTGACATTTTGGTTGAGCACCCCATACATTGCTTGTGGAATCCATCACGGGATCCGAGATCGTGTGAGAATCTGGTGTAGCCGCAGCGTAATCTGGACAGTACTCTCTGGTCCTTCCAGTTGTTGGTGTCGGACCAGCATTTCGATTCTCCTTTTATTTTGCGTAAGAAAGGGTCTCGGGTATTAGCCCATTCCTTGTCCCATGCCGAAGCGATGATCATTTTGATCCAGATTTTTAAAACCGCTGCAGGGACTTCCGGTTCCACTGGGGTTTTCGATCTGCCGATCGCTGCCAGCTTGTCCGCAGCCTCGTTTCCACTGATATTGCAGTGGCTGGGAACCCAGACATATATGGTGTTGCTGTTGGAAGCCATTTTGATTGCTTGCACTAACGGGTGTCGGTTCTTCGGACTCTCAAGGGCCTTCAGCACACTGGCCGAATCGGTAATGATGACCTTCCAGGAAAAGCTCGACTCCGTAACGCCTGAGAAGATGGCAGCTGCCTCAGCCGAGAAGATCGATGTAGGCTTAGGAAGGCCTCTGCTGGTATCTAGGTTGGGGCCGAATACGCCATAGCCGACTTCGCTCGCTGTTTTTGAACCATCAGTATAAATGAGCTCGTATCCATTCAGCGTTGCTCGTTGAAGCGCGGGACCACAGTGTGGGGGTTCAGATTTTCTTTGGTTGGTTTATTTAATGCCCATATGATCTTAGGCGGAGAGTGGTCCCACGCTTCGTCTCCGACCCAGTGGACCCTGGACACTGGGGGGGAGGTTCTGTTGGGTGAAACCTTGAAGGAGCTTGTTTGCCTCTTTGAGGAGGAACACTCCCTCGTCATCACCGGTCGTCTTCTCCAGGAAACTAGTGGCTTTGAAACATACGGCTTTTGCGAATATGTATCGAAAGGGGAGGATTCCAGCCTCGACACACGTGGATGCTGCGGGAGTGCAAGGAAGAAGACCAGACACACGGCGGATGCATCGGTTGAAAGTTGGTGCGAGTTTATCGATTACATTATCGAAATTTCTACACAGTATTCAATCACTGTGTGTGGTGGTGTCCGGTTGGTCGTCATCAGCAGCAGCAGTGCTGCTGCGTAGCGTTGCATATTTTTCTCCAGTACACAACGAAAGGCTGCCCGCAAGCAGCGAGCTGCAGCCCACATGAGCGTCCATTCACCGAAGAAGGAGGAAGAAGCCGCCCCGCTACTGATCGGAATCATTAGCATTTCACGAGTCGCTGTGAGCCATGTATGCCAAGCGCGTCAGCCTCGGTCCAAACAACATACATATCGCTAGCTTCATCAGTGTTTATTTCGCCACACATTTTTTTTTTGGTTTGCACCCCTGTATAGTCAACAAAGACGTACTTCTACGTCAAAATGTCAAGTGCCGACCGGTTGGTTAGGCCCTTAAGAATGTGAACGCGTTAGACAATTTCAAGGGCATGTACGGGAGGATTCGAAGTAGAAGTCCAGAGTTCTTCAAAGAGCGTTTGAGTCTTCATCAAAATGTTCAGAAATCATCTACGAATAGTAAAAAGTCCAGAGGATCTTCAAAATTTGAATATTGAGTACCTAGCTCTAGAGAGCATATACAGAATTTTTAGAGAACTTATAAGCTATGTTCAAAATGTTACCAAGCGATGCCCTGGAAATCAACTCACTAGTCCATACTTATTCTCCAAATACCGCCACTAATCCGTCTCACAGAGTAGAGTAGATCGTCGATGAATGGATGGTGAAATTATCTCCGGAAAGCCACTATACACACCGATTTTAGAAAACATCACATACAAATCTCCCATCATTGAGTATATGAGACATAAAAGTCCATTTGATCCGTTGAATACAAATCAATCTTACGTCGTCTTCGTTTGCACCGATTGCCGAATGTTCGGTATAAAGAACGTCAATAGCCCACAGATGATCAGCAATACCGAAGCGATCCCGAACGTCAACTCACAGTGCCGTTCCAACAGAATTCCCAACATGTTGGATCCGACCACACTTCCCAGCCGGCCAACCATCAGCGCGATGCAAACGGCCATTGCCCTAGAATAGATCAAAAACAATTTCGGTAAGCTCTTCCCGCAGGCATCCCCAACATGACCTTGACCTACCGTAAACTGGTCGGATAGAGATCCACTATGATCGCGTTGACCACGACCGCCGTATATCCGCTGCACAGGAACACTATATACAACCAGATCACCGCAATCGGTATATCCACTACGAACAGCAGTAGCCCAGCTACGCCACAGGTCACGAACACGAACACCAATATGGGCAACCTTCCGACGGCGTTGATAATCATTCCGATGACGGCGAATCCCACCGCGTAGATTAGCTCCAGGACAAACGAAAGCTGAAAAGCAGCCGGTTCCAACATCAGGTTGCCCTGCTGATCTTCCTTTACGGCGCTGAAGTTTCCATACTGGTAGATAACCTCGCACATGGTGGCCCTACTGACGCCGGAGTCCCTCACGATAACCAGCTGGTTGACAATCTCCGGGAAGAACATGAACATCCCGTGTGCCGCCAAGTACGTGCCAAACTGAAGAATACATACAATCACCGTCTTCTGCAGATGTTGACTCATAAATAGCGGAGCAGTCTGGTTCCAAACCAGTTGCATGAGGGCTAGACAACCCTTAGTGTTCCTCAGCGCATCCCGCTTCTCCCGTTCCTGTTGATCATCCGCATCTTCTTGGATGGATTCAATCACAAGCGGAACTGATTTTCTGCACAGGGAGTTGAACCGATACACCCACTGGATGGCCTCGATCGCTTGCTTCGTGTCACCTTGGTTGAACGTGAACTTGGGGGTCTCGGGGAATTTAAGCAATATCAAGGCACAGATCAGTCCCGGTAAGCTGCATACAATCAGATAGAGCCGCCAGGGTCTATAGATGATGCCTAAGAAGGGAAGAGGCAGCTCCCAGCCCTGGTTGATCACGATGTAGGCAAGACCGGGAAGTAATATACCACCTGTTCCGAACACCACGGAAGCTCCCATGATAGCCCGGGATGCATTTTTGCGGCTATGGAATTCTCCCAAATAGGCGTAGGTGGCCGACGATGGACCGGAAATGCTGCAAAATAAATGATGGTTGAAGTTGTCTGCCAAAAAATCTAGAATCTGGACCTCACAAGAATCCCACCATGAACCGCAGGAAGACGATCACCCAGAAATTGGCGGTGAAACTGGAGACCGTGCTGATTACGAAGGTGATTAACAACGCCGGGATGATGATTTTCCGCCGACCGTACGTGTCCGCTAGGAATCCCCAGAGATGCGAGCTGACGATAACCCCGGCAAAGCCCACTGCACTGAGCACACCTTTTTCCTTCGTAGAAACATCCAAGTCCTGACCAATCACCGGAATGATGTAGCTAACACCGAGGATTTCCAGCAAAAATGAAGCCAGGATGGTTCCCGACACTATTATCAGGACTACGTTGAAAATGCCGAATTCTGCAACCGAAGAACTTAGTTAAGGCACATTTGCTATGTTTATCAGGGTCGCATTTGTAAGGTTCCTTACTTGCCATCGCTAGAGCATCCTCCATAGTCAAGCTGCTCGATTTGCCAACTGAAGTTTGAAAAAGAAAGTTGAGTAAAGATTCGAATTTTCCCGCCTGGATTTAAACGTACCTGATCCCTTCCTTTCTACGATCTCCATCCTGCAGCAGGTGTTCCAAAGTTCAACGTACTATTCGTGCTGGATCCAGACGCAAACTGTACCTGTCAATGGGATTAACAAACTACAAGCTGCACGCTTTGCGTACAGGTTGATACTCTTAATAAATGGCAATCGGAGAGGCTCGGATAACTGTTTCTAACCAAATTTAGCCCATCTTTGTTATCAGCATGCCCTCTATAATAACACGAGTAAACGTATCGTAAATTATACAAACACGCGGCCTAACAGGGGAAGCTACCTTCATGGCAGCTGCTGCTTTGTCTCGCTTGGTCTGTGTTCTTAGTTCTTATCATCGAATGATGATGATGATGATGAAAATTTCATCATCTGGCTTATCAAACTAAGCAACAGGAGTCTGCGTGCGAATGATGGAGATAATGCGGAAGTTTGTTTGACGAATTCGCGATCATTTCTATGGCTATATTACTATTTGAACCGTTCCGGGGTTCGGTAGACGAGTTCAACGAAGTGAGAGAGCTCAGCATGTTAGGAATTGTTAGATTGTTGGAATGCACTAGAAGATGTTCTGTAGAATTTCAGAAGGATTTGCTTGGAATCGAAAGCCGATATGCTGTGGAATCCCAGGTGGGATTCGGAAGACAGTGAATTTAAGGCGGGATTCTGTGGAAACTCAGACGACAGAATTCTGTGGTATGTTAACTGGTTTGCATGGAATTTAAGACGATATTCTGTGCAAGCGCAAGCGGGACTCTCATAGCAGGATTCAGATGAATTACGAATTTCCTAGGAATCTCTATGGAATCGGCGATGGATTGACTTGGAATCCAAGGTAGGATTCTGTGGAATTCCGTAGCAACCCAGGCGGCATTCTCAAGTTAGGGCTAAACTAATCTTCGACTGGTTTGCTTGAAGTCTAAGGCTGGAATCTTGGCCAAGATTTGTTAATTTAAACACAATTTAGATCCCTATAACTACGGGTAAAATTAGTCTGCATAAGCTCGCCATAATACTTAAAAATACTAATCTAAACGCTACAATATTTTATTTAAAACGTTGCCGTCTTTGAACTTGTCCTATCTCAGGAGATATAAAGTTATGCCGTCTTTCGTACAGCGCAAAAAGTTTTACGATCTTAATCTAAAACTAGCCCTGATGAAGATCTCATATCTTATCCCCTGGATTGAAACGATGACAATGATAAAACTGTAATCAGCACGTTTTCTTGGAGACTGAAAAGCCGAAACAAACAAAAAATTCCCCGAATTTCTAGATTTTTTTCAAAGTTTTCGGTCTTTCCTTGAAGTAAATGGAACTGTTTTAGAGATCTCTACTGTTCAATAAAGATCTCTAGACTTTCCTGAATTTCTTAGAACTTTTAACAAGTTCCCGTAATTTTCCAGAAGTTAATTAAACTGCTTTCAAATTCTTCGGTTTTTGATCCTTGAAGCTCATAAAACTTCCTTTGAAATTTCTAAAATTCCCTGAGCTTCTTTGGACTTGCCTGGAGTTTTCGTTCCTCCATGAAGCTCTCCAAATTTACAAGAAATTCTCGGAACTTCTCTTACGTTCTAAAAAATATTCCTTATATTCATGGAACTTCTCTGAAGACCCCACAGTTTTCTAGAAATTTTTGGAACATTATAGAAATTCGCGGAATATTATATAGTTCCTCGGTACTTCTTGAAAGTTCCTGCAATTAATACTAAGAGCATCCCTGAACATAATAAAACCACAGAGAACAGACATTCAAGTTTGAACAAATTTTTTGAAGAATTCAAATAAAATACGTTAGAAACACTAGCGCCGCCATACGAAATGTTGCGACTCGAGTTATCACTTTTTGCGATTAATTAGTTAACTGAACTAAAATTTGGGTTGATCTTATTGACCGTGTATTCAAATGAACTGTCAAATCAGTTCAAAACAAACAAGACAAAGCAATGGAAATCAATCGAGTTTCTGCGGACTAAACTCTTTTACAGTTTCCTGTAGATCTACAACCGTTTTCGCTCCAATTTGAACTGGGCATAGTAGTCAGGAGCAAAACTTACTTTTTTATTAGTTCACTGGCGGCGTATCTTCAAATGATTCAATGATGGTGTGAACTCTAATAATTAACCCTCATTTAAATTCAGAAAAATGTGGTAAGATTTGAACACTGCTTACCCTGCATCCGTTCATCCAGGAATTCTAAAAGCCTCCGGGGGAAGTGGTCGGAACATAAATTTTTTGTTGCAAGTGCTTGGACTTTACGTGAGAAGAAAATCTCCTGTAGTTTGTGCAGGAAAATTGTGAAAAGATTTTCGCTTGGTAACACCTTGTTTATTTGCGCACCAATGAAACTCGTTATGCGCCAACCGATGCTGCCGAGTTACAGGACAAAGAGAACTTTTACAGTCAACTGAATGCAGTCGTGGATAAAATTCCGAGAGGTGACATCAAGATCTACATCGGCGACTTCAATGCGAAGATCGGCTCCGACAACACGGATTATGAGCGTGTCATGGGGCGCCATGGTCTTGGCGAAATGAGCGAAAACGGTGAGCTGTTGGCAGAGTTTTGTGGCAATAACGACATGGTGATCGGGGGTTCGCTCTTCCCCCATCGACCAGTGCACAAAGTCACGTGGGTTTCCCGTGATGGACATACCGAAAATCAAATCGACCACATCTGCATCAGCCGAAAATGGAGAAGGAGCCTTCTTGACGTTCGGAACAAACGCAGTGCCGACATCGCGTCTGACCACCATCTCCTCGTTGGAGAGATCCGCCTTCGTATCGCGCGGGTCCAGCGGCGGGAGGAGCGGCTCGGACGGCGATTCAACACACGCCGATTGGAAGATCCAGCAGTAAAAAGGTCATTCGTCGAGGAACTGGAGACCAGAGCTGCGGATATTCCTGATGGTGGCAGCGTAGAAGAGCAATGGACGGCGATCAAGGATGCCTTTACTGAAACGAGTGAAAACAACCTGGGCGAGCTGCGCGCTCAGAGAAAGGAGTGGATCACGGATGACACCTGGAGGAAGATAGAGGAGCGGAGAAATGCAAAAGCCGCGATAGAGCGGGCGAGAACCAGAGGAGCGAAGAACCAGGCCCGCCAACTGTATTCGGCTCTCGAGAAGGAAGTGAAGCGCTCGTGTAGGCGGGATAAGCGAGCGTGGGTGGACTCCCTAGCCGATGAAGGTGAGAAAGCCGCAGCAACAGGCGATATCCGTCTCCTCTACGATATCTCACGACGCCTGAGTGGAGCAAGGATGAATCCTAGGATGCCAGTGAAGGACGCGACTGGTCAGTTGCTCACCGACCCCACTGATCAGCTGAAACGCTGGTTTGAACACTTCGAACAGCTTCTACAAGTTTCGTCGGTCAACCAGCCATCAACATCTCGGCATGAACCGCCAAGAGTGCGACGCATCACTCGCGTCAATTCTGAGGCGCCATCCCTACCGGAGATCGAAGCTGCTATCCGAACCATGAAATCCAACAAGGCTCCCGGGGTCGATCGCATATCAGCAGAGATGCTCAAAGCTGACCCCATGCTATCTGCACAAATGTTGCATCAACTATTCTGCAATATCTGGGACACCGCGACTTTTCCGGCTGACTGGATGCAGGGCGTCTTAGTGAAGGTCCCAAAGAAGGGGGACCCAACTGTATGCGATAACTGGCGTGGCATTATGTTACTGTGTTGTGTTCTCAAAGTTCTATGCAAAGTTATCCTCAACCGGATACAGGAGAAGATCGACGCGACTCTCCGACGGCAGCAGGCGGGATTCCGTGCTGGAAGATCCTGTGTGGACCATATTGTCTCGCTCCGCATAATCTTGGAGCAGGTCAACGAATTCCAAGAGTCCCTTTACTTGGTTTTCATTGACTACGAAAAAGCTTTCGACCGACTCAACCACGAAAACCTGTGGGGCGCCCTAAGGCGCAAGGGAGTTCCGGATAAAATCGTCAACCTCATCGAAGCTCAGTATGAGGCTTTCACGTGCAGGGTGCTGCACAACGGAGCCCTATCTGACCCTATTCGGGTAGTCGCTGGAGTGAGGCAAGGATGTATTCTATCACCGCTACTGTTCCTCATCGTAATCGACGAGATAATGGTTGGTGCGATCGACCGTGTGCCGAACCGTGGGTTGCTCTGGCAGCCTATTACAATGGAGCATCTAAACGACCTAGATTTGGCGGATGACGTTGCTTTAGTATCACAACGGCGTTCTGACATGCAGAGTAAGCTCGACGATCTCGCCGAACGCTCCTCAGCGGCAGGTCTCAACATCAACGTCAGCAAGACTAAATCGTTGGATATCAACACGGGAAATCCATCCAATTTTACGGTAGCTGGTCAGGAAGTGGAGAAGGTTGAAAGTTTCCAATATCTTGGCAGCCAGATAGCGTCGGACGGCGGAACCAAGAGTGACATAGGTGCACGGATCAAGAAGGCAAGGGCTGCTTTTGCGAGTTTACGAAACATCTGGAAGTCAAATCAGATTAGTCTCCGCACGAAGATCCGAATTTTCAACTCTAACGTGAAATCTGTACTGCTGTACGCTAGCGAAACATGGTGCGTATCAGCGGAGATCACACAGAAGCTGCAGGTGTTCATCAACCGATGCCTGCGGTATATAATTCGTGCTTGGTGGCCTCACAACTGGATTTCGAATGCCGAGCTCCATCGACGGTGTCACCAGAAGCCGATATCGACAGAAATTCGGGAACGTAAGTGGAGGTGGGTTGGCCACACTCTACGGAAGAGCGGAAATGAAATCTGCAAACAAGCGCTGGATTGGAATCCAGCCGGACATCGCAGCAGAGGCAGACCCAGGGGCTCATGGCGGCGAAGCCTAAACAAGGAGATTAAGCAAGTCGACCGGAATTTGACCTGGGCCCAGGTCAAGGCGAAAGCAAACAATCGCCCAGGATGGAGATCTTTCACGTTGGCCCTTTGCGCCAGGGATGGCGCTCAGGACACTTAAGTAAGTAAGTAAGTAAATGAAACTCGCACTTGCGGCCCATGTTTTGATCGGATTTAAACAAACAATGTTTTGCTCACAACAATTTTGACATTTATGTTAAGATGACGTCTGCCGGTCATCGACGTCGATGGGCAGCGACACTAGCACCACCACGATATTGCTAGTTTCAAATGTCTATTCAAAATAGCAGTTAAATTCCTTACACACCTTAGGAATTTGACTTAGATGTCTGTTATCTGTGATAAAACCACAAACGAAGTGACAGACGACTACCTGGCAAAGAAATCAATTAAAATAATGTGGTTCGCTGTAATATAATTTTCTTAGAAGCTTGTGCCATCAGCCACCAGAAGGGCTAGTAATTTTGTTTTGATTTGAAAAAAGTTGACCCCCTGATCAGGATCTCGAGGTATATTATAAGCTAGAATTTCACGTGTATACTAGCCCGCGTAGTGAGAAAAATCTGAACTATTGTGCGCCAAGAAATAGGGTTTGACATTCTGAACAACTTTTTCGAATACAGTAACTTTCTATCTGGTCAGGATCTCAAGATATTTCATGTTGTAAATAACCAATTAAGTCAAATCGCACGTAATATGGACACCGTTCACGCGGTTTCCATTAATACTTTCCCTATTATCAGCATTTGTTTTGGCGTTTACTGTAATCAAAGTTTAGCTTGTTCTGTTCAAAACAAGTTTTTTGAGGAATACCCGTCGGTTTCAGATCGATTGGTAGCTCGATTGGTAGAGTCGGATAAAAAGCAGGTTCAAGGCTGGAGATAACTCTGCAGCGCTGAAGAGAACAGTAGCCGAACTGCTAGGCTCGGACTATCCAACCCATTCCCACATATACACGGATGGATCGCTTTCCCAGGCCGGGGTCGGAATTGGAGTAGCCGGAATTTCAGCACCTATGAGTAGCAGCCTACCGCCGCAATGCTCGGTTTTCTCCGCCGAAGCTGCGGCCATCTTTGTTGCCGATACAACACCCTCGGACCGGCCCATACTGGTGCTATCCGATTCGTACAGCGTGATACAAGCCCGTACATCGGAGACCCTGACTAACCCCTGGATACAGGGTATTGTGGAGGCCACTCCTCCGAACACAGTGTTTTCCTGGATCCCTCGGCACTGCGGTATCCCAGGAAACAGCGAAGCCGACAGCCTGGCAGGGCCCCCGTTACACCGACGAAGTACCACTACAGGACATAAAACGATGGATAGTCAGCAAAATGTGGAAAGCCTGGAAAGCAGAGTGGTGCCAATCCCAATCCCTCTTCATCCGAAGAATCATAGGAACGACGAGCAAGTGGACGGATATGTCGTAACTACGGGACCAGAAGGTGGTTTCTCGTCTTAGGAGAGGACATACAAGGATCTCACATAGTTTTGGTGGGACGCAGTTCCACAGAATGTGCTACGTTTGCGGAACCACTGCATCGGTGGAACACATCCTATGCCTGTTTCCGCAATACCAATAACTACGGTAGCAGTACGCACTTCCCAACAGCATTAGGGACATACTGGGCGACGAACCTTCCACTTTAGCGACAGTTATTCATTTCCTCAAGGACGCTGGGCTATACAACAACATTTAGGTTTTTAACTTTCTTTTGGCTGACGGGACATCTCTGCCGGACGGAGGAGCTCCGATCTCTTTTAAAACCCTACATAACTTTGATGTACCAAATTGTTTCTTTTTCTCGTTGCCTGTATTGTTAGTCTTTTTACTGGAATCTGTTTTAATTGCTTCTATTTGAGTACGTGTGAATTGTAAGCCAACTCCGTAACAACATTTGCAGGTAGCAGAACCCGCTCTAGGGCCTCCTATTTTATAGAGATGAACTAGCCAACGGCTAAAAATCTCTCTAATAGTCAAAAAAAAAAACTAGGCTTGTATGGATTCAGAATCATCCAAATTGTTCGCCTGAATTGTTCTAGGTTAGGAATCGGTACTTCTGTCGTATACAATGTTCATCCGACGTTTCGATCTATTTACAATCGTGTTCAAAGACTGTTAAATATTTAAATATTTAAATATGCATTAGGGACTGTTAATCAACGTAGGCAGTTGATCATACAATGTTTTCAACAATCTGCATGGATCTGTATTTGTAGACACTCGTAGAACCGTAGAAAACCGTCTACGTAGTTTATAAACAACCTCTTATTTTCTGTCGAACACCTTATAAAATCCGAATGGTTCAAAAATATAAATTAAATGGCACATTCGGGTTGCCGGAAAGTGTTGATAGCTCTAGCTGTCCGGAATAAATCACTCTCGACAGGAGCCCGCTACACATTCCGCTAGTTGAATATACATTCAGATCGCGAACAAGTCCAATTTGTGCGGATATCCAGAATTTTCCGGATCTTATCGAGCGCTGCAAAAACAAGGCCGTTCAACTCTATAAAGCGCGAAATAGAACAATGTGACTGCAAGTCAGTGTTTACGTGCAACTTAAAACAGTTGAACGCAGACTTCAACCCGAGCGGACCATCATGGATCACTCCAAACCGACGACTGCGGTAACCAACGAGAAAGCTGTAACCTTTGACGATGCTCTCTCGATAACCAGTAAGTATGCCACACTTTACACTTGATGATCCTTCAACCTTCAACCTGCGGACCGTTCCAGAATTCGGCGTATGCAACATCGTTCTGATGGCCATTTTCGAGACGATCGTGACGGCCTCCGTGCTCGAGACGTTGGGTATAAGCTACATGATCGCCGTAGCCGGGTGCGATCTGCAGTTGTCAACCCAAGAGAAAGGAATTCTCAGTGCCGTGCCTTTCCTGGGAGTCAGTGTCAGTTCTCACCTGTGGGACTTCTTAACGGATGCCCGCGGCCGCCGGAAGGTGATCGTGCCGACGCTGTTGCTGACATTCGTCGTAACGGTCATCTCCAGTTTTAAGACCAACTTTTGGTTGATAACCTTCTTCCGATTTTTGGGCGGATTTTTGTGAGTATTGAGAGTAGATGGAAGTTAGGTATTATCTACCGCCCATGGCGGTTGTTCTTGGTAGTCTGCAGCATTCCCGGCCTGATCGCGGGTTTCATCTTGATCTGGTTTCCGGAAAGTCCCAAATTTGTGCTCATGCAGGGGGACGTCACACAAGCGATCGAGACGGTTCAGTGGATTCATCGATTCAACTGCGGTAGGAAGGTGGAACCGCTTCCGATTGAATCGATCCTCGGTGAAACGGAGGCTCAGCAATCGAAAGATCGTCGGGCCGAGTTGAGCAGAACGAAGGGAATCTCTGCGTTGGCAAAACTGGTTTGGAACCAGACGGCTCCGCTGTTCATGGGATCGTTCCTGAAGAAGACCATGATCGTGTGCTTCCTTCAGTTTGGTACGTACCTAACCTCACACGGAACGTACATGTTCTTCCCGAGTATTTTGAATCAGGTCATGGAGGCTCGGGAGATCGGTCAGGATCGTTTCAGTATTTGCAAAGTTGTTTACGAGCGGGGAAATTTCAGCACTACGGAGCTGGATGCCGATGAAACGTGTCACCAAAAGTTGGACGTGACCATTTATGAAATGTCGTTCATTTTGAAGGTGATCTACGCTCTATGGTTCGCCATTATCGGAATGATCATCAACACCGTGGGAAGGCTGCCGATTTTGGTGTTTGTTTTTACTGGCTGTGGCATCGCGGGGTTACTGATGACCTTTGTGGACATCCCAACGCTCGCTGTCTGATGCTACATGATACTGGTGATGTGAGGCTTTGCTATACTGCCCGCGATCACGGTGGACCTGTTTCCGAATAATTTGATGTAAGGATCGTGGTGAGAAGTTAGGTCATCAAACTTTTCTGAACGATGTGATTCTACAATTCTAGGGCAATGGCCGTCTGCATATCGTCGATGTTTGGCCGTCTGGGAGGAGTTGCCGGCGCTAATCTGTTTGGTTTGCTGCTGGAAACCCAGTGCGAGCTGACCTTTGTCATCCCTGGAACGCTATTGATCGCCTACGGGCTGCTATCGTTCTTTATTCCGAACATCTACAGACGAAGCACAATGCCGGAAATGATACACAGCGTTTCTTCCAGAGTGTGAGCAAGGTTTTTTAATGATAAAAAGGGTTCCTTCCTGAAAACTGAATTATATTTATGATTGGAAATCAAAGGAAACTTACAGTGGGTGATTGTGTTTTGCGGGCAGCGTGGCTCGAACTAACATTGTCAACGATGGGAACATCCACAGCTTTTGAAGCACTAATTGAATGCCGCTCGAGTTTGCGATCAATTAATTCGTATGCCTATCGTCACATGAATTAATTTATTGGACTCGATTCGGCAGAGGCAAGGGTTTTTATTTGTAGATGTAGGAGGACACCATATTGGCTGAAAACACCATAACACCACATAGTCGTCTGATTCAAGTGTTGAGATATGCGAACAACCGATGGTAGTATAAAAAACAGCATCCACTTTAGAATGTACCGCAATATAGCTTTCCCCTCGCCCGGAATAGGGTTTTGGATTTACAAACGGGGAAGCAGGAAAATTCCAATTCAAATGATCCGTACGTAGGGTTTTTGATCTAATTTCTGTCCAACTAAGAACAACCCGCGCTTTACCTCCTTAATTTCTCTCAAAGATGAGTCATTGGGACGGTACTAATGGATATTTTTAGTCGCTATTGAAAATTCAATCGATTGCTGATGTTTTGTATGGGCCCAAATTAGGGACAATTAGGCCGACATTACATCCATTTCCCCTATTATAGATCTTTTCTGATCGATAGATTCTGATTACGACGAAGTAGTGCTCTACCCTACTTTGATATTGTCATTTGGTAGTGAAAATGATTTTAAAGTCCGTCAATGCACTATGGGCCTGGAATGCAATCTGATAACTCCGAAACGTCATGGTGTCTTGAGCAAATTTTCTCACAATAATTAGAACCATCTATTGACACGAACAGATAGTTTGAAACCCAACCGCATAGGTGACGTAGAAATCCAACTATTTACTCTGACATTCAGGAGACTTGACGTCTTGGACAAAGTTGTTGATCCTATAACTGATGTCAGAACTCAGCACTCACCAACTACCTACTAGGAGATCAAACATACAGCACCCGGTCGACTCAGGCGACAAGAGCAAGCTCCGGAACACCCAGGGTCGGCTAGCTACCGGGTAATCAGAGGGTTTCGCGATACAAAAACGAAGAACTTTCACTTTTCTTTAAACGCATTTATTTTCCACTTTCTGTATTACGTGCGTGTTGTTCTGTGTTCATAATTTCGTGTAATATGTGTCGTGTAGCCTAATCGCGTTGTTTACTGTACCGGTACATACCGCTGCTGCCGTTGATGGTGAATCGGGATGGCCGACACAGTGACTCCTGTCCTACTGTGCGGCCGGAACTCTCGCCAGATTGGCGAAGCGAGCGGATGAAAGGCCAGTGGGCGTTGCTGGACGGTGGGATGGCAGGCGTCGTCCTTCGTTGGCACGATCGGCCGACCGTGGCAAAGCCACCTTGGTCAAACCGAGAAGGGAAAACTCCTTTACGATTATGGCCTACGTTTGGCCAGATAATATCGTTTGATCCTTGATAATTAGGCTCGGAAACTGTTTCCAATTTTACGAGCCGGCCGTGTGCTGACGGATGATCTTTTTAAGGTCCAATATAAAAAAGAGGTCCTGAACGTTAAATTTCCCTAGCGCACACTAGATGCTGCTAGGGGGGGTCTCCTGGTTATCGTTCAAAACACCAACCACTGCACTTAGCAAATTGAAATGCGTCTTAGCACACGGACGCCTGATATTGAAAGAGGTCGATTTTGGGCAATGGCCGTTCTTTCTCCCAATTTTCCATCATCCCGTCAGCCTTGTTTTGTACAGTTGTTTGTAGCTCTATGGTGGACATAACGTAACGGCACAACATTTTCACAGCGGTACAGAACCCTATCACTTCTGTGGTATACTGCTGTTCTTGCACAAGAAACGTGAAGGTTCTGAATATATAATATAAATGACAAAAATCTATGAACTTGTGACCAAACGGTTACAATCCAGATCATGGAATTCTCACCAACTAAACACTTATGTGCACAATGAATACCCCAAAAAACCGTTCCGGTATTCAAGAACAAAAAAATCATGAAAACCTGAATTACTAGTTCACATTAATTCATGACTTAGTTCCCGAAAACGTGATCACGCAAATATGAACATAATATGTAGTTCACGCCTGCGCAGGGCGAGCAGCAAATTCGTAACGCTTTAGTAAATCTATGTATGGGGGAATGGATGTAATGTCGGCCTAAATGCCCCTAATTTGGGCCCATACATAAATTCAACAATCGACTAAATTTTCAATAGCGACCAAAAAATATCCATTAGTACTGTCCCAATGACGGGTTCATCTAGATAAAATTGATAAATAGCAGATTTTTACCGATGGGCCAACATTAGAGCCATTTCCCCTATATAAAAATTAATTTCTGTCTGTCTGTCTGACCCTTAAGCTGGGTTTAGACAGGGCAAGTCAATTGATCAAGTCAGTTGAATTCAATTGGCTTGAAAAGTTGAGCCTGGTTCAACTTTTTTCAATTCAAGTGAGTTGATCAAGTCAGATGAATGGCATGGTTTACATGTTAAACTCAGTTGAATTCAACTGACTTGATCAATTGACTTGCCCTGTCCAAACCCTATAAATAAAGCTGGGTTCGGAATCATAGTTTAGTTGCAATGCAAGCGAAGCAACGCTCTCACGGGGTTCAGCTAGTACCAAATAAAATCATGATTTTGTGATATCATGCACCCATAAGCGTGATTACGTTCCTGCATTCGTGAACTTAGATCACGAGCAGAGCTGCAGCTGTCATTTTTAGTGGTTGTTTATTGTTTATGGTCAGTCACTTGTACGGCGGTGGAGCGTCCGGACTAGGGTACTTGTGGTGGCAGCGCAGGTGGCGAAATGTCATGTGGACGGGGATGCAGCATGACTACAGCAGCAACTCATCTAGCTTCGAAGCGGAGTGCAGAGTCGTCTGGGCATACATTAACGGGGCAGGCCAAGTAGGACACAACAATATTCCAGATTAATACACACCCAGACGACTCTGCACACTGGCCAATCCTAGAAGCAGAAGCAACTGCATTCTGCGGGCGTGTGAGGTGAAGTGACAGTGAACTGATGGTGAAGTAACAATTGTCACCTCGGGTGAGATGACTCTCCGTGAAGATCAAATGGCGAAAGAATTTTCATTTCACCAACACTGCACTGTCACCCCACCTCACACGCCGCGCAGAATAGGCCTATGAATCTGTGGAGCTACCTCCGGAGATTTTCCAGATGAAAAAAGTTCAAACTATGACGAAACAAATTGATTGGTACTAGGTTCAATATAACCATTGCAATTCTGCGAGTCTTTGTCACCGGTGGGGTGATAATTATCACCTCGCGTTAGGTGACTCTCCATTTGATTTGCACGGAGAGTTACCTCACACGAGGTGACAATTTTCACACGCACCGCATAATCATGGATCAACTAATAACAATTATGGACCTTACTAGCGTGTTAATCCTATGGAAGTGATCCATAATTGTGGGTGATCCATAACTGTATGTTTTACACCACCGAATTTTTGCTCGTGATAGTCATGATAGTGACAAATGACTTAGTCCCAAATTAAGCGAAGACAACACTGGCCGAAACGGCGCCGGTGGTGTAGTGGTAAGCGTGATTACTTCTCACCCCAGCAGGCCTGGGTTCAATCCCAGTCGGCGCCGCCGGGATGTTCTGAGGCATAACATCTCTAATCACGCCTTCCTTCGGAAGGGAAGTAAAGCCGTTGGGCCCCGGTTCATGAGTTGATGGGTCGATGGGAGGTGGGTCCAGATGTGGGAGCTGCATTGGTGCTCAGCACGGAAAACAAAATCGACGGAAAACAAATCAAGGGAAAAAACACTGACCGAAACTCAGAGCCGGGAGTGTGGCAATGTGGCAAGCAATGTTAAATGTAACTGTAAAATTGTCCTGACGCTATTATTTTTACGTACCTTTAATAGAAATTGAAAATTCACTATCACCCGAACTGTAGTCGAGCGAGCGCGTGGCAGTCTGCACAGAGTCCGTCTGTGCAGACGATGGACCGTTTAGTCGGTGATCAACAAAATAACTGCTACGGAACTACAATATTGCTGCTGTTGCTGTTTCGGTGAAAGTGGAGGTAAAGGAATGTGAGCGGAACACTGTCTCGATCAACCAGCTGTACATCTATTATCAGCAGAGGTGGCAACAGTACATTTTTTGAAAAACCATCGTCCAGAGCGAAACAAAACAGCCAGCACACGGGCGGCCGTTTACAACTACATTCCAAGCGAACAGCGGAGATAGAGAATAAATAAAATCTCGCAGCCTGATTTTTCCAAACAGTTTATTGTAATGAAATTTTAGCTGCAGGCTTGCGTGTGACAGTAAATTACCAACTCCCTTATTTACGCATAATTTTAACATCAATGCTTATGAGTGGTCAGTCTTCATTCTTATCTTTTAATTCCATGCAATAAACATAAAATAAATGCAGTAATTAGCCAGAAATCAGCAAAATTCTACACGACATAAATTTATGTCGCGCGCACCGCCGGTCTTGTCTGCTTCTTTGTGCGAAAATGTTCTGTCGCTGGCAGAAAACAGTTTAGAAATGTCATGACATTTTTGCCGCTTGCCAGTTTGTTTTTGTGTGTCGTCAAAATGGTTATCGCAAAAAGTATCAAATGTTAAGGAAAAAATGTTAAACTCCAGGACTCGTGCCACCACTGATTATCAGGCTATAGATAGCATTTCAGTATTCTCGGCTTGTGCGAAACGTTTGCACCTTCTGGTCGTCGATCAGCTGTGTGACATGACATAGCCAAATATAGTCGAGTTATTTACACACTTACTTTTGTTTTCGCAAGCGCGGCAATTTTTTGATCGACAATAAATTTTACTGAGATCTCAGCAAACATGACGTTTGTTTGCTGAGATTCAGCAAAACATATTCCGATACTCAGAAACCAAGCACCACTTTTGCTGAGAACTCGACTGTGTAAATGTCGGAAAAATACCGAGATTCGGCAGAAAAAATTAAGTGTGTAGATAGCAGGGAAGAGAAACTGATTTTCACGTGGTGGTCAAAATATTTTCTACCGAAAAGTGTTCACGTTCGGCATGAACAAACATAGCAAGCAGACTGACAACTCTTCCGTTTTCTCAGACGACCACTACGAGATAGGCACAATCGTGTCATCTTCCACTTAAAGCTGGGTTTAGACTAGGCAAGTCAAATGATCAACTCAGTTGAATTCAATTGGCTTGAAAAGTTGAGCCTGGTTCAACTTTTTTCAATTCAAGTGAGTTGATCAAGTCAGTTGTTGTTTATTGACTTATTTGATAAGGCTCAAACGAATTAAATTTACGAGGATTCTTGGTCACTATACAATACATCTTAGAACTATAGTCAAAAGGTACAACACAATAAACACTTTATCTTTCGCTATCCAAAAAGCCTCCTCCATCAGAACTGGAGCCGCTTCCAGTGGTTTCATTGTATGGCAGTTACGCCAACGAGGGTCAGAGCGCTTCCATTGCAGCAATGGAAGCAAAACGTGGTCAGCACTCATACACTCATCACTAAGCGGTTGCTTTCCAAAGTCGACGACGCATCGACCAAAATAACTGCTGATGAAGAACAATGACCACACAATGGTTGCTGCTGAGATAACAGACGATCGCGTGGTACACATCGAGAGTGGCCTGCTTTTGTCGACAGCCGAGTGAACACTGAATGATCAAGTCAGTTGAATGGCATGGTTTACCTTTACACGTTCAATTCGCGGTCAAGTCAGTTGAATTCAACTGACTTGATCAATTGACTTGCCCTGTCTAAACCCAGCATAAAGCTTAATGCTTCGAACGAATTTTATTTTATATTTTTTTTTTACACCTGTAACATAGGATTTACATCTTTTTTGCGCTAAGCAAACATAATAATTAGTATAAATGAAGTGCATATTTCACATGATGATTAAATTCATATAGGGGAAATGGTTCTACTGTTGGCCTATGGATCTAAGATTGGGCCCATCGCTAAAAATCTGCTATTTATCCATTTTATCTAGATAAACGCGTCATTGGGACGGTACTAATGGATATGTTTGGTCGCTATTGAGCTTGAGCTTGAGCTTGATTGACCGCCCACGGTTGCTACTCTGTTACTGCCAGATCAGCTGTAATTACACAGAGAGCCAATAGACGATGCTTGGGACTAGCAATCATCCTCAATGTGTAAAAACTGGTGATCTTAAATTAGGCAATACCAGCGCCGGCTGCGCCCGAACACAGGTCAAGAAAGGAATGGGAAGAATTGTGTTGACATGACACTCGCTTTGATGGAAGCCGAGAATACCTCTGCACTTCCACGAGGAATCACTGGGATGTTGGATAAGAGGATTGGGTTTGCAGCAGGGTTCGTTTTGGTAAACGATAAGCTGAATTGATGTCTTAACGATCATATAGCGCGAAGGAGCTTGGGACTAAACCCACGGTCTTCTGCTCAGTAAACAAAAACGTTTGCCACTAGACAGACGAGCACCTTTTTAATCACCGAGTTGCTGTTATTACCATGTAGTCATATTAACAAATAAAACGATTGACGAATCTTGAATGTGGATGGGCCTGAGATTAGACTCATGATGTTCTGCTCAGTAAGCAAAAACGGTTGCTCTAAGGCCACCGAGTCCCTCATATCACATAATACCGTTGCTCAAATTTTTGTATCCATTCAAACCCGGAACCAACGACAACAACAAGTTTCGCAAAATACACGATACACAAGCGATTTTACCATACATTTCTTTGATATGTAAGGACCTGGGACCGCATTTTTCTGCTCAGTAAGCAGGCCACTGTAACCGACGATCTTTCAAATCAGAAAACTAAAAACTACGAAAAAGTACTTAGGCCTTCATTAAGTTCCACTTTCACGCGACGTTCAATGACAGGGTCCTATCCAGGATTACATCTGAAAAATCCAGAAAAATCTGGTCAACGCCCACCTAAACCTGTTCTAATCCACCTGAAATGACTAACGAATGGAAGACTTTGACTACCCAGCCATGCAATAGTCTCATTCCGTGCCTTATGGCAACTTGATGATTCTATTGCACTCATCTTTTGGCACCACCCAGAGGAGACTTGGTCCTGTACCCAATGCTTAACTTATCTCCATTCCACTCAGCTACTCGTAATTTCTTGTGATATAGTGGGCGGAATATTATTATATGAGACAATTCAATGCAGACGTCTTTCCAAATTTGGCAGATCGACAGGTAAACGGTGAGTTACCACGATAGTTGCTATTGAACAACTCGACAACGTCCCATCGTCAACGCCTGCTATGAGAATTTCCCATTGCAGACGCCAACGAAATGACGTCATCGAGCTATCGATCAACTACCCTGGTTATTGCCTGGTACCTTATAGCACGATGCTAGGAGGCGAACCGGAAGAATCGATGAGCCACCTCTCCCCCCTAATGGATATGTTTGGTCGCTATTGGAAATTTAGTCGATAGCTGAATTTATGTATGGGCCCAAATTAGGGACATTCAGGCCGACATTACATCCATTTCCCCTACTTATAATTCTAAAATTATAACTAATTCAAAATAGTTCTTGACAGGTCTTCCGAAACATAACCATACTATTTTCATGAATTATCTCCTGAGGAAGTTCGTTTCAGTGAACAACTCCTCTAATGAAAAAGGTTCTACCATAGTACCATACTGATTCGTTCTGTGTCTTGGGATAACAAATTTCCTCAATCTCACTCCTCTGAAGTGATGTAGTCTGCTGTACAAATATTCAGGACTCTTTGATTTCAGGAGTTGGTGAATAATTATGTATGCCCTTGATTTAGCGAAGTTATTGAACGAAAACCCAAGAAGACTTTTTTGGACATGGGTCACTGTGGGAAACCTGTTTAAATTATAAACAAAGCATACACCAACATTGATAAGAGAAACGGCTACTGCTCATTGCTCCTTATCAATGTGCTATTGGTCAGTGCAGGAAGGTCGGTTAATTCACCTCGCTCACCTATTGTGCTCCATGCGGGACCATTCCGCCACAGAGTGTTAAGGCCCAAACGCAATGTGGGCGGAAGCGGAACGGAAACGGAAAGTTTGACAGCTGTCACAAATGGCATCAAGATGTCTAAAGCAGGGTTTAGACAGGGCAAGTCAATTGATCAAGTCAGTTGAATTCAACTGACTTGAACGCGAATTGAACGTGTAAACCATGCCATTCAACTGACTTAATCAACTCACTTGAATTGAAAAAAAAAGTTTAACTAGGCTCAACTTTTCAAGCCAATTGAATTCAACTGAGTTGATCATTTGACTTGCCTAGTCTAAACCTAAATTAACTGAAGTCGATTTGGTTCTAACTAGTTTTCAATCCAACAAGTAGGCTTACTAAGATCGGGCCCGTAACGTGGGTAGATCACCTTTTCGTGGTACGTTACGGGATGTAAGATCTACCACCGATTCCTAGTCTTGTCTACTTCAGACTAGGGGAACAGGATTTTTCAGTAATCAAAGGAACACATCTTAGTCCTTGTTACTTTTTATGCCTTGTAGATAGTGACAAGTCCCCGGGTTGCCTTGACCGAGGATGATCTTGAAACAAGGAAAAAATGAGTTAGTCTTCACCTATGTGATTCCAAATCTTCTATTCATTGTTCCCTAGTTTGAAGTGGTTAAGACTAGGGTTCTGATGCATGGTCATTATCAGTGTCATTGCTTGTTTTTGTTGCTAAGAGATCCAATTTTGATTGACAAAGGAGCGAAATTGCGACCGCTAAGCTTGATAGGCTAGGGATCGCTGGAAATCTTTTGAGATGGTTTCATTCATACCTCACGGAGCGCCAATTGACAGTAACTTTGGGTACTTGTCGCTCAGCAAGCTTCTGCGCAAAGTCCGGTATACCTCAGGGCAGTCATCTAGGACCATTGGTATTTCTCCTCTACTTCGACGACGTTCACCATGTTATCACAGAGCCACGATTATCGTTTGCAGACGATCTGAAAGTTTTTCTGCGCATCCGCTCACTCGCCGACTGCCGTTCTCTCCAAAATCAGATTGACATCTTTGCTGACTGGTGTAGTCTAAACCGGCTGGTGGTCAACCCAACTAAATGTACAGTTATTACTTTCTCACGCAAGAAACAACCGATTATTTTCAACTACAAACTACGAGGCACGACTATCGAACGGGTGCACTGCGTGAAAGATTTAGGCATTTTTCTAGACTCAAAGCTGACATACTCACACCATATATCGTATGTCGTCGACAAAGCGTCCAGAACGCTTGGCTTTGTCTTCATGATTACTAAGAACTTCACGGACATTTACTGCTTGAAATCGCTCTATTGCTCTCTCGTACGATCTACGTTGGAATACTGCTCTGCTATCTGGAGCCCGAACTACAATAATGGGGCCGAGCGAATTGAATCTGTTCAACGACGTTTTCTTCGCTTCGCGCTCCGTAAGCTGCCTTGGAGATACCCACTTCGTCTTCCAAGCTACGAGAATCGCTGCCAATTGATCAATATCGAGCCCTTACGTATCCGAAGAGATGTTTTCAGAGCCTTAAGGTGAATTCAGATCTAAGCGTACATTAGCGGAGCGGAGCAAAATTTGCGTTGGAAGGAGAGAGACAACTAGTACTCTTCTCCCTCTCGTACTTTCGCAAAATCTCTCTCCGCGCGTGAAATATCGCTCAGATCTGAATACACCTTTAACCGTCGCCGATACTCTGCAAGGAAGAAACGACTGCGAAGCAATTCTGCAACAAGTGAACATTAATGTTCAACCTCGATCACTACGCAACAGCCTTATGCTGAGACTTCCACTTCTTCGAACTAATTATAGCATAGGGAGCGCTATTTACGGCTTGCAGCTAGTGTTCAACCGAGTAGCGTCGATGTTCGATTTCCACTTGACACGGAATATGCTTGCCCGAAGATTCTCTGCCTTTTTTGCTCACCGAAGGCGCTTGATGCCCAACAGCTAAGTGTAAAATTTAAGACTTATAAATTTTTAGTAAGTTGACAATGCTTTCCTAGTTATTTTCGTTTGTAACTGTAGTAACTGTAGTATATGTATGTCGTCTGTATAATCTGTACTTTTTTTTACAACACATCATTGGGACTATTTCTAGTCTGTTGATGCAACCAGAACAAATAAACAATTAAACAAATAAACGTGACTAAAATCGATTATTTCTAGTGTGGTTTTACCGGCTTCCAAATGTAGCGACAATATGTTGGATTTGTTCTGTCGACGCCCCGCGCGAAATAAGATCAGCAAGATTTTGTTCCGATACGATGTGGCTCCAATTGACTATTGGTAAGTGCGTTGTTTTTTTTTGTCTTTATTATAGAGATTTTTAGCCATATGGCTAATTCATCTCTTAACAGTAGTGCGTTGTGATTTCTACCACCAGATTGGCAACAAAGGTTTTCCAGCGAGAACCACCTCCGTTCAATCAGGCAAGCACAACACTTGAATCTACCCAAGCTCGTATCATCGACGAACCGACGTAACAGCTCATAGAAGTTACTTTCAAAATCTTGCATGAGACGCCATATTTAAATTAAGTTAAACACTACCAGCATCTACTCATAAGATCGCGTTATATTGTTTATATAATGAGCAAGGACACGAACACACGTAAAATTTATATTGACTTGGTTTGTGTCTCACCTCATTTGACAGATCTGATCGCCCGTTGGGTTGGACATTTTGAATTGCGAGATGCTCCAGTGGCATGACGGTTCGTCGGTGCTCGTATCCCGAAGAAGGGTTGATTGATCGCACTTGTTACGTTGTTGATCAACCGTGCGAGGATCACTGCAGCACATAACTCTAAACGTGGCAGCGTCGTGCGTTTATTTCCAACTGGCGCAACCTTGGACTGGTGATTCCCAGCATCGTCGACCGCTCGGATGTATATGCAGGCACCCATGGCTCGCTCGGATGCATCACTGTAGCCGTGCAGGAACATTCGCGACGTCCTGTTAGTGCAGATAACTTGTCTCGGAACCTGAAAAGAGTTGCGAAGGGCCAGACCTTGCACGAAAACTTGCAAGATATCAGTCAACTCACTCCCAGTGCACCTTCAGCTTCCACAAATGTTGCATGAGTAGCTTCGTTTTGATGATGATAGGTGCAAGCAGACCAAGTGGGTCGATGTTGGAGAGAATGATGCGCGTTGTATGCTGAAGGATCTTGGGTGGCTGGACACTAAACAGGTACTGGACTCTCTATATGCAATTTTCACACTGCCGTACTCTAACGGAACTATCAATTCTATACTTTCATCTCCTCATCTATCGTATAAAAAATTACCACTTTAGTCTGTTATTTGAAATTAGCATCTTCAACTGGGAATTCGTCGCTGCACGGCTGCCAGTGCATCCCGAGGGCCTTGATGGTGTTGGGTTCATTGAGCTCGATGGGAATTTTCAATTCGAGGTCCACTTCAGCAATACCTTCCAGGGCTTCGGTGCTATTAGAAGCCCACTTCCACAGGTGGAACCCTCCGGCAGAGAAGATGATGGAATTTTCTTGATGAAAATGCTTCTTTTTTTTTCCTTTATTAACGAGACTTTCAGCCTTAGGCTGGTTCATCTCTAAACCTCCAGAGGGGAGGCTCTCAAAAAAGGTAGGGATGGATGTTCCAGATGGGAACTCCTGAAATCATATTTTTACAGAGTTTTTTGTTTTGTTCCTGTCTCGTTTCAGTTAAGGGGTTTCTGATTCCGGTTGGTCCGTTTACGTTGCGTTAGGTCTGGTGTATAAAGGGTTTGTGTTCGTTCGGGTCGTGGTGATATTTTCGTTCCTTAGCTTTCCTTGTTCGTTACGGTTGGTCATGATAGGGATTTTAAGTGTTATATATGGTTGAAGAGTCCGGCTTCACGTAAAAAGGCGAGTAGGGCCGCTATTCTTGTTGGCTCATTACCTAGAGCATCGCGGATATTCTCAGGAATGTCGTAGCATGTTCTAGCTCCTTCATACTTTGGACAATGACAAATGAAGTGTTCCACAGTTTGCGGCGTGAGGCATATATCGCATATCCTTCTAAAAGGCCCATCTCCCTTGTAGTTGTGGGAGATATTTGTATGGCCAGTTCGGAGACGGGATATCACGACCTGCTCTCGGTGCAGTGATTGATCGTCCCATCTAGTAATATTCTCTTTTAATTTTCTAATAGCTGGTGTTCTAGCTGCTATCCAGTCGCGGCTCCAGGAATCCTCGATAATTTTGGTTACCCATTTTTTTAAGATCTGGTCCTGGTACCTCTCGCGTATATTTGGCCATGTGCCGACCAGAGGCTGCTAGATGGTCCGCCTCTACATTCCCCCGAACACCACAGTGCCCTGGGATCCAAACGAATGTTGTGTTATTTGGTGCATGTTCCTGGATCGCCTGGATCCAGGGGTGTCTACTCGTTTCGGACTCAAGGGCAGCAACCACACTGGTGGAGTCGGTGAAGATGGCTATCGGTCGTTCATCGGAGGTGGTGGCAGCGATGAAAGCCGCGGCGGCTTCGACGGAGAATATCGAACACTGGTCTGGCAGTCGATGACATTCGCTGAGATTGGGACCACAGATCCCGATCCCCACCTTCCCCTGAGCGACCGAGCCATCGGTGTATCTGATTGAGTATCCTTCGTATTTTTGTTTTTGAAGGTGTAGGACCGTTTGTGCCACTGCTAAAGGGTTGGAATCTGCTTTAAACTTATTTTTGATTGTAGGGTCGGTTCGAATTTTTGGCAGGCTCCAACCCCTGGCTCCACACCAGTGGACCCTGGACACCGGTGGGAGTACTTGGTTGGATGATTCTCTGAGGAGTTGGTTAGCCTCAACGAGGAGGAAACCTTCCTTCCTGCTACCGGACGTGTTTTCACAGTGGCTGATGGCTCGATGGCAGATTGTTTTGGTTATGTACCTGTTGAAGGGGAGCACTCCGCCCTCGATACAGGCAGCTATTCCAGGAGTACCTGGGAGGAGGCCCGATGATAATCGTAAGGCTTGCTGGTAGACGGGTGCAAGTTTTTCCACCAGCAGAGGCATTGCGAGGTAGGTTGCTTCAATCCCGTATGTTAGGCGTGAGTTTATGATAGCTTTTGCAACGTTCAGACGAGTCTGCCGGTTGGCATTTGGGTGGTGCCCAGCCAGAGTTTTCAGCAGGTTGATTCGCTGTTTACAACTGCTTTTAACCTCGTTGAAGTGCGGGCCGAATGTGAGGTGACGGTCGAAGCAGACTCCGAGGATTCGAATGGTTTTATGGAATGGGACTGGTTTCCCGTTGATGAGGATCTTGGTGCTCAAGACCTTGTGATTGGTCGAGCATACGTGTGTATACCCGCTTTTGTTTGCGGAGAGCTGAAATCCAACTGACGAAGCCCAGGTTGATACGTAGGCGGTGGCTTGTATAAGTTTTCTTCGTAATGCTCTGACTGTTGCTCGGACCACCATGAGAACGATATCATCAGCATATACAAATATAAGGACTCCTTGATGATGAAGATGCTTCATCAGCACCCGTCAGCACGTCGTCGACGTAAATACCTCTAATAGCTTTCTGGACTGCATCCGGAAATTGTCTTTGATGGGAGAGCAGCACCCGTCAGCACACATTTTGTCTCTAGATACGAAGCGCTCTTGGTACCGTAAATAACGGTATTTAGGCAATATTCCTGGATCGGTTCGTCCTCTGACCAGCGCCACAAGATTCGGATGTAGTTTCGATCTTCGTCGTTGAGCAGCGCCATTCGATACATATGCTTCACTTCACCAGCGAGTACCACTGGGGGAAACCGGAACAGTAGGATGTTGACCAAAGAATTCTGCAATACAGGGCCCGCCGGAAGGATTTTGGTGAAGCATCGTAAACCACTCTGCACTTCGTCGTCGAGCTATCTTCCTTTAAGAAAACACAACTCTTCGAAGCTAGTGTAGTGGCGAGACTCATGTGCCCGAGGTCGATGTACTCTCGCATAAAGGAATAGAACTGTTCTTTTAAATTGGGACTCCTTTCCAATTTGCGCTCGAGATGTAGCAGTCAGAAGTAGGGCTCTCCAAGTACGGGGGCCGAACGATATATTTTCCGGAACTATCGCGAATCGTGTGCTTTGTGAAATGCTTTGAATTCGTGTGCTCCTCCAGTTCCCAGAATTTGTGGAGTTGATCGGAGAAAGGATCAGTGGAAGCCATCAGTAAGCACGAAGGAGCATTAGTGCGTGGTTGATTATCACAGTGTTCTGTAGTACAGGAAGGCAGTCGTCCGAAGTAAGTTAGATGTTTCCAGGCTCAAGAATCTGGATGAAAAGTTCGTTGCCGAGAAGGATGCTGATTTTTCCTGGATGGTGAAATTGGGGATCAGCCAACTGAATCGATCCATAAATTGGCCAATATGCGATATTGATTCGCTTTAGTGGGAGCTCGGAAGTTACTCGCTCCAGAATAATGCACCGCACTACATTTTGATAGTCCGATTTGCGTGACCGTGAAATTCTGCAATGTCACCGTGGTAGAAATACTTCCGTGGTAGAAATACCCAACTTCTTACACAAATCCTCAGTGATGTAGCTTGTGTGGGATGCGCAATCAAGGAATGTTCGGCAGGTATGCAAACGCCCGAACTTATCGATGACGTTGATAGTAGTGGTTAAGAGAAGAACGTTGGTGTCCGTCGAATCGATCGACAAGCTTTGGAGTAAAATCAGCGTTTGCGACATTGAGGACAAACCAGATGAAGTGGTTGTGGTCGCTGTACTGCTTGGTGGCGTTGAAGATGCTGTCGGTTGGAGTGCCTCGTGCAGACGAGTATGATGTGGATCATTACATAATATCCGACAGCTGCCGGACCGGCAAGGTTCACCGGAATGCTGCTTTAGGTAGTTCTCACAGAGCTCATGCCTACGGATAAAACGGAGTCGATCATCGGAACTGACGTGGAGAAACTTACCACACTGATACAGTTGATGCGGTGATTTTGCACACAAAAACGCACATTGGTGGCGGAGAATGGTACCCGATGGTGATGAGAGCTGTTGGTCCCCGGATAGGAGTGGTTTGATGAACGATTTCTTCTGGCGAATCGGCTGAACGGATTTCAGAGCACAACTTTGCGCATCAACGAACTTCGGGAACTTCTCCAAGGTAACTTCATCGTCGTTGAGCTCCGAATTTTTTCTGACACCACAACTGCTTGCTTTCAGAATCTAGTTTCTTGGCCAGAATGTAGCGATGAATGTGCTGTGCAGTGATTTCGAGCGGCTTGTTGCATCTAGGATTCAGTCCACCCCACACGACAGAAGTTTCGTCAATGTTCCCACCAATATTTTCATGTCAATACTTTCTACAATATTTTCAGGGTCGCTTCTCACTAACATTGATGTATCCGATGGAATATTCCGAGTCAAATCACAACCACCTTGACAAAAGTTGCCAAGAAACAGGCACCATCTCCTTTAGTCAAACAGAAGGGGAAAATTAGGGGAAATATTGAAACATGAAATCAAACTTTTCTGATTTTGCTCATTAATATTTTCGTCGTCAATATTTGCATCAACATGATTGTCAATACTACCCTACTCACATTTCTCAATCCGCATCGAATGTCCGTACAGAAAAAAATGCAGATTTTTATTAATAGTAAAAAAAATTGAGATTAGTGACGTTTAACGCACGCACCCCAACAAACATTTAATGCTGAATAAGAGCTTATTCAGGCAAAAATATACTTCTTCAGCTAAAAAATGGCTTATTCAGCTTTTATTCAGCTCATATTGTTTGTTGCGACACTAGCGGGTTCATCGCCGTGTAAAGTTGTTTATTGTTTTCCTGTCTTCTTCTTCTTCTTCGCATTTCAAGCTTATTGCATTTCACATATTAGCTTATTACGTGCTCTCAACTTAGTGTTCTAGATGCACTTCCACAGTTATTAATTGAGAGCTTTCGATGCCTGTATCATTTTTGCATTAGTATAATTGTGTGGCAAGTCCAATCATACTTCTATGCCCAGGGAATTCGAGAAATTTTCCAACCCGAAAAATTCCTAGACCGGACCGGGAATCGAACCCAGCCACCTCCAGCATGGTCTTGCTTTGTAGCTGCGCCTTTACTGACTGAGCTAACCCAAGTAACATTGCAATGTTTATCGAGGTTTTAAAGCATGCTACAAGACTAAATGACGGTTTTCAGAACCCTTATAAAACCAAAATTGTTACTTGGGAAGGGAGGCCCCTCTGGCTAACCTAAAAAATGTATGAAATTTGTTATGTATTTCCCTCGCAACCAATACAACCGGACGTGAAAATCTCTATGGACCACATCCCCAACAGTTAAGCACACGGACCAATCGTCAACAACAGCCCCGTTAAGGCTTGGCAATCTAAAAATACATAGCACACGGTCAATACTGGGAAATTCAAGCTGCTTACATCTGTTCCCGAGCGATAAGACATGACAGTGAATAAGCCGGAAAGTTTTGATAGCCCTATCTGTCCGGAATAAATCACTCTCGACGGGAGTCCGCGCAGATAGCAAAATAGGTTCGCGCCTCGAATTTGTTGCGTTGGATACACATTCAGTTCACGATCAAGCTCAATTTGTGCGGATATTCAGATTACTCCGTTGCAAAAACAACGTCGATCAACTCTATAAACCGCGAGATAAAACAATGTGACTGCAAGTCAGTGTTTATGTGAAACTTAAAACAGTTCAACGAAGACTTCAACTCGAGCGGATCAACACCGGACGATCATCATGGATCACTCCAAACCGACGACTGCCGTGACCAACGAGAAGGGTGTAACCTTTGACGATGCTCTCTCCATGGCCAGTAAGTAGACCACATTTTACACTTGATGATCCTTCAACCTTCAACCTATGGACTGTTCCAGAATTCGGCGTATGCAACATCGTTCTGATGGCCATTTCCGGGACGATCCTGGCAGCCTTCCTGCTCGAAACGTTGGGCATAAGCTACGTGATCGCCGTAGCCGGGTGCGATCTGCAGTTGTCAACCCAGGAGAAGGGAAGTCTCAGTGCCGTGGGTTTCCTGGGAGTCATTGTCAGTTCTCACCTGTGGGGCTTCCTAGCGGATACCCGCGGCCGCCGGAAGGTGATCGTGCCGACGCTGTTGCTGACATTCGTAATGACGGTCATATCCAGTTTTATGACCAACTTTTGGTTGATAACCTTCTTCCGATTTTTGGCCGGAATTTTGTGAGTATTGAGAGTAGAAGGAAGTTGATCTTTGATCATGATCATGGTGGTTGATTGCAGCATTTCTGGATCGTCGGCCACGATTTACGCCTATCTGGGTGAGTTCCACAATCAACAAAACGGTTCGCGAGCCATCATGGGAGCGTCTTTCGTGTTCGGTTTGGGATGCATTCTGCTCCCGGGCATTGCCTTCGGCGTGATCAATCAAGAATGGGAGCTCCTGATCAGTCCACTAGGTATTATCTACCGCCCATGGCGGTTGTTCTTGGTAGTCTGCAGCATTCCCGGCCTGATCGCGGGTTTCATCTTGATCTGGTTTCCGGAAAGTCCCAAATTTGTGCTCATGCAGGGGGACGTCACACAAGCGATCGAGACGGTTCAGTGGATTCATCGATTCAACTGCGGTAGGAAGGTGGAACCGCTTCCGATTGAATCGATACTCGGTGAAACGGAGGCTCAGCAATCGAAAGATCGTCGGGCCGAGTTGAGCAGAACGAAGGGAATCTCTGCGTTGGCAAAACTGGTTTGGAACCAGACGGCTCCGCTGTTCATGGGATCGTTCCTGAAGAAGACCATGATCGTGTGCTTCCTTCAGTTTGGTACGTACCTAACCTCACACGGAACGTACATGTTCTTCCCGAGTATTTTGAATCAGGTCATGGAAGCTCGGGAGACCGGTCAGGATCGTTTCAGTATTTGCGAAGTTGTTTACGAGCGGGGAAATTTCAGCACTACGGAGCTGGATGCCGATGAAACGTGTCACCAAACGTTGGATGTGACCATTTATGAAATGTCGTTCATTTTGGAAGTGATCTACGCTCTAGGGTTCGCCATTATCGAAATGATCATCAACACCGTGGGAAGGCTGCCGATTTTGGTGTTTGTGTTTGCTGGCTGTGGCATCGCGGGGTTACTGATGACTTTTGTGGACATCCCAATGCTCGCTGTCTGGTGCTACATGATACTGGTGATGTGCGGCTTTGCGGGCAGTATAGTAAACGCGATCACGGTGGACCTGTTTCCGACTAATTTGAGGTAAGGATCGTGGTGAGAATTCGGGGTATCAAACTTTTCTGAACGATGTGATTCTACAATTCTAGGGCAATGGCCGTCTGCATATCGTCGATGTTTGGCCGTCTGGGAGGAGTTGCCGGCGCTAATTTGTTTGGTTTGCTGCTGGAAACCCGGTGCGAGCTGACCTTTGCCATCCCCGGAACGCTATTGATCGCCTGCGGGCTGCTGTCGTTCTTTATTCCGAATATCTATAGGCGAGGCACACGGCCGGAAATGAGACACAGCGTTTCTTCCAGAGTGTGATCGATGTATTATTATGATAAAAAAGGGTTTCTTCCTGAAAACTGAATTGTATTTATGATTGGAAATCAAAGGAAACTTACAGCGGGTGATTGTGTTTTGCGGGCAGCGTAGCTCGAACTAACATTTTCAACGACGGGAACATTCACAGCTTTTGAAGCACTAATTAAATGCCGCTCGAGTTTGCGATCAATTAATTCGTATGCCTATCGTCACATGAATTAATTGGTTGGACTCGATTCGGCAGAGGCAAGCGTTTTTATTTGTAGATGTAGGAGGACACCATTTACTGTCATCTGATTGAAGCGCTGAGATATACGAACAACCGATTGTAGTATAAAAAAACAGCATCCACTTTAGAATGTACCAAAGAAACGGGGAAACAAGCAGGAAAATTACAATTCAAATGATCCGTACGTACTTTAATATTGCCATTTTGTCATGAAAATGATTTTAAAGTCGTTCAATGCACTATGGGCCAGGAATGCAATCTAGCGGGATAACTTCGAAACGAAGCATTTCCTTGACTTGGTGTATTCAGCAAAGCTTCTCACAATAGTTAGGAGTCCTAGCTTAGGACCATCTATTTACATTAGCAGACAGTTTGATACTCATGCGCATAGATGAATCTAACTTTATACTCTGACATTCTGGAAACTTGACATCTTAGACAAAGTTGTTCATCTTAACAAAATAAACAGCTCTTCAATAGACGTCAACATTCCACAGCCTACTGTTTTAGAGTTATTTGGAAAACAAGAAATATTTCTCGAAAAAACTGTTTTTCCAATATATTTTGATAGTTTCATTAACAACCAGGTAAGTTTATTTTTTTTCCTGATGTAAATATACTAAACACAAAACTTTTGCTAAGATATAAAGATTTTGAAATTTGATGTTGCGAGACAGAAGGGGGTCTTATGAAGGCCAAATCTCAAGTCTCAAACTATAATGTCTAAAATTAGCCACATGCCCCAAACAACCACTAGAACGGCTCATTGTGAAATCCGGGATGTTCAGTTGATCATCGCTACTTGAATCGCTGAGAGTATCTGCCGAGTTTTCGTATTCTGAATCCACCATTTCAGTTAACAACCTTGGCGCGGCTGTTTTAACTAACTTCTGTTATTAGTCACCTCTTGCCAATAATTCGCCGATCGGCCGCTTATTTCTACATCCTGCCTTGCGCTGGTTTTCTATGTGAAGCATGGTCTTCCAATTGTCTTCTTCACCGGGATTACGTGTATAGGGCTCTCCTGATAATCTGTTGTGTAATCTGTAATGTTTTTAAAAAATTGAATGATGTTCTATCCCTCTATCATGGCTATATGTTGATCCAGCGTGCAGATAATTAATATCGTTCAAAAAAAGAAAATTGCCACTCGATCAAACCAAATTCAAAGATAGTAGGGTAAACGCTCCTATAGTTATTATTATTATTTTTTTTTATATTATTATTATTATTTGATATAATTCATCTGACACTTTTTTGTCTTAATGAATAACATAATTTAGGGTTCATACAAATATACATAAATAAAATTACACAAATTTAGTCAAGTATTACGAAAATGGTCAGTAAACCGTCGTTGCAGCGTGGACACCGGTACGTTGAAGTCGAATAAATGAAAAACTTCATCAAAGGTAGCTGACATAAATCTAACCGGATCATGCTGTCCATATAGGGTATTGCGGGGTTCAAACTGTAGGAAATTTCGTCGTCGTAGTAAACGTTCGGGGGCGTAGATATTCATTCTTGCTAGTAAGGATGGTGAATCAATGTCATTCCTGAGGATTTTAACGACGAACATCGCTTGAGCAACTTGACGTCTATTTTTCAGCGTTTCTATTCCGAGTAGTTGACAACGATCCTGGTATGGTGTCAGATGCTGAGGATGACGCCATGGAAGGTTCCTGAAAGCATAACGTACAAACTTCCTCTGTACAGATTCGATTCGTGTAATCCAACTATCGTGATAAGGACACCAAACGATTGCTCCAAATTCCAGAATTGACCGTAGTAGAGCACAGTACAATGACCTCAAACAGAAAACATCACGAAATCCACTAGCAATTTTCATAATGAATCCAAGCTGCCTGTTTGCTCTAGAGATGATGTCATCATAGTGGAACCGGAAAGTGAGTTCTTGATCGAGACTAACTCCCAAGTCTCGAATACGTTGTACCCGCGCTAGAGGTTGCCCGGATAACGAATATGGATATACGATTGGCTTGAACTTTCTGCTGAACGTGATTACCTGACATTTCTCGATGCTGAGAGTCATACAGTTCCTTGTGCACCAGTTTTCGAAGGAATTCAAGATATTCTGCAGTTCGAGACAGTCTTCAAAGCTGTTTACAATGACGTAAACTTTAGCATCATCAGCATAGAAAAGTCGCACTCCCGGTGGCCGAATCAGTGACACATCGTTGATAAACAAGGAGAACAACAGTGGTCCCAGGTTGCTCCCTTGTGGTACGCCAGATTGATTAACGAACATCTCCGATTGACTTGAACCGATTTTTACACACAAGGATCTGTTGGTTAGGTACGACCTGAACCAATCCACTGAAGCAGACGTTACACCAATCTTCTCCAGCTTCTTCAGAAGGATGTTATGATCAACCCGATCGAAAGCAGCCTTCAGGTCCATGCAGACAGCGTCCATCTGCTTCCCAGAATCGACTGCTTGAATGCACAGAGAGATAAATTCAGCAAGGTTTGTAGCAACTGACCTTTTTGGATAGAATCCATGCTGATCAACCGAAATGTAATGTTTAGAGCGGACAAAAAGAACGTCGTTCACGATGATTTCAAATACCTTTGAACATGCACACAAGGACGTTATGCCACGGTAATTGCTGACATCTCGTTTATCCCCCTTTTTGAAAACTGGAAACAAGAATGATGATTTCCAATTCGAGGGAAACACTCCTTGTTGAAACGAAAGGTTGAAGAGTTTCATCAAAGGTTGACATAGCGCAGAAGTACATCTTTTCAGCATCGCTGAAGGAATTCCGTCAGGTCCAACAGATAGCGAGAATTTCAGTTTACTTATTGCCCTCGCAACCTCATTTTCATCGATGTAGAAATTGTCGAAGTCCAAGACGTCCTGTGGAGTATCTCGAACTGCCTCTTCAACTTGAGCAGGTTGCGCAGCGAAATTATTGAAGGACAATTTGAATTGGGATGCAAAGAGTTCACATTTTTCAGCAGTTGAGTCAGCAGAGAGATTTCCTAGATACATTGACGAAGGAAGACCCTCTTCGTTACGTTTAGATTTGACAAACGACCAAAATTGCTTCGGGTTGGTACGTAGGTTGCGCTGCATCCGAATTATGTACCGAGCGTACAAGAAACGGTTGTGGTTCCTGTATGCTCGGCTTGCACGATTGAACTGTAGTTTTAAGTGCAACGAACGACTGCTGCAATATTTTCGAAGGCCCGAAGAACGGTGGCGTTTAAGCATTCGCAAGCGATTGGTTGACCAGGGTGGTTTCTGTGCAGCTCCAGCAAGAGGTACATGTTCAGCGATAATACTGCTTACAGCGTTCGTGAAAAAATCCACAGCATCATCCAAGTTCTGGAATGAATTAAGGTAACTCCAATCGATAGCAAGTAGAGCTTGATTCATCGCAGCAAAATCAGCCTTTCGGAAATTGAAACTGGTGTTATCATGCACCGCTTCGTATGAAACTGGGACCGTATGGGATAATGCAACCTCTATGGCTGGATGATGAATATCAATAGAAGTCAGTGGTTCGATGGCTTCTGAAACCGTACAATTAGGCAAAGTGATGTCATTTGCAAGTATTAGATCGAGGATGCGGCCTTTTGAATTTGCAATCTGGTTGAGCTGCGATAATCCATGCAAGTTGAATCCGTCCACCAATGCGCAGCTGGCGGTTGAAAGACGGGAACGATCCATGTCCACAGAAGAGTAACCGTTTTCATTTGATATCCAAAATACGTCTGAATGATTGTAATCGCCAAACTGAAGAGCCAAGTCGTTAGCTCCTAGACCAGCGGCGACCGCACCAATTGAGTCTATGTGCAGTTGAATATCGTTGAGATCGTTTTTCCGATCGGGTGGAATATAAATAACTCCGCCGCTGATGATGCAACCATTCATATCAATTCTCACCCAAATTTGCTCTAGTGATTTGCAAATGGTTGATGAATCTAAACAGCTACTAAGATGTGTAGAAACAGCTATGAGAACTCCACCTCCACGATTTTTTTACTGTTGAGTGGTTGGCGGTCAGTTCTAAAGACAGAAAAATTATTCCTGAATTGCTGCGATGAAAAGATGCACTCGTCAAGCCACGTTTCCGTCAAAACAATGACATCGTATTCTTTTTCGCCAACAGCCAGGTAGAAGTCGTCAATTTTTGTCCTTAGTCCACGCACGTTCTGGTAGTAGATTCGCAAGTTTTGGTGGAGATCATCAGAGTGGCGAGTTGCTGAGCTGGAACATGCAGGCACATCAGGCAATGGAACAGTTCTATTAAACGCATACTTGCCAGTGTCAGGAGGTTGGAAGACCCCGTCACCATTCTCAACCACAGGGCCAGAACGACTGAGGCGACTGGAACCAGCTTGCACGACTGGGTCAAGAGGGCTAGGGGCTTCCATAACGCAATAGGCAGTGCGTTCTGGTATCGGTGATAGGCCATTAGAGATGTCATCGATGCATGGAGTAGAACATTCACTAGGTTCGCCGTGTCTGCATCCAATATCGTCAGGCGAAGGCAAGATGCAGTGTTCTTGCAATCCTTCTGAAGTGGAAGGTTGGAAGACCCCGTCACCAAGCTCAACTGCAGGGCCAGAACGTCTACGATGGCAGCAACCAGCAAGCGCGACTGAGTCGAGTGGATCAGGGGCTTCCATTAGGCAACAGGCCGTGCATTCTGGTTTGGAGAGTTTATTCGTGTGATGATAAGCTTTGATGAAATCGGAGAGGCGAAAAGCTGTGCTGGAACACGAAAAGTCATCAGGCAATGGAATGATTTTATCGAACACATACTTGCCTGAAAAAGGAGGTTGGAAGCCCCCATCACCATTTTCGACCGCAGGTCCAGAACGGCTAAGATGACAGGAACCAGCAAGCGCGACTGGGTCGATAGGCTTAGGGGCTTCCATAAGGTGCATCTCTTGATAGTTGCGATACGTTAGAAGCGTTAGGTTCCTATATTTGTGTATTGAGTCTCCATGCCCGTGATGTGATGTCCGATTACCACTCGATTAATCGAGCTAATCGATTATCTGTTAAAATAATCGATTATTCAATGGCTCGATTATCTGCTAATTGATTAATTGGCTTCGATTAATGTACGATTATTTATATATTCATTGGAAGTAGGATTTGAATTTATTTTAGTGTATATAGACTTTAACTATTTTGTTTGTATTACTACATACGTGAAGTTAACGATTTACATATTCGAAGATACTAAGCGTCAAATAATAAGGCTGTTATTAAGTGGCCATTTTTATAAAGACTGGAACGCACAAAAATTGGTCGACAAAAAAAATCGTTTCTTTCAGTGAAATTCATATCACAAAAATCTTCATTTTTTTGGTTGCTCCAATTCATATATTTAAAGGAAAAAATGTTCGTTTATTCTTTTGGTTTGCCAAATCCGAACTGCAGTGCCTTCCGCTCAACCCCTTCCATTAAATTTTGCACAGTGGTCTCATCGACCTTATTCGCCGCCGAACGCCAGTTAGATTTAAACTGCTGCTCGTTTTCCATGGATTTATTAGTTTTTTTTTAGATTCCGTTTGATCAAGGCCCAATACCGTTCGATAGGGTGGAGTTTTGGACTGTTGGGAGGGTTGTGGTCTTTGGGTACCACAACCACGTTGTTCGCATCGTACCACTCGATTGCCTTTTTTCCCAAGTCCGGCCAGGTCTATTATGTTGCTTTAGGAATGGTAGCAGCCGCTTTTCCAGGCACTCCTGGACGTAGATCTCTTGATTGATGGTTCCCGTAGTAATGAAAATGCCGTTTTTTAGACCACACGTGCATATGGCCTGCCAGAAGAGATATTTTTTCGGAAACTTCGATAGTTTGATGCCCAAGTAACCAACAAGCCCGCTAATTCACCTTTTTGCAATATGCGGCTAATGTAAAGCTTAGCTGCCCTATGTTAGCCGTGTATCAGTCTTATATTGCAAAAAGCCGAAATAGCGGGCTTTTTGGTTACTTGGGTGGTTTTGAAAATTTCAGAAACCTTCCCTTTTCCTGATGCGGTAAAAAAACTCCTGTCCCGGAAGCTGCTTGAAATCCGCCTTCACATAAGTTTCGTCGTCCATGACGACACAGTCGAACTTTGTGAACAGATTCAAATACAGCTTTCGGGACCGCTGCTTTGCCGACGTGTTTTGTTTGTAATCTCGGTTCGTCACCTTCACTATCTTAAACTTCGACAACCCGGTTCGTTTCTTGGCCCGCTGCTTGGGACCGAAGATAATACCAGAGCTGAGCCAAAAAGTTGAGCTCGTTTCTTCGGGACCTTCTGGTCTTAGAGTTACCTCTATGGTAGTATGGGAGACATTGAGCTTGCCAGCGACGTCCCGGATGGAGAGGTTAGGATTCCGCTTATATTTCACCGCCACCTTCTTCGTCGTCGCTGCCACGTCCGGATTACGATTGTCACCGCTTCCAGGCTTCCTCTACGGCTTCCTAGCGGTCAACAGATGCTCCCGAACACTTTTAACACGTTTGTCACGGTCAATTTGGCCACATCCAGTAATTTTGCCAACTTGGCGTGTGAGAACGTCAGATTCTCTTGATGCGCAAGCAAAATTTTGACACGCTGCTCCTCTTGCTTGGACGTCATTTTGAAAACTGGAGAGCAAACAGTGAAAATTCATCATAGCAACCATTGTATATACACTCAGCTTCCAAATGCAGCATTTCAGGTTTTTTTCATATGCACTTTTAACAGAAATACACCAATTTGAAGTTGACCAATTTTTGCGCGTTCCAGACTTTACAATAGATGAGGAGAGATAATTCCGTTAGAGTACGGCAGTGTGAAAATTGTATATAGAGAGTAGAAAGCGAGCAAGAACAACTTTGAGGAAGGTACAAATCGGATTGATCATCTCTCTTTACCAAACTCCCCAGTTGGAGAGGGATGGCGAGGGATGTCCCCCACGCCACCACTGGCAAAAAGAGATGATCACCGATTTGCTCATGTACCTACGATGTGTGGAAACAGTTCTATCGATTGTACCGCACTCAAGTCGTTATCTGAAAGAAGGCATGTAGTCGTAGGTTTGGAAATTGCAGCTATTGTTGCCTCTACCACTGTACGTGCTCCTGTCATCGTCATCTATCGTATAAAAATGACCACTTTAAGTCTATTGACGCTTAGCATCTTTAACTATGTATGTAGAACTTGCCACCAAGCCAATAGAGCATCGATTAAACTATGTTTCATCCCAACTTGAAGTTCAGAACGTCTATTCTCTAAAGCAGGTCAGACAATAACAAAGTTGAGAAACCGTTTGTATGGCCCTCATCTCAGACTATTTCTGGATATACTATTGGAGAAGTTGTTTGTTTCGAGTAGTATTTTTTTCGGGCAATGAGATTGCAGTCCAAAGTCAAAATCAATTCGTTATAAACATGCAAGTTGTCTTTTCTCTCACTATTAATCTAATAAAAACGTTAATAAGAATTAAAGAGTAAAAGCGTATTTTATTGAATTGTTATACCTATCTCGAAACAATAATTTACACATGATCCAAGGATGAATAATCAACATCTGGCTTTCTGAAAGACGTTGGTTTTCTTTATTATCAGAGAGTATTAACATTAATCGATTATTTCTTGTCTTATTATTAAAAAAATGTAATCGATTAGTTGGGAAAATCGGACATCACTTATATAGGTACCTAATGCTTCTAAGGTACCGCAACTATAGGAGCGTTTCCCCTACCTCTATGATGTCGCATTCCAAGGTCGGGAGTACTGTTCGAACGAGCAACGCAAGTACTGCAAGAGAAAAGAATCCAGATGTAGCCGACGGTTACCTACTCTCTGCAACGAAACGGTGTGGCAGAACGCTTCAACCGGACGTTGGTCGAGAGGGTGAGGACGATGCCGATCGATTCCAATATGCCGAAAAACTTGTGGTCGGAAGCGGCGCTAACAGGAACGTACTTGCTAAATCGTAGCCCAACTCGAGGGATACGTGACTCCTGCCGAATGCTGGTTGAAAGCGAAACCAGATTTTGGAAAGCCCCGTCTATTCGGCTGCAAAGCTTTTGGAGGAAACTGGACAAAAAGGTTGTGAGGCGGTGATGATCGGTTATGCCTCGAACGGATACCGGCTCTGGGATCAGACAACGAAGAAGGTATTCATTGCGCGTGACGTCAAGTTTGACGTTTCATGAGTCAAAATACGCCGAGAAAAATGTACCGCTGCTTATTTCCCTACGTTACCAGCAAGATGGGATAAGATGAAGATGATGATGCTATGAAGATGCTGAAATCCGATTTGGAATCCGGCTTCGAGGAAGAATTCTACGGCGTAAGCAATGGAAGCGACATCGAATCCAGCGATACACCATCCGGTGTTGAAAATCCTGGCGCGCTCTCTTCGCATCAAAGAAGTGGAGACTGTGAGGAGTCAATCACGGGGCTCAGCGAACGGGAACGCAAGCTCCCAAGTAAGTTCCTTTCACGGAACCACCGACGAAATCCATTGTCGCGACGATCGTGAGTCCTGGTTGGAAGCAGTCAAGGACAGGCTTCGCGAAAATCCAACGAAGTATGACAGTTGGTGAAGCGTCCGGCGTCAGTCCAAGTGAATTTTCCGTGTGAAGGAGGATGAACATGGCAACGCTATCAAGTGCAAGGTTCGGTTGGTCGTCATGGGTTATCTGCAAAAGCCTGGAATGAACTACCAGGAAACATACGCTCCGGTTGGGAAGTTAACCACCATTCGAACGGCGCTGTTTCTTCCACCAGATGGACGTCAATGTGACATTTCTTCATGTTGCGTGAGGAAATTTATATGGAAGTCCCCGGTGGCGTCCCTGCTGGAATGACAAGTTCAACGATGTGCTTTTGAAGCTTGGTTTCGCCTGTACATATGGTACAGCGAGGGCGGCAAAGATGCAGTGTTTATTGTGCTGTACGTCGATGATTTATTGATAGTAGGCACGAATCTGAAGACGAACCAGGCGCTGAAGAAACGACTATCTCATGTGTTCGAGATTACGGACTGCGGTATGTTGAAGCATTTCCTAGGGATTAGGATCAACTACGATCGCAACGCCGGGACCATGCAACTGTCGCAGGCAGTAAACATCACAGATCTCCTTGCGAAGTTTGGCATGGCTGCTTGCAATCCGTCAACGACACCTATGGAATAAGGATTGGAACTTGTGGTGAATGAAGGACAAACAACTGCAGAACCTTACCGCGAGCTGTTTGGAAGCCTCATGTATGTTATGATGTCCACCCGTCCTGACATGTGTTACCCGGTTGGCTATTTGGGCCGATTTCAACAACAACCCGGCCAACAACATTGGATCGCACTGAAGCGTGTAGTGCATTATCTGCAGCTGAAGAGGAACGAGCAAACCAAACCACTCGTCGGATACACAGATTGGGCCGGTGACACTACCGACCGGAAATCAGTAAGCGGTTACTTGTTCCAATTGTACGGAAACACCGTTTCGTTGTCCAGTAAGAAGCAGACTACTGTGGCCACATCATCGAGCGAGGCGGAATACGTGGCATTGAGTGCTGCAGCGACTGAAGCTATCTTGCTTACAGGATTATTAGGCGATCTTGGTTTTAAGACCGTCGAACCTGGTCCTATTTTCGAGGACAACCGAGGATGCATCGGAATGACGAAAAACCTCGAGTGCAAACGGGCCAAGCACATTGACATTAAACAGCACCTTGTGTGAGACCACATTGCAGCTGGAAGTGTGAATGTGGAAGTCATTTCGATTTTGGATCAACTAGCAGATATCTTCACCGAAGCATTGGATGCTGGTCGATTTGAAGCCCTAAGAAGGAAGATTGGAGTAGACGATCGAGAGGGGGTGAAAACACAGTAGGCTTTTTTTTATTTGAATCGATCGCCTTGGCACCTGCTGGGTGAAAATTCTATTGGTCGTTAGTCGTTAATAATCACTAGACGCGAACGGCCACTTTTTAATTCGTTATAATAAACCTTTTAAGTTACGTTTAATTCCACGTGTTAGTTTTTTCTGTGCTCCGGAAGACCGAAGTGCTTTTAAATATCGTCATGACCTTGAGATTCAGTAAAGGATTTTATATCATTCACGCAGAAAAATGGATTTTTGTTTCAGGGCCTAATGTATTTTGTTCTTGATTCAAACATATTGTATCACTATTTCAACAATACATATTTTTGAATCAACAAAATAGTTTGCAGAATCAACAAACAGATTATTAACTCTACAACCGGTTTGTTGATTCAAAAATATTTTTCTTTGAATTAACCGAATAATATATTTGAATCTATGCCAAAAATATATTAGGCCCTGAGCCAAAAATATATCCATTTGAATTTAAGAATCATTTCTCTGCGTGTTAAATATGCTGAATTGGAATGCTCGATCTATGAGCGTTCATAATGTGCGTATTACCGTTATAACTGAAACGTTCCTTAAACCTGACCATAAGGTTAAAATGGACGCAAATGATAAATGGAAAAATGCAAAAGTTGTTCCAATTATGAAGCTGGATAAAAATCCAGCAGAAGCATCTAGCTACCGTCCAACAAGTTTGCTTTCTTCAATGAGTAAACTTTTTGAAAAGATAATTTAAAATAGAATGATGCTTCACATCAATACGAACTCAATTTTTGCAGATGAGCAGTTTTGATTTTGCTATGGGCATTCAACTACTCATCAACTCTTAAGAGCTACCAATTTAATTCTTTCAAACATAAATCTGAAGGCTGCTCAATTGGAGTTGCTCTTCTAGACATAGACAAAGCATTCGACAGTGTTTGACACGACAACTTTCTTGAATTTCCCATTTCCAGCATATATTTATACTCTTCAGAAAAGAACTTACGATGTACAGCAGTAGAAATGTTTCCGTTGCAAGTTTACAACTATATTCCAGCAGTCGGACTCATTCACTGACCTAGGATCTAGTAAACCAAGTTTTACGAATCGGTTGGTTGCCAAGCCATTCGCCGACGATGACGACGACCCAAAGTAAAGTCTATTTGCTTCTACTAGATAAGAACAAAGTCAGCATCCCCACCAAACCCAGCTAAAACCATTGAAGATGAATTATAAGCTGTATGCACTACTGTGCAGCTACACGTAAATACAGCTGATTCGTGTTCACCGGTGAGCGTAGATGTGGAAAATTTCAGAAAGCTATCTTGTGATCATAAATCTGCATAACAAACGGTAGCGCTTGGCAGCAATCGCTTAAAGCCTGTCGCATAGCTATGTACGGTAGTCGGTAAGCAGCAGGACTCGGTTCAAAATGGAGCTCGCAGAAAATGGGCCGGGTAAGTGTTTGTTGAATGCATTTACAAGCACGAATTAACAGATCGATTTCAGAGGACAAGCCAACCCGTGTCACCTATGACGATGCTCTCTCGATGGCAAGTATGGTTCTAGAATCGGTTGGTTCACTTAATTACCCGAATTCACCTCTCATCAAGATTTATTGCAGAATTCGGAACATTCAACATCGTACTTTTCCTACTTGCTGGGACAATCCTGACGGCGTTCCTACTGGAAGTCATGGGAATAAGCTACGTAGTTGCAGTGGCGGATCAAGATCTTCTGATCACGACCAAGGAGAAGGGAATCCTGACGGCAGTGGGTTTCATAGGAGTAATCGTAAGTTCTCACCTGTGGGGATTCCTAGCCGATACCTACGGCCGACGGAGGGTGATCGTCCCGACGCTGTTCATCACCTTTGTCATCAGCGCGATCTCCAGCTTCACCATAAGCTTCTGGTCGATCACGCTTCTTCGGTTTATGGCAGGATTTTTGTATGTAGCCAAGCAAACCCCTGTAGATGACCAATGATCAATCCACAATTTTACAGCATCTCCGGCCCGTCGGCCACCATCTACGCTTACGTGGGCGAGTTCCACAGCCGCAAAAATGGGTCCCGTGCGATCATGGCAGTTTCCTTCGTGTACGGACTGGGTGGTATCCTGTTGCCTGCAATCGCTTACATCGTGCTCAGCCAGGACTGGCAACTGCCGATCCCGGTACTGGGAATCATCTACCGCCCGTGGCGACTGTATCTACTTGTGAGCAGTCTACCCGGAGTAGTATGTGCCATAATACTGCTCATGTTTCCAGAGAGTCCCAAGTTCACCCTGAACCAGGGTGACATGCAGAAAGCCATCGAGGCCATCCAGTGGGTTTATCGATTTAATTCCAACTGTAGAGATCGTACGCTGAAAATAGAATACCTCGAATGTGACGCAGAAGATCAACTGGGAAAGCGTGGGCTTGGCACGTCTAATGGTTGCTCAGCTCTGTCGAAGCTGATCTGGAACCAGACGGCTCCGCTTTTCATGGGAACCCATCTACGGGTGACGATCATTGTTTGTGTGCTACAGTTCGGCACGTACTTGACCGCCCATGGATTGTTCATGTTCCTACCGCAGATTGTGGATCAACTAGCAACGGTCAAAGACTCCGGAGTCCAAAGTATCAACGTTTGCCAGATCGTGAACGATCGGATGAATTTCGGTGCGGTGGCAGAGGATGTCCATCCGGATACAGCCAATCAAACGCTGCACGATATGGTGTTCAAACTGTCGCTGCTGATCGAGATACTGTACGCGGTGGGATTCGCAGTAATCGCAGTGATCATCAACACCGTTGGGCGGTTGTCGATTTTGGTGTCGGTCTTCGTCGGTTGTGGAGTGGCAGGAGTCCTGCTGATATTCGTGAGCGAACCGACGGTGGTAATGGCATTGTACGTAGTACTGCTAATGAGCGGCTTTACCGCTAGCGTAGTCAATGCCGTCGTTGTGGACCTGTATCCGACCAGTTTGAGGTGAGATTGGTTTCGTTTGAACAAATGTGCGATGAGATAGTGAGTGGAACTTCTCTTTTTCCTCCAGGGCGATGGCCGTCTGTATTGCGCTGATGTTCGGTCGCTTGGGGACAGTTGTGGGTTCGAACATGTTGGGAGTTTTGCTGGAGAATTACTGTGAGCTCACGTTCGTCATCCCATCGGTGCTGCTGATTGTTTGCGGGCTGCTATCGTTCTTTATTCCAAACATCCGAAAGGGGGTTAGGTCAGGCTCGGGGTAGTTTCGGAAGCGAAATACAGTGGTTCCTAAAATTATTCGATTTAAGGATTTAGTATCGAGTCTCATCCTCTTCAAGTGGGGTTGAAAGAAAGCTTGCAACTATTCTTCCATCGTCGGGGAAAGATGTTCTACGGCGGGTTGAAAAATAGACGCTTCCCATGCAATTGCGTTTAGTATTTTTCATACATATCTGTGAAATGTTTACCTTTTTTGTAGCCGTACAACAAACTGCTTTAGAGCCAGTTTGTTGTACGTTATGCCCTGCTTTTAAATAATTGCTAAAAATAAAGACGGATCCCACCGCACTCTGTGGTTCCAAATGAGCAGTTTCAGACCAAATTTAGCGAAAAAATGTATAAAATTGACCTGCTCCGATTTGTGTGAAACTTTGCATAATTGTTTGTCATGGATAATGATTAACATTTTTACTAACATTCAGCCATTTTGGATCTTGTGAAATTTTCAAAATGGCGTCTTTGAAATTCTTCAACAAATTGTAGCACAGAAACGGCATTTCTGGTCGAAATAACGTCTGAGACAAACTTGTAGAGGAAAATAATGTCTTTCTGAGGAAAATAAACATATTTTTTTATTTATTTTAAGTAGGGTAAGTGTGCCAGTTTTTGGCCCTAGTGGTTCCCTAATGGGTCTCATCTTAAATTTAAATTTTTATTCATTCTTCACCAAATTTAATTCAGTGCAAGGCTAGAACATAGATTTTGCCATATATCTACTCAAATAAAACCATGCAACTTTATTTTATTTATATATATTCATTTTTTTTTTGTTTATATCAAGACTACATGTTAGAGCAGGAGTTCCTCAGGGCAGCATTCTTTTGCCAATATTGCATAACATTTTCACTTCGGACCTCGCTGATTTGCCTCAGGGTTGCCACAAATTTTTGTTCGCCCAGACACAGGCATTTCCGTTAAAGGAAGCCACAACCAGCGAATCCAAACACATAAAGCAACCAACGATACAGACAAAACGGTTGCTACGACTACCATGACAAACTCGCTCTGTAACAAAGCTCGATCCGAGTAGTAGAAGGATAATGATATATTGCTTGTCTACTTTGTTGCAATATACACGGATGAGGACATAGCTTGATATGAATCGGGAAAAGACATAACAAAAAAATTCCCATTAACACACGTGTATCATCTTCGGCTTTACTTCGTGAAGCAGCTTGCCAACAATTTGCTCGTTTCCTTCTACCGCCCCGAATGAGTTGTGTCGCACGGGCTGCTTGTCATGAAAAAGTACAAAGAAGATTATATCATTATTGGCGTTGACGGCACCGTCGAAAAATTTGCTCTTGCACCAAATATAGACAGTTTCTTATGGGAATTTTCGGTGGAGTGAAAGGATAGTACAAAGTCCGCCATGTTTCACGCACAGTCTGACGTTTGCTTATGGATTTTCTCATAGGAGTAAAGAGCTACAGAGTCGCCGTCAACGCCAATTGCTTTCCACTTCTGACATAGCGTTATTATTCGGTTCGTTGATCGCTTGTCCTTTTTTCATTCGGAGATATTTTTGATTCCTTGCCCACAACACAAGCCTAGAGCTTCGCACTTATTTTTTTGCCGAAATTTGCACATCCGAGTGCTCGGCAATCTGTTTTACTGAGATCTCAGCGGAAAATGCTTTTTAGTTATAGATCTTACTTCGTCCAAATCAGTCCCCAGGAATTATCAAACATATTTTCCCCAGAGAAAATATTCAGATAATCCCGAGCAACCTGATCCTCAATAGGACTAGTAAGACCCAAACTGAAATTATGGGAACTCTCGAATTGTTTAGAAAGTTGCTGAGCTTTTAACGAATGCGCTGGAATAGGTTTAAGAGGTTTTTTTTTCAAAATGTTTATGAGTTTCCAAAAGGGTTTAGAGCTTATGACTAATGTCGACACATTATTTTCAAAATGTGTGTTCCTCAGGGCAGAGAATTGCTTATAAAGAGTGAGAGAAGCATTGGTAATTTCCATTTAATTCCACTACCTTAATTGCTTATTCTTGACAGATACGCGTATTTCGTCTACAATGGGCAGACTTCTTCAGTTACTTGTACTAATGCTCGACAGAAGAAAAACTAACAGGTACTCCGCTGCTTGCTCGTTATTGTGTCCTAGGTAGTAACTTGAAAAGCCATGTGTGTCCGTTTCCTTGATCCCTGTTGAGTAAAGTTGAATTACGTTGTTTGTTGATCTCGAAGCTCTCTGCAACATCCAATTTCCATGGTGTAGATACGGTTCGTAAAATCGTGATGTCCTCCGTCGATAGTTGGGGGTCCTCTGTGAAGATGTGTTCTGCAACTTTTGATTTGAAATCATATGTAAGGCCTTTTTCCTCTTGTTTTTCGGCCTTATTAACCTCCGCTATATGTTCTTTAAATCTAGTTGCTAATGTTCTCTTGGTTTGTCGTACGTATACTTTGTTACAATGGTTACAGCTTATTTTATATACACCTGCTTTACCTAAAACATTAACTGGGTCTTAAGTGGATTCTAACAATGATTTCAACTGGTTATGTCTACTGGTGAAAACTTAATCTAATCCGAATTATTTTAACTGTGATCTTAGCTTACAAGTAATATCTTAATCAAATCACTCGTTTCAAGGGTTCAGGTGCTGCGGTGAGGGTTGTAAATTATTATTATTATTATTTAGCTTTATTAAGGAGGCTTTCAGCCTTGGGCTGGTTCGCCTCCAGGTTGTAAATTATCTCCTTTGTAGAATTCTCGCTTTTTTATCTACTGTAGATGTAGATGAGTGGAAGAGTCTGCATCCGATGAATGATGTGGTGGAAGGCGGCCATTTTCTGCTGGAACGAATGGTTGGAAGTGCTTGTTGATTTCCTGTAAATTTCGTATTGAAGCGAAGAAGATGTTGACGATTCCCTGATTGTTTAACTACGCTGAAGATATCGTCAACAAACCTCCATCAACAGTTTGGTAATAGTCCTTTCTCCTTCAGGATTGTCTCCAAGTTGGCCATGAAAAGTTCACACAGGAAGGGGGATAGGGGGTTTCCCATTGGGGCTCCTTTCGTCTGCTTGTAGAAGTTACATCGGAAAGAGAAGTAGTTTTCTTCCATACAAAGGCGAGTCAGCTTAAGGTACGTCCGAACCTTGTTTCTCCATGCTGCATCCTCTCGTTGGGTTAATAGGTACTCATACAAATGGTTGATCGCTTCCTTGATCGGTACGCTGGGAAAAAGAGCTGTGACGTCGAAAGATACCATAATCTCGTCCTCGTTGATGTCTCCTGAAGATTGTAGTTGCTGGGCGAAGTCCTGGGTGTTACTAACTGCTTTACTCTGGAACTGATTCGGCATACTCTGGAACTCTGTGACTAGCCACTTCGCTAGTTTGTGCGGAGGGGAACCAACTGCAGACACGATCTCTCTCATTTCATTCCCCGGTTTGTGGATTTTGGGGAGACCTTTGATCCTGGGTAGAATAGGATAGGATTCCCGGAAATGACCTGCTACATCTCCTAATATTCATTTGCACTCCTTCAGTGCTTTCTCCACGCGTTGCACTATGTTCTGTAAGGGGTCTACTCGAAGTACGGTCCGTTGTTAATCTTCGTTGTCATGATAACGACCGCGTTGCCTTTGTCTGCTTACACATAGTAGTATACTGGTTTACTTTTCAGCTCTTTTACAATCCGAATTTCCTTTTCGTTGGCGCAAATTTGTTCCTGCCCGTCCTTGATTATGTTCGATGTGATAGTCGAACTGTTCGGCAAGATCCTCGAGTCCAGTAAACTTGAAGTGGCAAAACCATCCAAATGCTGGCACAATCCAACGATTTGGACATTCGCATCAATGGCCCTTCGCTCATTTTCAACTTCTTTTCAATTTTCATACTGCCGTGCTCTAACGGAACTATCTACCTACCCTCTTCTAAGACCATTCTCTAGCTAATAAATTATCACACTAAAGCTTTATGTTAGATAGCATTTCCAACCAACTTTCCTTCTTTAGATAATAACTCAGGATCGAGACCAGTTAGAAGCTTCCTGTCTTGAGCAAAGTTGTTCAAATGGACAAGACACGTGCAGTGGTGGAATGTTTAATTGGGAATTGACTGGTTAGAGTGGTGGTGGCTTCAGAGTACAAATAAGACCAGATAGAAGTTTCTTGTTTTCAGCAAAGTTGTTCAAATGGATAAGAACCGTTCAGTAGTTAACATTTTAATTGGGAATTGACTGGTTAGAGTGAGACAGAGAGAGTTAGGAAGAATTTATTCTTTTGATGATAAATCAGGAGCGTTTTTTACGATCGATTTTGTTTGCCTCCAGCAAAGTTTTTTTTAATAACAAGACCATTAAGGCAGTAAACAGTTTAGTTGCGAATTAACTTGTTAGATGACGCCAGAGTAATTCTGTTTTTGATGACTCAGAATCGTGACCGTGATGTTTATCCGACTTTTCTTAGAGCTTTCTTCAAACTTCCTCAAGAAGAGCTTCTTTATACTTTCTCTTGAAGTTTTTTCGGCTTCTTTCAAAAGCTAATTCAAACAATTCCCGGAAATTTCTTCAGACTTCTCCTGGAAAGAAATGTTCCGTTATTAGTCCAAAATTTTACCGTATATATATTAGTAAATACCGATAAATACCGATTTTTTTTTAATATTCGATACCGAGCTAGAAAACAATTCGGTAACGCTGGTCTGGAGAGCCAAAGAAGAATTCTTTAGAATTCCAAGGGGGATAACCAAGAACCTCAAGTGCGATTATTTAGAAAATCAAATGGAATTTTAGTGTATTCCAAGTGTCATTCTCAAACAGGTGCCCTTAGATTTTTTCGCAAATTTTCTCACACGCACGTCTCTTGCCGATGATATGTGCTAACCTCTCAGTATCTTCTAACTGTCGCATATAACAAATAAAAATTGACTTTCAGTCGCTAACCTAAATGTGTAATTTGGTCATATGAATAAAATAGTTTACTTTACTCGCTCCGTAAGAAAAGCAGAGGAAAGTGTCGTGACGCTTTCCGGTCATTTTCAAAATGCTTGCTGCTTGCAGTGAATGCACGGCCAATCACGGTAACTAACACAGTCGGAAGAAGTGTAAGCATAGAGGTAACTCTAAGACTAGAAGGTCCCGAAATAACGTGCTCAACTTTTTGGCTCAGCTCTGGTACTCTCTTCGGTCCCAAGCTAATCAATTCACCCCTCGAAAAATAGGAAAAATCAATAACCCCTCATTTTATCTGTCAAACTTTCATAGCGAATCAAAACAAACATTGCGTAGTACTAGAATTTCTACTAGCATGGGGTACGTTAATCGTTTGCTTGGGACCAATAGGCTAGTCAAGTAGTGAGCCAATTTTAAATCGTTAGTTTCGTATTGATTGTTGGTGTAAGTTTGTTTACCAAAATGAACTATGCCCATTTTGTTATGGCAAGTTTGCTATAAGAAATGATCCTCGTGTTTATTAGCGAAATTCACATCAAAGATTGATTAATTGCGTAGGAAATCAGTTTGGCACGGCATTTGTGACCATCGTACACCTTCCGGTCATATCCGTCAAAAACCGTCCAAATTCACCCAAAAAAAATTTTGTTTTGAATTTCTGTATGGGAAACTAGTGAACTTTTCGTCAACATTAACGGCAAAGAACTCACCAACACTGGGAGACCGTGAGTTTCTGCCCTCCTGTCATTTTCTATCTCGCGTCGGATTATCGGATCACACGAGAGAATCAACGTTTATCTGATCGATAGGTCCTCTTTTTCTCACCTTTCACGACCCGTGACTTCTATACCTTTCTTGCTTTAATCAATCGTAGAGTGTCATCGACGAACAATTCCGTTCTGTCCGTAATATTGAAATACCCAAGCGTTCGGACCAGATTTAACGCTTCAAGAACTGACAAGAACTCGGCATCCTCATCATTTTTTTCTCTGCGTTGGCAAGTGCTCGTATCTTCTCGGTCCTAGTAGCCCGATGTTGACTTGTCTACAAACGTCATTAACCCTAAGAAACTCTTCACTTCCGAAATTGTTTCCGCCCGGCGAAAGTCTCATATGGCACTCAATTTATCGTCTTTTATTTGCCAGCCATTTGAGGTGAGCGTATACCCCAGGAACTTGACGGATACGCTACGGAAGGTGCACTCATCAGTATTGTTCCGAACATTGTGCTGATGAAGACGATCTAACACAGCCCTCAGATATTAATCATGCTCATCCAGGGTTCTTCCGAAGATCAAAATGTCGTCCAAATAGTTCTTTGTTCCCTTACATCCTCCAAAAATTGTCCGTACCGGAACATACCAAACTCCGTGCAGAAGTTCGTAAGGTGACGACCGTTCTCATTCAGCTTAATATGGAATAACGCATAAGACAAATCTATAGTCGAAAACCATTGGGCTCCATCCAAATCAATCAGGATTTGCTCCATGGTGACCTTTGAACGTACCTGTTGGGCCCTCTGAGATCGATCACCAGCCTTATATCATCCTTTCCTTTAGTAACATTGATGAGCCATCCGTTACCCGTTCAATTATGTATGCTGAAAGGAGTAGATTAAGCCGTTGTTCAACGATGGGCTTGACGGCAATCGGGATGTTCATAAAGATGTTTCGACATGGTGGTCTTGTTTTGTCGTAGCATATCTCCACGGGTGGGATATTAAATCTCGGAAAGATTTCATCAATTGAAACCGTTGCAATTTCATTAGAGTGGATCGTGGTGGTAACTCCTCGCGAATCAAGGCCACTTTCAGTCATAGTAATAAAACCCTGTATCGTGTGGCAGTCACTCGACCTAGAAGGGAGCGGAATTCCTTAACGACGTAGAATTTTTCCAGTAGAATGGGAGCGTAGGTTCGTATCCTACCGACGCCATTGTAGTGACGCTTTCCGGCCATTTTCAAAATGCTTGCTGCTTGCAGTGAATGCACGACCAATCGCGGTAACTATTGCCAACTGAATGACGAACTCCAATGTTCGTTGGATTATCGAATCACACGAGATAACCAACATTTATCTGATCGATAGGTTCTCTCTTTCTCACCTTTCTTTCACGACCCGTGACTTCTAGATGGTGTTGACGAGAGCTCTGTAACTCTTTACTCCTATGGAGAAATCTTACATGTAACTGTCAGTCTATAGAGATTAGTGACGTTTAACGCACGCACACTAGCGGGAGCAACGCCGTGTAAAGTTGTTTATTATTTTCCTCTGGCTAACCTAAAAAATGTAGGAAAGTAGATCCGTCAAAATGAGTTTGACATCGATTTGTTATGTATTTTTCTCGGATATTCTTTAACACGCTCTCATATATCCTACCAATACCGAGGGGGACGACTCTATCTACGATGCAGGAAATATTGTGTTTTGCTGTGGCTAGCTGCGCGTACGCTGAGTTAATAGAAAGAAGATTTATCACGATTTTAAAGGTTTCCTGCAAAAAGATGATGTGCGGTGCAAGTAGATGCGAGGAATGAAAGAAGATTTTTCGAAGATTTATTCGCTAGTGTGAGATTTTTTGAGCATCTGGAATTGAGATTTAGATGTGTCGTCCCCCTCGACCAATACAACCAGACGTGAAAACCTCTATGTGTGAAACATGGCGGACTTTTTCTTATTCTCTCACTTTATTTATATCATTGATTGAAGAATTGATAATCTTGCTTAGAAAGTAGGATTTAAAACATCCAGTTTGGGATACATTATTGACTGCTTTCGAAAAAGTAATTGCATTTGAATAGATTGTTTAAACAATCGTCACGTCGGTCATTACTTGTTATGATAGCCTGAACAATGCTTAAAAAGCAAATCGAAACATTGAACGTCGCATGAAAGTGGAACTTAATGCATGAGCATGAGCATGATTGACCGCCCACGGTTGCTACTCTGTTATTGCCAGACCAGCTGTAATTACACAGAGAACCAATAGACGATGCTTGGGACTAGCAATCATCCTCAATGTGTAAATACTGGTTAGCGTTAGCGTTAGCGTTGTTATGATATACTTCGTAGATTGGATACTAGCGACAATCACTTCTCTTCTGAAATTCTCAGTTAGACTACTTTCAGGAATAATGCTGGGGAGTAAACATTGGTTCCAATCCAAACAAGAGTAACAGAAGCATGACTGCAGCTATTCCCGGCCACGCCCATCTTTACCATAACTAGGGATAGGGAAGGAAATGTTGATGTAGTACTTACTTAACGAGAGGCCACCGACTTAGCGACACCCTCATAAGTGCTACGGAGTTGGAGGGTCATCCTCAATGTGTAAATACTGATGATCTAAAACTAGGCAATACCAGCGCCGGCCGCGCCCGAACACAGCTCAAGAAAGGAAGGGGTAGGAATGTGTTGACGTGACACTCGCTTTGATGGAAGCCGAGAACACCTCTGCACTTCCACGAGGAATCACTGGGATGTTGGGTAAAAGGGTTGGGTTGGGTTTGCAGCAGGGTTCGTTTTGGTAAACGATAAGCTGAATTGATGTCCTAACAATCATATAACGCGAAGGAGCTTGGGATTGAACCCACGGTCTTCTGCTCAGTAAGCAAAAACGTTTGCCACTAGGCAGACGAGCTCCTTTTTAATCATCGAGTTGCTGTTATTACCATGTAGTCATGTTAACAAATAAAACGATTGACGAATCTTGAATGTGGATGGGCTTGAGATTAGGCTCATGATGTTCTGCTCAGTAAGCAAAACCGGTTGCTCTAAGGCCACCGAGCCCCTCATATCACATTATAGCGTTACTCAAGTTTTTATAACTATTCAAACCCGGCACCGACGACAACGAAAAGATTTACAAAATAACGATAAACAAGTGATCTTACCATAAATTTTTAATATGAAAGGACCTGGGACCGACCTGCTCAGTAAGCAAGCCACTGCAACCGACGATCTTTGAAATCCTAAAACTAAAAGCTACGAAAGAGTACTTAGGCCTTCATTAAGATCCACTTTCAAGCGACGTTCAATGTTTCGATTTTCTCTTTACGCATGGTTCAGACAATCATAACAAGCTATGACCGACGTGACGATTGTTTAAGACCTGGTTAAACAAGCTATTCAAATGAAATTACGTTCTCGAATTTCACTTGGCATGCAATGAACAACAGAAATACGCGATAATTCATATGTTCAGTGGTTGATGGTTAATTTTAAATATACTAACGGTACTGCCTACGACTACCACGGCGCCTACGACAACGATTACAGCGAATTTGTAACTTAGCATTGTGTCCGCACCTCCAATGGTTCTTCATGTCCGCTATCTGTCACTGTTTGCAAAATATCTAATAGCAATTACCTTTGTTGTAATACTTCCTGTATTGCCATGGCCATCTGGGAGGAGGGTCGCATCTAGTGCTTTCCCCAGGAACCGTTCACGGCCACCAGCTACCGCCCGTTCAGACTTGGGCATATCCAGCGAGACATCCTTCAGCTTACTCACAATCTCCGACACTCAATGCAAATCGCAGGCACACTTACGCTAGTTATAAAAAAAAATCACCCGTGCAAAGAAACTGATCCAATAAACGTAAAGGAATCGGTGGGCAATTTTGTGATACGGATTCGACAATCAACCGGGAATGCACGAATTTCACCACACCCAACTGCGAAACACGTTCAGAAGCACTTTTGGTACACTTTCGTTCGAAAACACTATTTTTTTCAAAAATAGTTGTGAGTGAACCAACATCATCACCGTGTAAATAAACTAAAATTAAAATTATCACTCGCGATGCCACAAATTTCTGGACCGGGAGAAAAAAAAATCAAACGCAGATAGCTTCAAATCTTCTGTTGCTAGCAAACATCATGAATCATGTTTTCTTTCTCGATTCTATAACTTCTCGGAAAGCGAGAAAATGACCACTCACACACGTATAACCGTCCGGGAGGCAGAGTGCCAGCGCTAATCCGGCAAATGCAGTCAAAAACTAAGAAAGCGAATGCACGCACAAAACAGAGAACAAACCGTATCCAAGGGCGTTCGAAACTCGACTCCCGTCGCGTGAAAGTGGAACTTAATGAAGGCCTAAGTACTTTTTCGTAGCATTTAGTTTTCGGATTTGAAAGATCGTCGCTTGCAGCGGCTTGCTTACTGAGCAAAAAAACGTGGTCCCAGGTCCCAGGACCATTCATATTAAAGAGATTTATGGTCAAATCGCCTGTTTATCGTGTATTTTGTGGAACTTCGTCGTCGTCGGTGCTGGGTTTGGATGTTTACAACAACTCGAGTAACGGTATGATGTGATATGAGGGGTTCGGTGGCCTTAGAGCGACCGTTATTGCTTACTGAGCAGAACAATCAATCCCTGCAAACCCAACCGTCTTACCCAATATCCCAGTGATTCCTCGTGGAAGTGCCGAGGTGTTCTCGGCTTCCATCAATACGAGTGTCACGTCAACACATTCCTACCCATTCCTTTCTTGACTTGTGTTCGGGCGCGGCCGGCGCTGGTATTGCCTAGTTTGAGATCATCAGTGTTTACACATTGAGGATGATTGCTAGTCCCAAGCATCGTCTATTGGTTCTCAATGTTATTACAGCTGATCTGGCAATAAGAGAGTAGCAACTCATGCTTAGAAAGTTGGATTTAAATATTGAAATAACTTTTTCCAATTAAGCAGTACGATTTCAATACTATGTATAAGTAGCTGTACTAGTTTTTCGTGATTGATGATATTCTCGACAACACCAAACAAACAAATGCAAGTAAACGCGTGAATGATTGACATTTGAGCCTCAACGACTGTGGAAGTGCTCAAAGAACACTAAGTTGAAGGTTGGTGTAAAGATTTTGTTGGGACTTAATAGCGCCAAAGAAAACAGGATTGTTACCCTACTTAACCTCATGAAGGGGTTTCAGTTTCAAAAATCAACACTTACCTTCCAGGACACTTGTGATACCTCACTCCAGATTGTCATCATCGTTTGAATGGGCTTTCTTTCCATGCTCGATGCGACCTGCAAAAATACAAAGACAAAAACAGCACTGGGTCATTTGATTTAGCAGCATAATCACTTGCTTCTTTATTAAGTTAATGTTTTTTCTTTGCTTCTCTTCTGAATGTTAATAAATTATCGAACAGTTTTTTTTTCTCATCGAACGCGATTAGTCTGTAAAATATAACTCAGGGAATTTTAGCTGCTGCTGTTCCTCTATCAGCGCCAGGGGGAGGAGGGGCTAAAAACGAAAGCAAAAAACACTTGCAGTTCTTCTGTCCTTCCTGTTTTGTCATAACGTGGCTACTTAAATAACCCTCCATTCGAGCTCGTACTTCCGTGTCAAAGATTTCTATCAAAAAATACTCATACCTACTACTAAACAGCTGTAAATCTTCCAGTCACCGTTTCTTTGTTTCATTTTCAATTAAATAAGTTTTCTTTTTTTCATATATATTAATAACCCTAAATTACGTGTTTTAATTATGTTAAATTTACTTCAATTAGAAAAGGTTTAACGTCAGTTTGTGGGCTTTTGTTGCATTCACTTGTTAAATTGTATTAATAAATAACGATCAGAGGGAGGGAAAAAGAACGGAAAACAGTTGCCTCAAGCAATAAATACGTCGAATACAATCCGGGACGGAAAAAGGGTGAATCCGCCGCCCTTCGATCATCAAAATTCCGGCTTAACCTTATACACATTACATAACCTCTACAATACTTTTCAAAGTGGAGTACTTTTTTTTATTATTTTGGAGTGTGCAAGAACTTTATTCGTAGAATATTGTGTTTCCCCTTTAAGCTAGCTACCATCTAACCAAAAGGATGTTAGGTATATAAACTTCTCTTTGTAACGCGTCAAATATATAGGTTAAATTAAATACAACGAAACTTAAAAGATGGGTCATAAAATCAAACATAAACGGGACAAAAAAAAATCAGTTTCAATAATGTTAAATAGTAAAGAACTAAAGGTAATAATAGTAAAATTAAATGGACGCATTCATCTCACAATCGTGTGTTTAGTTTTGATACTTGATTTTTGATTTCCTTTCTGTGTTTAAAGCTACAATGCGCGCGATTCACTTGCCGCAGAAGCAGCCGGAAATACCCACCTTTTCCATGGCGCCCCGCACCGGTTGATACTGATGGTGGTGGGGATGGTGCTGCTGTTGCTGCTGCTGCCGCTGGTGATCCGAACTGTCCGGACTGTACAGGTCTTCCTCGCTGCTACTGGTACTGGCCAGGAGCTACCACCAGTCTCATTTGAACTTGGTGCGACCGGGTAGGGTGGGGCTGTCCGGAGGCGTAGAAGGATAGTGGTGAAGTCCAAGAGGCGGCAAACCACCGGCACCAACGGTGGGCCCCGTCGTAACGGCCGTCACCTTGGGTTGCTTCGTGGTGGTCGGTTTGAACGTGTGGTGGAGTTTTCGCAATGGACGTGGCGAAGGCTGATCCAGTGAGCTGCCGCTGGATGCCATGACCGTTTGCTGGGTGACCTCGCGGGCCGTGGCTACCATTTCCGGGTGGTGGATCCAAGCTGCATTGAGAAGTTGAAGGGGAGAATATGTGTTTTGTTTTGATAAGATTGAAGGGTGACGTATAAAATTAAAGCTCTGACAAGTCATCTGAAAACCAAATGTTAAAGAACAAATAGATTTCAAAGAAGGGAAAACAGTATAAAATCATATTTCATTTTTGAGAATTTGATTGATGGCATTGAAAATCAGATTCAGAATAAGCAGCCATTCCATAGCAAAACGATATATGTAGTGGTTCTCAGAAATTGGTAGTTTTGTTCCTTATCGCAACATATTTGAGCCATATATATTTTTTTATTTTGTCATTAGGGTGACCATTTCCATGGAATGGCTGAATATATACATCAGCTTTTAGCTTTTCGAACTTTCTTACTTTCGACCAAACTTTTGACCAACGTTGGTTTTGGCGAAAACCTTTTTTCCTTCGAACTTTTATCTATCGATCTTTTGTCCTTTTTCCCTTTTGACCTTTTGTCCCGAAACCCAAAAATTCCAGAATAGTTTTTAATCATTAATCATATTCATTAAGGTACAATTTACTTTGCTGCATTTTCGAAAAATTCAATCCCAGTTGAGGGGGTTAGAAGGAAAGGGTGTAAGTGACTTTGATCGATTCTCTTCATCGACTTTCTCTTTTGATAGTCACAGCTCTGTTTATAAAGCTGTGCTATTTCTGCCACATAGTTTGATGAAGGAGGTTCTTATTACGCGAATCAAGAAATGTGTTTGCAGCTGAATTATTAACGAAAGAGAAAGTCGGTGAAGAGAATCGATCAAAGTCACTTACACCCCTTTCCTTTTAATCCCCTCAGTTTTCATCGACGCATCATTTCAGATTTCAAAAAGCTCGCGTCATTTTATGTAAAATAGTAAAAGGAGAGAGCTTTTTGCAGCCTGAAATGGTGCGTCGAAAAAAACATGGAATAATATTCATTAATCATAGAATATCAAATTTTAAGCATAGGCAAATTAATTATTCATTGAGGAACCTAATCATTAATGCTCTGGTCTACGGTCCATACGAATTTCAGAAAACAATTGTCCGAACGATTGTCCGCGCAAGGGGAGGCACTCTAAACAGCCGCTTATCTACAAAAATAAGGTCAGAGTACTTCAGAAAAAATCTAGGCAAAGGAGTCCAGAGTGACGTTGGCCATCCATTTTCGACCCTTCATATTGTAGGATATTTGACACATTTTCAGAGACCGGAAGTCGTTATCTTGAATTCGTAGATGACCAACTACACTAGATAATCCTCTGAGATTATTTGCCTTGAAAAATTTTCAGTATACCCAAGAAGTTCGTTAGAATCCTCCAGGATTCCAAAGAACCGAGTTCGAGTGTGTTACGACTTACAGAATCCTAGGCAAGGATCTGCGGAAAATGTATAGGACAACCTTCTCTAGAAATCCACACTTACCACCCACTAACTTCCAGTCACCTCCGAAAAAAAAACTTATTCCCATTCCCAAACACCATGCAGCTCTCTACTTACTCTTCGACATCGTCCGGCTGTGATGATCGATAAGAGCCGCCGCCAGCGGAGCGCTACCAGTCGTCGATCCACCACCGATGATCATCCCGCCGGTAACCGTGCCCTGCGATGGTATCGGACTGAATATCCTCGCCGTAAAGTCCTCGAAGGTGTTGTTCTCCTTGTGACGCCCCGCTACCGTTTCCAGAGAGCGGTTACGCTCCTCATAACTAAAAAAAAACAAACAAACAAATCCATCACAACTTCCAAAAAATCTTCCGTCATCAAACTTACTACTGCTGATACAGTGACAGCGCGGTCCTCTTCGCACGGCTCGCGTTGATCGCCGAAGCCCGCACCAAGCTGGCTAGGCACGATCCTCCTACTACCACCTCGTCGGACAGCGGGCCAAACCACGAAACATCCGGCTTCTTGCTGACCGTCACCCTGAACAGACCGCTCTTCAACGGATAGATCACGATCAGCACATCACAGAACTCCGTCGGCAGGATGTCCCTCCGGTAGTCTCGGTTATGCTCACTCCAAACAATATGCACCTCGTCATTGCCCAAGTGCCGGGTCTTGTTTAAAATTGTCTCCGGAGTATCAGTTGGCATCCGGGTCGATACGTGAAAGATCACCTCCAGGAAGGGCGTCGCATAGTACGGAGCCGTTTGACCACAACCCTGCCGCGGTAGTCCACCCAGGAACCCATTGTGTGACTCCAGTTCCACTTCCCAGCCCAGAGCCGAGACAAACATCTCATAAGTACTACTACCGCAGGAATTGCGCAGAATACTGTTCTTATCCTCCTGTCCGTTGGCGACGTAGATCACAGCCATTTTGTGCGTTTCGCGACATTTTTGGTTGTCCAAATTGCGTAGCTCCCGAAGCAGCTTATCAGTACGCTGCAGCAGATGCGTTCGCTTCCGACGTTCCCAGCCGGCCAAGCCAAGTTGACTGAACAGGATCCGCCCGAACTGGAATGGTTTCGTATCGAGATGGGAGCTGCCGCCGGTTGACGTGCCTGTTCGGTCGCTTCCGGACTGGAAAGCGTTGAACCTGTTGGTCACAAGTGTTCCGCTGGATCCCACAGCAGCCGGCGGAGCATTGTCATCAATGAAGGACGTGTAACCGACGGAACCACCGAAGCTGTAGGCCGGAGATTCTCCGAAATTACCAACCGCAGCATTTTGCCGAGCGATGTACTCGGTTTCGATAGCTCGTTGATTCAGGATTATGGAAATAGTTTGTGCTTCCAGGGGGGGACCCAGAGGTGACGGACCAGCCGTATTCAATAAGGAACCATTTACGTCCAGACACTCGGGACTCGTATAGCCGATGTATTGCAGAAGGTCGTCCAGTTGGTCCAAGTCGGGAGCCAAGTCCTTGGCGACGGGTAACTGATGAACAGGTCGATGTCTGAGAGTATGTCGCAGAGGAGCCATCGGAAGGCCCACGGTAGACATCATGGGATCAAGGGAAGCGGCAGCACCGGCGAACATCCGCGACGATCCGTTGCCACCACTTCGGAATTGGAATGTAGAGTTATGCTTTTCATCAGATGGCGAATTGTCTTTCAGCTGTCTGCTGGTATCTTCGCCCGTTGGACTTGGCTCTTTGTACAAGATCGATGCATCCCAACATGCTTTACCATTCAAATCTCGGAGCAACAATCGAACCTGTCTGTTTGCGGTGATAAGCCCAGCGGTGGCTCCGCCTCCAGGTAATTTGAGCGCAGATAACTCAATAAAGCTGGCCACTAGCTCCGGACTCAGCATCAGCAGTTGCAAATTTGGCGAAACCAACACTTGAGAGGCTCCCAACTCCAAAGAATCGCGATTACTCACAACGGAGTTCTCTCGCTGCAGCGTAGTCGTACTGCCGCCTGTCAAATCGTCCTGTTCATCAACCAGTGAACTGAGTCTGGTTGCTCCGATGCCCATTGGGAAGTGACCCAAATTGGTGATTAAATGCATTGCCACGGTTTTGGCACAGAGCCGAATCGCCGATTGGCAGTTGGCGATCGACTCGGACGTCTGGTAAGTGGGTTCCATCGGTGAGCTCTGCTCCCGTACGTCGTCTACGGTAATGGTCATATCGAAGTCTTCGTCCGTCGTGAACAGCTTGATCCGTTCACCGTTGTGGATGCCCATAGCGATCTTGTGCAGGACTTTGAACACCACCTGGATCAGCGCTTCGTCAGATTCGGAACTCTTCGGTCGTTGAAGGGTTTCCACCGAGAAGGACATGCAGAATTCGCCGAGCGTCAGGAGCAACGATGTCAGTACGGTTTTGTCGGATTCTTTGGGGTGAGGAACGTTCTGGATTTCGAGAGACAGACAGATGGTGTCGATGATGAGCTGGGGCAGACGATCTATTCGTTCGATTCGATGACCCTGTTCGGCGCAAAGCTTCAGAGTGTCCGACGCGAGTCGTGCTATGGTTCGGTGTTTGAACTGAAGTGCTTGCAGGATCACTTGAAAGGCTTCGCGGATACGTGGATTGATGGGCAGCTCTTCGCGAACGCAATGGGAAGCTGCGCTGGAATGGTGCAGAGGGATGCGCTGCTTGAAAGTAGGCTCGGCAGTGGCTGCTTGCGGTTGTGAGGCGGACGGATTGGTGAGGTTTTGAAGGACCCACTGACCGAGAGATGAAATGGCGATTGATCGTGCTTTGGCTGTGGGTTCACGACGAGCACAGCGGAGCACTATGTTCAGAACGTGCTCCTGGAGATCCGGACATTCCATAAGGTCGATATTGGGTTCGGAAGGTTGTAGGACCGGCCCGGGCAGGGAGGTTTTGGGAAAACAGAGAAGGGAACCGAGAAGACCAGCAACGTGTGCTCTGGGAGCATGTGATCCAGTTTCGGAAGATGTCAGGACAATGGTTGAGGCATGTACTAAATCAAGAAGCAGGAGACTGTGGCCGGGAAGGAGCAAACTAAGGAATCTAGGTCCACCGAGATATCTTAGCGCGGTGTATGCCATTGCACGATCCTCTCCGGAGAGGGCTTGATGAAGAGCGTGATAGAACAACGGAAGTTGGTTATTTCCTAGCGAAGCTCCACTTTTGACGATCGTGCAAAGCAACTGCATAGCGTAGAGCTTCCCCTGACTGTATTGGCCATCTAGTGTAAGTGCTCCGTAGCACCAGGGAGCTACCAGAGCGATTGGCGGAACGAGATTCAACGGCATAGGAATCGGTTGGCCATCCGGTGAGATTCCTTGATTCATCCGGATTTTTATCAAGCTTTCCGTCATGTTAACCAGGTATTGGAAAACTTGCGCATGCAACTTCGGGTTCAGGATCTTGTTGACATCGCCCAAAGCACCGAGCATTCTTCTCCACATAACCGCCGCAACATCCGGTAGCCAACCGCGAGCCGTTCCGCCGGCCAGGATCGATCTTCTGTCAGCCGATAAAGAACTGTTTTCGTCTTGCGTATCGATACTGGAGCTATCAGCAGTGAGCACGTCAATCTGCATCGGTGAATCCTTGATTGAGCCACTTTCAATTCCGCTAGATGCCGTAGGTGATGGGCTGCGCGATCCACATCTGTAGCTATCGGTGTCGTTTCCCCTGTTCTTCCCCGGTGAAGGTCGGATCGAATCCAAGGACAGAGCTCTCCGCAGAGTAGGAACGCCCATTACAAGCGATTCGTCGCATTGCGAAAACCTGGAAAGATCGAGGTTCTCATTGCTGATACTTAACCCTCCGCCGGAAACGTTCGAAATCATGCGGTTCAACGAGTGTTCGACTGCCATCGGGAGGGCGGATACGTGCTGGTGCGAATTCTGCACTTGATGTTTATTGCGGATTCTTCGACGATTGCGGGATTTCCGGAATGGAGCCAAGCTACCTTCGCTGTAGCTTCGATTGAGGGAAGGCGTTCCCGGGATGGATCTAACCGCGTGACCCGGTCCATGAACTCTAGCATCTTCCCCTGCCGCTTCATCGGCGGACGATTTTCCATTATTGATGCACTGCGCGATGATGTTGTCCGGCTTGTCACCCTGACTGATCGTCGAGTTCTGGGTCCAGTTGGAAGGCGTTCCGCGCTTTCGTTTACCCTTCTGTTCGGCCAGTCGATCCAACGGAAGATCCGAGAGGTTTATGTTGTAAACCTGCCGAGCTAGGACCCGCGTCAGAGTTTGCATGGTTTTGTCCCACTCGACGATCAATTCTTCCCGGTGAGTTAGCGAAGATAGTACTTTGAGAAATTTATCCCAAAGGCCGGGGTTTACGACGACGTTCGTGTGGGCGCGGATCCAGGTGACGATGAGGGTTTGGAAGATGGGTTGAGCAAGTCGACCGCCTAGATTGTTCTTCTTGGCGTTCGGCTGGGAATTCTGAAGGATGACGGAAGTTACCTAGAAGGAAAAAGTCCAGTGTTGAATGCTGAAATGATTTTTGTTCAGAGTGAAGGAACTTACCTGCAGCAGTACCAATAGTAGTTGTTCCCACGTTTTCGCCTCCATCCGCGTTTTCATGACCATTGTTCGGTAGATGTTCAACACTCGCTTGCAGATGTCTGTCTGCTCGTCCAAGGGCGTTGCGAACCCATCGCTGTTGGTCTTCGATTGGAAATGGATGTTCAAATGAGCCGTGTTTACCATAAACACGTTGACCGCATTCGTTACGAACACTTGCAGGACGTTCTGCAATCCGGCTCGGATCATCACGTTTTCCTTGGAGATCGCCCCCAGATAGGAATCGGTCCGGAGCCGTTGACTGGTTGGCCTCGCACCCGGCTGCTGAACGTCCAGCGCGCTTCCGGAGAGTGACGATTCGCTAGTGTCCGGTTCCAGCAGGAACGGCGGAGGCGGAATCGTGCTCATCCAATCCCGATAGACGGAAATTGCAATCCGCATGGCTTCAATCTGACTCTTGGAGGTAAAGGACATCAGGAATGCCTGCCGGTAGATCTCGTGTACGAAGTTGATTGTCTCCCGGCTGGAGTACAGAACGTCCCGAACCAACTGCGTCTGGGTGTAGCCCATGTGACGGAGGTTGGACAGGAGTGAAGCGTTTTCTCCAACGACTTCTTCGTCGATTTGCAGGTTGTCCAGCTTGGAACTGGCGTGCCTTTCGTGGGTGTACTTGGCGATCCAGATGACCAGGACTACGATGCATGAACTCATCACTTCTTCTCGCTTGGAGATGTTTCGCATCGCCGGTAGGTCCAGTTTGGGTTCGTAGATCGAAGTGGAGTAGTCGAAGTTGGGGCAGAATACTGGAAGGTACTGTTCCCGGAACTTGGTCAGTAGGAAATTCAGGGTGCGGACGTGCTTCTGGGGGTTGTTGTCTCGCCACTTCAGACATCCGCTGGACTGGACCATGCAGTCCAGTAGGATTTCCAGACCATCCCTCGGGTCGGGAGCTGCCGTACGTTCGCTGGAGCTGGGAGGGATCAGCGGTTGAATCTCCGGCGACTTGACCGGATGAGCTCCGGTGTCGTGGAATACCGACCCGCCGAGTTCGCCTTTCATGTTAGGATGGTTCAGGATATCGTTGGTGGCAACGTATTCCGAGTCGGACAGCGTAGGGCCTGCTTTGCCTTTCTGGGGAACGGTCAACCCGGGGACCAGTTCGGTGAACATTCCGTCGACAAAGGGCGGAGCATTGTCACCGAGGGCTTGATACCATAGGAGAAAGTATCGGACACCCTCCCGGCGCAGCTTGACACTGTTGCCATAGTGGAGCAGTTTGGCTAGGATGCGACCCAGCGAGTGGACCTGCCAGCGACGGGCGATCAGCTCCGGCAGCAGGGTCAGGATCTTACTCAGCAACCACAGCGACCCGTCCAGTTCTTCGCGATGGGTTTTGTGAACTGGGAGAGATGGACGTTTGGGTGAGAAGTAGTTTTAAGGACCGTTTCCTCAAAAGCAAAATGGTTTGCAGGAGTGTTGGAAATTCAGTGATCATTTTGCTTTTGAGGGCGTCAAGTTGTGGCATGCAGTGAATGCAATGATCAGGGAAGGTAGTGCTGTGTTAGCAAATATATTATATTAACAATATAACCCACTCTTACCGCTTCCAAATATCTCAATGGCGACCCAAAAAATACTGCTTATTACGCCACCTAGTGTCGAAAAAGGTAAATAACAAAAATTTAACTACAATCGAGGGGTGCGATGAAAATATTCTATTACACGAATAGAGAATACAATGTGTCTCTTAATTGCATTGCCATTTTTCACATAAAAATTAGTAAGGCTTGTCCTAGTTGACACTGAACAGAAACCACGACACGATCATTTAAAACGAATTCGCAAATTAATACTGAGTTCACCCCTCGTGTAGGTGAATAAATGCATTAGTAGCGTTTTTGCCACAAGAGGCGCTCTCATCACCATGAAGTCAGTTCGCCAGCTTAACGGAACAGTGCGGATTATATTGTTAAATGATACATATCAACTTTAGATTACATGCTCAAAGCCGGGCCAATTAAAAGTGTAAAAAGCAATTCATATTCGCGGTGAGTCACTTCCGTACAAGTTTGCATGCAAGAAGAACCGAGTTGCTCGATCATAGATGTCGCTTTCAAACGCATTCAAAAATTAAGCTTCCAACTGATTCGTGAGATTTTCTGATGAAACATGGTAAAATTGTGCAATCATGAGAGATGTGTCAAACGGCAAAAATTGCAAAACAATCGGCAAATCAAAATTGGATTCGGAAAACCAAGAATAAACTGAAATCGAATTCAAACATTCTGCACACACTTACCGATATGGAACGACAGTTCTGTTGTGCATAGTAATGAGGTGGAAAAATCAGCGAAAAGGTGTGAATCAAAATTTACGATTGATCATCCATTCGTCACCAATATCAATTTAGTCAAAGCAAGAGATCCCCAGCAATTAGCAACAGCGTGAGCAACACAGCAACGACGGGAAGGAAAGAGTAGAAAGACGTAATTGATTTTCTGTTTACCATCACAACGACCGTCACCTTTCAGTGCTGAAGCTGAAGTATTAGGATGTGTGAAATGTGTGATCGGTTGTTTCTAAGAAGTCAAACTTCAGTCGAACGGTGATGGTTGAGGTTGTTATGGAGAGTGGGTGGTGGTAGCTTAGTTATGACACCGATATTTTCGGTCTACATCGAGTGTGGGCGCTCACTGGACTTGACATTGAAAGCTGATTGTACTACTAGGGGGGGCTACACGTTTGGTGAAGATTTGGTATGGGAGGGGTTTTGAGAATCATGGGTATCTGATTTCTTACCTCGCTGGCGTAGGTTAGTCTCGGCTTGGACGAACGTGTCGTACAGGATGTAGTACACATGGCTGTAGTTGGCTTCGAAAAGGTTCTTCGCCTCTTCGCTGTCGACGTGTTCTGGAAGAGAGAAAAGAACTGGATTAAATTTAGTTCATGTAATAAATTTGTGGAATAAGATCAAATGGAATCTAATAGTAAACTGATCAACCACGGCAGACTACAGTAGGCTAGTACATCACTTAATTTTATGAAATCTTGTTCAGAATTTTTCAGATCTAGCGCAATGCACAATGCACTGTGGTCCGAAACGGCAAATTAGCGGAAACAAATATTTACTCCGTCTATGTTCATTTCATGGTGCTGGTGTATTTGTAGAAGTTATTTATAATTAAACGGTTCCTCATTTTATGAAAATATTGATTAGGGTGGTCTTCATTTAATTTAATTATTTACAATTATTAAATACGAATTCAGTATTTTTGTGACCATTTGGAAGTTTTTAAACTCATTTTAGCTTTGTTTCACGTTTCAAACTCAGCACGAATCGGCGCACGGAGGGGTATTTGTTCTACGCTAGCTGGCCAAAAGTCGATTTCTCAAAATAAGCCAAAACAAATTCTGAATGCATGCATTGTATACTTCAGAAGTAGGGTAACAATGCCCTGTACTCATTATTTCTCTTTCTAAACTGACCGCGTTGTGGCATCAGTTCAAACTTGTTAGAAAAAATCGTTCCACAGTGCCATTGTTTTCGTGTCTCTACTTGTTGTTGGGATAATCATATTAATTTGCAAAAATGGATAGTGATCAAGCAGGTATTGGAATATTCATTCCACATGACATCAGCTTATTTCTATTAGTGTTGACTTCGTAGAAGCAGTTTATGAAAATCTTGTCTTTAAGTGTTATTTAAACTATAAAATAAATATATTGTGATAAAAAAGTTGGCTTATCCTGTAGTATCCTGTGAAGTCGTATATGAGGCATTATATGTACATGTGTATAGTAGATTATAGCAAAAATTTAGCTGCGATTATTTGCGATCTTTCGAGAAATTGGAAAATGAAGATGACGTGTCCATATAGGTAAATTTATCAAAAATGGACACAAATGCAGTTATCGACATTTTCATTCATTGTATGGCGGTAACCTAGACGGTCAAGGCCTTGTTTTGTGAGAGGGAGGGGCGGGGGGACGGGGGGGTCATGGGCTGCCTTTCAGGTATATTTTTAAGCAAGTTCTTTCTTGTTTCATATTTGCACCAGGTGCGCACGCGTTTGTGTGTTTGTGTGTGTGTGTGTGTGTGTGTGTGTGTGTGTGTGTGTGTGTGTGTGTGTGTGTGTGTGTGTGTGTGTGTGTGTGTGTGTGTGTGTGTGTGTGTGTGTGTGTGTGTCACAATTTTTGGCAACGTGCTTCTCAGCAACCACTGGATCGAATTGGATTCAACAAGAACCAGATAAAGGGTATTATGGTTCCTTCTTGTCACATGTTCAAGTGAAATGGTGCATGAGCCTAAAATAAACCAGAAATCATCCATTATAAAATAAAAATCAATATGTTCCAAGTTAATTATTTGCATCATTATCGTAGGCTCATCTGGTATAAACATGTTTTCTCGTCGCCACTTGTTTGACAAAATGCAAGGACAGGAGCTGGATTTTAATTCGAAATTGATATATATAGAGAACTATCTATTGAATTTTTATGATTATTCGGAAGAAGAAAGACGCGCATTGACGCTAAAGATTGTAAAATTGAAAACACAATTCAAGCAAAGATGGATGTCTGCTTCCAGGAAGGTCGATAAGTTCCTGCATGATAACAATGATTGGTTACAAGGTACATTTGAGATTCCACGACCACTGAAACGACCCGGTCGTCCTCAAATATCTTTCGATGAATCAAGTGAACGCTGTAAAAGAAGAAAAACAGAAGGTTTGAGAAGAACCGTTAGTCCTGCTGAACTGAGCTACGCTACTCGTATAGCGTTATACTCATCTGAAAAGAAAGATGCTTCTAAAGTTTTAGGAGATATTATGGCTTCACCTAAGCGGGCTACCAAATACAGGCAAGCATTTTACAGGAATCCGAAAAAAGCTGCAAATCGGTTATCTCCACTCCAAGCTCTAGCCATGTTTGTCGAGGCTGATCTTACACGCAAACAATATGAAATTATTCGTAACACCAATAAAACTTTGTATCCATGCTACAGTTTGATCCAAAAAGCAAAACGTGAATGCTACCCAGCAAAAGAAGAATATACTGTCACTGAAACAGGTGAGTTTGTTGGTATAGGGGAATTTACGTATTCTCGTCAATCTAAGCAGTGTCCACACTTCTATTAGCATTTTCTCAGCGTCACGCACATATCCGGAGTGATCTGAGATTTGGGCGTAAATGCTTTTGTAAACAAACACGTCAATCACTGATTTCTCTTGAATAAAAGCTTAATCTCACAAACAAACTATACCAAATGATAGAGGAATCATTCCTCTTCCTCATAGTATTATTACTTTTCGAGTTTGAGCTTTTATTTGTGAGAAATCGGTGATTGACGTGTTTGTTTACAAATGCAATTACGCCCAAATCTTAAATCACTCCGGATATATGACGTGTCTGTTGGTTTACATTCATCTGCTGCTTGCTTCTCTATCCATTTTAATCGACAGAATTCTTCAAAACTGTTTGAAAGCGTTTTTACAACGCTCCAAACTTCTCAGGTGAGTGTGACTATTGTCGGCAGCCTCGTTTTCTTCGGCAACCTTCCCATTAGAACTGCGTGTTAACCAGCTGTTCTATTATCGGCAACTTGAAATCAACCCCATTTTAGAGTACGTATGCTTCATTTGAATAAAAATCTGCCATAACAGGACTGCTCAGACGTACACATACAATCAGATTGAAGCTGAAAGACTAAAGAATCGTTTGGATGCATTCAGGGAAGTGTGTTGATGGGAAAACATAGTGAAATTAACGTTTAAATTTTGGTTGCCGAAAACAGTCAATGAGTGCCGAAGCCGACATTTACCCTATCTTGTTTTATTATATGAAATTTTTGTTTTCCTTTTCTGCATAATTAGACGCAGAAATTACATTACAAAGCAACCTGGATCTCACTACAAGTCGCATCTTTCGATATTTGGACGAAGTTTTGGAACCGTTAGATGAACAAGAACGTGGATCACTTGTTCTTATTTGCAAATGGGGATGTGATGGGTCACACCAAGCTCAATACAAACAAAAATTTGAAAACGATATGGATTCTGATACGAGGTCCCAGGATAAGAGTATGTTCCAAAGTTCGTTTGTACCGTTAAGAATAGTTTGTGGATCCAATGCAAAAATAGTTTGGCAAAACCCAACTCCATCTTCACCTCGTTACTGTCGCCCAATCCGCATTAGGTTTATCAAGGAATCATCTGAGGTAATTAATGAAGAGATCAGATATATTGAAAAAGCAATTAATTCGCTACGTCCGACAAACGTTGCATTAAATGGCAAGCAGTTCACTATTAGACATACTTTTATGCTCACTATGGTTGATGGGAAAGTGTGTTATGCTGCAACTGAAACAACATCAACAATGAAATGTTATATAGGGTAAATGATGGCTTCGGCAGCCATCGACTGTTTTCGGCAACCACAATTTAAACGTTAATTTCGATGTATTTTCTCACTAAAATACTTCGCTGAATGTATTTAAACGATTCCTTAGTCTTTCAGCTTCAATCCTAATACATTTTTACGACTGAGCAAACCTGTTATGCTAGGTGTTTCTTCAAAAGAAACATAAGCACATCAAAATACGGCTGATTTCGAGTTGCCGATAATAGAACAGCTGGTTAACACGCAGTTTAAACGGAAAGGTTGCCGAAGTAAAAGAGGCTGCCGACAATAGTCACACTCACCTGAGAAGTTTGGAGCGCGTTAAAAACGTTTTCAAACCGTTTTGGACAGTTTTGTTGATTGGAATGGATAGAATAGCTAGCAGCAGATGAATGTAAACAAACAGACACGTCATATGTGGTCGTGACACTGAGAAAATGCTTATAGAAGTGCGGAAGCTGCTTAGATTGACGAGAATACGTAAATTCCCCTATGTGGCGCAAGTTCAAAGGAATTCAATAATCTTGGCGTTAAAAAGGAAATCAACACAAATTCGCTTAAATTCGGATTCTCTATTCTTCATGCCAGGATTCGTATTTTTGAGACAATTTTACATGTTTCTTACAAGTTGCCGATCAAAAAATGGCGATTAACTGGCAATGAAAAGGAAATCGTCAAAGAAAGAAAAGAGCACATTCAAGAAAACTTCAGACAGACATTGGGACTCCTTGTGGATTTTCCAAAACCAGGCTTTGGAAATTCGAATGATGGCAACACTAGTCGAAGATTCTTTGCTGATCCGGAAACCGCTGCTCAAATAACAGGTGTTGATTTTAATTTGATCTACCGGGTTTTAAAATTGATACGAAAAAATTTGGAAAATTTACTCAAGAAACAGCGGAGATATACGTTCGACTGTATCCGTGGTATCCAATGACTCCAACTCTGCATAAAATTTTAATCCACAGTACCATTGTTATAGAACATGCACTGCTACCAATAGGGCAGCTGTCAGAAGAAGCTATAGAATCGAGAAACAAATATTTAAGATTATACCGCCAAAATTTTTCCAGAAAGTTCTCAAGACAGGCTTGCAACATGGATGTACTGAATAGACTGCTGCTTAGTTCTGATCCTGAAATCACAGGCAAACAACGTTATGATTATCATACGTGAAAGTAAATAAATATTCTTTTAGGATTAAGAAAAATCCCGCAAAAAAAAGTCAAAGGCATTGACGACAGAAACATTTCAAATGTTACTCCCAGAGGATCTCATCCGAGAAAGCGAAGATCGGCTGGAAAAATTAGAGATGGAAGAAACATATGAAACAGACGTTTCTAGTGAACAAGAAAATGTGTTCTCAAATTCGGAATGACATTTTTTTTTTCGTTTAAGGGGGTATTCCCGATCTTTTTTTTTTCACGTTTTTTTGTACTTTAGACTATATACTTTCATCCCCCCAAGCCGTTTTCCGATCAGCGAATTCGGTGTCTAGGCATAGCTGACTAATGGTAAGAACCTCCAAATGGTTTTAACTAAAGTCAAAACTTTAAACGCGTTTTTCTCGAAACCACATTTTTTTTATCGGGCGAAGATTTTTCTCAGAAACTATAAGAGATATTGACTTGAATCTTTGCGCATTTTGTTCCTTATTAAATTTTTTGGAGCTTCTCCCACTTTCAGCCAAAAATATTAACATTTAACATTGTTTGAAGCACCTTAAAGCTGCAAAAAAGCGGGCTAAAAATCGCCTGTTTTTTCATATGACCGCCATTTTGTTAATTTGCAAGATTTTTTGCTGCCAACGGGAGAAGCTCCAGAGAATCTTATGCAGATTATTAATTTCATCACGAAATCTGTTTCAGATGAAGCCGTTCCAGAGAAAAGTCTTCGCCCGTCCAGGCGTTTGCGGCGAACAGGGGTCTGCTGTTTGCCGCCATTTTGTGACGTCAATAATGTCTCTTTTTAAGTCGAAAAAAATTTATTTGTAAACTTTAATGTTCAATAAACAAGAATCCCAAAGAGTTAGGCGCATTACTATTCATTTTCCTTGAAAAAAAATTAATTGAAAAACAGGCCGAAAAAAGGCAAAAGATTGGGAATACCCCCTTAATTTCATTTGTTTTTTTTTTTAGTTGTTTTGTTTTTGTTTTTGAATTGTTAAATATGCTGTTGCTGTGTAATACTCGGTTTAATATAAGCATTTTCTTAAGGTAAAAGATGATGGAATCCATGAATGGCCGCCATTTTGTTTATTTTGCCTTATCACTTCGAGTTTTTGGCGGCACGAATCTCATAAACTTCAAAGTTTTCGTGCATGAAACTGTAATGACATGTATGCTCTAGTGCAGGAAAAGAGCGATTATAATTTGGCACACGAAATCCTTTTAGTTTCTTAAATTTGTGCCGCCAAAAATTAGCGGCCATTTGTGGATTCCATTAATTTTCACCTTAAATCTCAAAATCAAAATATAAATATCTTGTTCTTTTTTTGCTGAACTCAGTTCACAAAGACTGATTTTAAAACGTAAAAAAAAATCTTCAATTTTTTATATTCTTATAAATGTTTACACCTGCGGCCAAGAAAATAGCACCATAGGCGGATTTTAATTTTAATTAGCCAACTTTTACATGATTTAATTTCGTTTTGTTATAATCAATTAAGCTGAAATTGTTATGAAGAACCAAACTATGGTGAAGTTTGCGTGTACGAAAAATAATTTAAAATGAGAATCTTGAAATATCTCTAATTTAAAAAATGCTATTATTTTAAGCATTTTTAACCATATTGTCAATTTCCGGCAGGAGTTTCAAAAAAGTTACAAAAAGGCTTTTGTTCGCGCTAAATTTAGCATATTTGTGGTTCTGTGCCAAATTTCAGTTCAATTGATCATAACAGAACAAAGTTACAGCATGTCAAATTTGGTTACATTAACAAAATTTGCCCTTTGGTGCTTTTTTATTGACCGCAGGTGTAAGTGTTTTTTTATATTTTATATTTAAAGTATTATTTGTTCCCAACATTTCATCCTTTGACGATAACTAAATTTACAAAATGCTTAACGACTTACAAATTAAAAAAAAGACATCATTATAACATGACCCACCCCCCTCCAAAATACGACTCCACCTTTTTTTTTACCAAAAAAATGTTTTATCCTTGAATAAAAATATATATGCGACAAGTTAGAGTGGTTAAATATTTTTGGCCAGCTACTGTGCGGCGGTTCTATGAACTTTCATGTTAGAACGACAGGTTTTCACAGGTGAACACTAAGTTTGTTGGCAACACTGGACCGGCATTTGGCAGTAATGGAAATTTTACATAGGAAGGTGCTAAGTGCTAAGTACTGCCAGTGCTCTTTGGTTTGGTCCTCCTATCAATTATACCTCAAATAATTCCGTTTCAGTTAACCTGAATGGGTTAAATTGACCAACCAGTCGGACCTTGCCTTCCGTGTTTACATAACCAACGGACGTTCAGCGCAAATGACGCGCAACCAAACCTACAGTCAAGATTGATTATCGCTATCGAAGCTCTGTTCAAGTATCGACTTTGAGTTAGTTCATAATTCCCCGCTTTGTTTGAACAAATTTACACGTTGTCGGTACTCCACAAATCCACACGCAATCAATCAAACGACAGCGTAAATATCTAACACCCAATCAGTTTGCAGACATCATCGCGGCAAAAATTCCTTCCACCGATATTTTTCCCGATGCCTGCGTTGAATTTTAACACGAATCAACACACCACACTCTAACTATACCTCTAACAAACTCTCATATTTCACATTCTTCCATTCCTTACGATTATTGCGCCTACTTTTCCTCTGTCTGCGCCCACCTTTGAAATCGTTAAAACTTAAAACCTCAAGAAGCATACGATATGTGCAGTAAAGAGGCATATAGACTGTGTAGTAGGCTGGTTTTCAATAATCAGTAGCAAGAAGATCTAACTGTACAATTCGTGGCTCCCCCATCAGTGTAGCACTTGTCGGATTTCTGATGGCTCAAGTTAAACGGTTATTAAATGGTTCAAGCTCGGAACCAGCGCATGCAACCAAGCAAATGATCTGTGAAATGATCGGTAGAAGTGGTAGAACTGTCGATCAACACTTTTCCACAGCGGATCAAAATAGGTCAAATGGCCTACTTGGTTAGGATGGTGGTAGCAGCATACAACAATGGACACATTTGCATATCCAGGCAGCAAGCGAATTTTTCAATGCAGAGCAAGAGAGAGAGAGAGAGTGCATCGTAAACAAACGCGCTATGTGTGCTATGCATTCGGTTGTTTACTTTTTTTCTGTTTTGGTAGCTTCATCTCGATTACGCAGACTCTCCTTGTGCAGTTTTTTTTATCTTACTTCTCGGTTGACTCTATTCTTGTGTTTCAATGTTATTCTTTGTGTAAACCTCCCCCACGCGAAACTCACACCAACACCACCTAGGTAGAGCAGTGTGTAACAATAAGGAAACAACCATCAAAGGAATGTTGTGGTTCTAGTTTTCAGTGTTTTATTCTGACTACTACCTTTCGGCGATTGACCCGACGGCAGTGCAATCGCAGTTTAGTTCCATTCAAGTTTAGAAGTAGTGTACGCAAATTGTTACTAATACACATAAGCATGGAAGTGGCATTCACTTACAGCAGAAATCAATGCAACAGAGTTGCCAGACTACGGCTTTATCTTCAACCATTTGGAAATGTGAAGCTACATTCAGCATCATTTATTAAATCGATCTTCTTTCGAAACTTAAGATTGTAAATCGATGAACATTCCTACCAGCCAGCTCATACTCTCAGCGCTAACTGTCGTTGCTAGATCGCTGCTCCTCTCTAGATTCATGCTGAAGCTCCGACATAATCTACGTGACTGCAAAGAACTTTGGACAGTCGAAGACCACATGCTGCGGCGTTTCATCCACGTTGAAACACTCCGGACAGAGCGGTGACGCTTCGTGTCCGAACCGATGCAGGTATTTCCTGAAGCAGCCGTGGCCAGACAGGAACTGCGTTAGATGGAACTTGACTTCTCCGTGTTTTCTGTTCTCCGCCGCGTTCCACTCCTGTTGTCACTTAACCAAAGACTCCGCTCTCACCGCTTTCCGTACTGTTCCGGCTTCTCTCCGCCTGTAGCACTCGCTATCCTCCACCAGGGTGATGTCGATACACACTACTTCCGACACAACTCGCATAGTCATGCGCCGGAACGTACTGCTCAATTTCCTTTGGTTCTGCTTGGTTTCCAGCGCTGCAACCCAGGCTGGACATCCATACCTCAATATCGACGACGAGACGACGCCTCTTGTTACTGCTGGAACCAGAGTTTTTCGGCATGATTCAAGCTATCCCTTGGATAGCCTTCGAAGCCTTCTCACAGGCATATTCAACGTGGCTGTTGAAGATTAGCCGATCATCGATCATCACTCCCAGGTATTCCAACACACGCTTCGAGGCTATGGTGCGCTACCCGACGGTGATTTCTGCCCACTGCATCGCTTTACAGCTACTGACCAATAGCACGTCCGTTTTGTGGTGGACAGTTGCTTCATCTGCTTAACGAATCTACCATAGTAGTTGACAGCACCGAGGTAGGAACGGAGTTGCTGGACATCCTTCGGAGACTGCATCTTGGAAATGGCTTCTGTTTTTGAAGGGTCAGACCGAATAACGTCCTTATCCACGATGTGTCCGAGAAACTTGAACTGGGAGAGTGCGAAACGACATTTTTCGAGGCGTAGGTGAAAGCCATACTCACGGATCTGCTCGAGAACAGCGTAGAGACTGCGATCGTGTTCCTGCTTGGTGCGACCAGCGATGAAGATGTCGTCCAAATACGGCTTGACTCCAGGGATGCCAGCCACCATGCTGTCGATGATGCGCTGGAAAGCGCCGGGTGCCGACTTGACTCCGGGGGGTAGTCGGTTATACTGGAACAGTCCACGATGCGTGTTGACCGTGAGTAGCTTTCGCGATTCCTCCTCGACCTCGACCTGTAGGTAAGCGTCAGACAAATCGAGATGAGTGAAGTAACGTGCTCCAGCTAGTTCCGCAAAGAGGTCGTCAGGATGAGGCAGTGGATGATGGTCACATTCTAGCGCGTTGTTTAACCCCGTCGAATAATCGCCACATACACGGACTGATACATTGTCCGACTTGCGTACAACGACTATTGGTGCTGCCCAGTCCGAGAATTGAACTGGAGAAATTATACCGTTTTGCTGGAGCCTCTCAAGTTCTGCGTCGTTTCGGGCAATATGCAGGACGTGCGTCAGGCTTGAGGTACAACTTCACTTGCGCTTTTGTGCATCTACCCAGCGTGCTTCGAAAAACTTCCGGAAACTGTTGCTTGAGTTGATTGGTGAACTGATCAGAACGTTGGTGTACGACGTTGACCAAGCTGCTTATCGGCACAGACCACAAATCGAACAGATCCATAGTCTCGATTCCTAGAACGTTGAGTTCAGTGCTGCTTGAGATGAAAATGCTACCAGTCTTGGTAACATTCTTGATCTCGTTCTGGAACTCAGCGAGAAGGTTGAGATTGCCACCAGAAGCTGTAACTGCAGATTCTTTCGTCGGTTGAGTGGGTGGCTGTCCAATGATGATCCATGTTTCTTCGGCGGGATGAACTTCTGCTTGCTTCCGATGTTGCGAACCGTGTAGATGCTTTTTTGTCTTCACGTTCTCTTTGGATTTGGCCTGTTTGAACGGTTTCGACGGCGCATTCTTGTTGCTGTTGCAATAACCTTCCTTGTGTTGCTTGCATCTTGAACAGGTGTGCGAAGCGAACGGACACTCACGAACATAGTGCTGGTCGCCACACTTCCAACATGGCGTTTTCGGCACATTTTGGTTCTTTTTTGAGGCAGGATTATTCTGGTTGCGAGAAACAATGTTGACGTTGCGTGCTTCTTTGTTCTCCACCATCAATGTGTCCTGCTTGAGATTGGCCACGCGATGGCATTCTTCCACGAGGTTCTCCAGGGTTACCTTGCTGGTGGCTTCTCCCAATTCGTTGACTGCGGTTTCGTCGGCTTCCAATTTCGAGATCAACCTAGCTCGTATGTCCGCATCCCGTGACGATTGGAGTCCACAGACGAAACGGAGAGCTTTAAATTGGTCCGGTGTGAGCTTCGACAGCTGAAACGCTTCACAGTGTTTGTTCACCATGGCAGCATACGATGTGAAGTCATCCGCGTCACTTTTTGCATACTGGAGGCACTGGTAACGGGAATGAAAAACCGACTTCTGTCGACCGAACAGTTTCTTCAGTTCTGTGACGGTTTCGTCCAGGGTGAAGTCCCGGGGATGCTTGGGAAGAATGGTGTTGACGTACTTCTCGTGCAGCGGCGTCATCCAGGGATTGGCCATCCTTTGTAAAGACATCCTCGTACCTCGCATACCAGCCATCGAAGAAAACTCCTCCGTCCGGATCGTACTGGAAATCCTGGATCCCGGTTGCCAAGGACTCAATAATCTTCTCACTGCCAGCAGTCGGATTTCCCCGATTTTCCAGGTTTTCAATCTGCTGCTGCTGCCTCGTGATGAGATTCGTTAGCTGCAGGATGGCGTTCCGAAGATCCTCGTCAGACATTTTCTTACATGAGGTTTCTTGCTTCGAGGTTCAAGGTGCTTCCAAAAAATTTCTCGTCGCCAATTGTTATATCCGTAACCAAGGCCAACAAGTAAAACAAGCTGTTGTTAAGAGCTACTATTTATTATGTCTATCTTGGTTGGTAGTCGGATAAAGAATCAATCTCTAACTTATGACAGTCAGGCAAGGCCTACTACATCTAGGCCTACTACACCAACATTTCCATTTCTTCCAGCGTCTCGCCTGTTACCGTCAAGACGGCGTCGTCTGCAAAGTCAACGATCTTAGCTTCAGCGTTAGCACGCCGTTACATCCCATTCCAGAGCGTTGGATCAAGACTGGAGCATTGTGGAACTTCTGCTGTGATCCTAATCGTTCTTTGTCGTATGGCTGTCTCGCAAACCAGTACCCGGTTCCTTCACAGGTAGTCAGGAGCCCAAATTCTATGGAGCGCTTCGGCGATGACCGCAATCACGGCGCAATACCGACCTCCTCTCCGCTTCTGTTTGGGCGCCTTCTCGGCTCTCTCGACCACTGTCCGAATTGCGTCCACCGTTGATCTCCCTTTCCGGAATCCGAACTCCGTGCTCCCTCTCCGTGCATTTCGTCAGACTGTTTAGGATGATCCACTTCAAGAGTTTTTCAAGTGTATCCAGCAGGCATATAATATACTAATTGCTATATTTTCCACAAGTCAGGGAAATGACCCTCGTCCAGGCATTTCTGCAGCACCAACCTGAACATGTCCGGACACGCCTCGATCGCTGCCTTCAACGCCACATTGGGGATTCCATCCGAACCGACTTTCTTCACCTGTTCGCCACTGCTACGAGTTTCTAGTTGGTGACGTCTTCCTCTCCGTAAGATTTAGGTGGCGGGTTGTGCTTCGCGAAAAGTCCTTCTACGATAACTTTCAACTTCTCTGAACACATTTCAGCGGGCATCGTTGGACCTTTGATCACGACACGGTATGCGTTGCCCCAGGGGTTAGCATCAGCGTCTCGACACAGCTCCTTAAAACAGTTTGAATTACTCTGCTTTATCTCTCGCTTAAGTGAGGCCCTGGCCCTGCGTTCTTGCTGTTGTTGCTCTCTGGACACGTCTTCTGGCTCTAGAGACAACTAGCGCGGAGGATGTTAACTGCCACTACTAAGCTGAACGCCGTCTGTTATTTGGTTCGAATTTCCTCGGCATGATCGTGTCACATGCTCTCACTAACATTTCTGTCAGCTCGTCTGTGTTCAGATCCGCGAAACCCCTGCCAACACGGAGTGCTTCAAGGAAAAGTTCATTGTCGAAAGCCTTCGTCTTCCACTTCCGGTCGCAAATTCTCGTCCTCCGTACTTACCGAGGGCGGCGACGCATCTAAATCTCAATGATGCTCGAAAAATCTCACACTAGCGAATCAATCTTCTAAAAATCTTCTTTCATTTCTCGCATCTACTTACATCGCGCATCATCTTTTTGCAGGAAAGCTTCAGAATCGTCATCAATCCTCTTTCTATCTACTCAGCGTACGCGCAGCTAGCCACAGCAAACCACAATCTTTCCTGCATCGTAGATAGAGTCGTCCCCCTCGGTACTGCCACAGTATTCCGTTGGCCGATGCCATATCGGATCGCCTGATGGTCGCTATAGGTATATCCTTCGCACACTCGATACGGTTCCGCACTGATTGCAACGTCGCATTTCGTTTCTGTTTGCCAGAGCAGTTGCTGTCGACGCAATGGAGGTTTATTTGGGTTGCCTCCATTATTATTGGCCTGCCATCGCCTTTTTGTATGCTGGGCATTTGAAGCCTCCCGTCGTATGATCGTATCCGTGCTCTTTTTTGCAGAGCATGCACCTCGGTTGCTTCGTGCAGCCTCTTGCAATGTGACCTTTCTCCCCGCGTTTCCTGCACAGATCAGATCTGTCAGGGCCATTACAGCTCCTCGCCTGGTGACCGAAAGCCTTGCACTTGAAGCATCGCTACAGTTGCTTGGTAGCCCGAGGAGTGGCTTTCAGCGAGCACACTCACAACCCCAGCCTTGATCTTGCCATTCTCCAACAGCTTGGTTGCTGCAACTGTTGAAAGCCGTATCACCGCCGTTTGCATGCCACCATACGCCTTCCTCATCCGGATTGACATCGGTACATCTCCCAGATCATAGTGCACTCTCAACGCACTTCTGCTTAAGGTAAACTATTTGGGAGTGAATAGCTCTCCAATCAAAATTCAGAACAGGAAAAACATGACAATCACCATTTCCGGCCACGCCCATCTTCTCCGTTACGGGGAAAGGAACGCCACCATGGATGCTACGGAGTTGGATAGTTGGGTAGGGATGGGTTAGGATTCGCTTAAGCAGGCAATGCGACCATACTAATTGTGTTGTTTTTGGAGGAGCTTGTGTGTAAACCCACGATCTTCTACTCAGTAAGCAAAAGCGGCACCACCAAGCTAGCCGAGCTCCTCAATTTAAATGTTGGGACCTTATTTAGTGAAGTTTTTACAAATACTGATTGAAATATAATGTGAAAAATAAAAAAAAAACATAGTCTGTAGTTAGCCCGCCTTCTCGTGTTTCCTAAGCTGGATCAAAATGCATATCCCAAAAGCAGATGCAATTTAATCCAAATAGTTATGGTAACGTGTGAAGGTGACCAATATGAAATGGTGCAAAGAGAAACGCGGTGATTACGTTGTACGATGAACACAGAATTTGTGGACACATTTACATCAACCGATTTGATATTGTATCAGTATTTTTGCATTAACATTAATAATATTAAATTTTGATACAATCAGCTTGAATTTAACGTCAAAACAGATTTCAATTTGCTCTTTATGGCAGCCCTGTCTCCGGTTGTACACATGCATCATTTTTCCCCATGTGTATGTGTGAGATCCCCCCCAAAGTGAAAAACCCCACGGCACAGCCACAACACAACATAAAACACGACGACAAGACGGGCCTGCCTGGTTCGTGGGGACGGAACCGAACCCAAGGGAGGGAAGGGTGCGCTGAACCACAATATGTAAATTCGTCCACTTTCGTCCAAACAATCTCCCACACACACACCAAATGTGGACATTTTCCCCCAGAACACCCACCCGGTCCCAATCGTCCAGAACCGAAACACTTACCGAGGATGGTCTTCAGGTGTCGCAACCGAGCGGTGGAATCTTTCTTGCTGTCCTGGATCTTGGCCGTCGATTTCTTCAAATCGATGCTGGACTTTTTGGTGAACATTTTGATAGCCTTTCTAGTGCAGGTGGAAAATCACGACAATTTTTCGACTTTTCCGGATTATTCTAACGCCACCAGCTTCCGGAAAATCCAAGTGGAAGCGATTGTTTTTCTACATTTTCACCAATTGAACACAACACACACAGCTTGCTGGGTGCTGCTGCCAGCTAATAAAATGTTGCACTCTTCTGCGGAACCCACAAACGGTACGACGGTATGCAGCGGGGTGCGGGTGGGATAGTGCAAGAGAACCGTGCCTGTTTAACACCAAATATTACGGGATTTTCTCTTCACACCTTGATCACGCTCTATTCCCGAAGTTTCTTCCATTCGATAACACCGCACCTAACACCACCGGGGTGACGTGATCGACATTTTGATGAGCTGCCACGGAACGGGGCACTGGAATTTCACGAAAAAGCACTTGAAACCGAACCGAACTCGCGAGTGTGGCAGGAAAAAGTTTCACTTTGCGTTTTTCTCTATATGCTGCGCTGCGGACGATGACGGTGATGACGAAGAACGTCTTCCACCTTTCGCGTGTGTCTGTGCGTCTGATGATCTGCTCGCGAAAAATTTGACTGACTTTTGTATGGTGTTGTTGTGATTTGACAGCGACAGGCTGCCCGCGCTGAATGTTTCGACGCAAAAACATCAACAAAGAGCGGTATCGGTTCGGTTTGGTCGAATCGGAAGATGGAGTTTTATTTTGTTTTTAATTGGGTTCTTTAATTTTGTCAAATTTAAAAATTACTCCTAAAATGGAACTGATATCCAACATTTCCAATATTTTGGTGCATTGGAACTATTTTAAATAAGTGCGATTACATTTGCAAAAATCATCATATTAGCGCCCCTCTGTTGGACGTTGGGAGCGAGAAGTCAATTTGTTAGTTTAGTGTCAAACAGTGTAGTTATGATTTTGCTTTAAATCTTGATTTAAGCATCGAGATGAAATTCTATGGGTTTGAAAAAAATATCGTTGTGCTCAGAAAACGAAGCTCTTTTAGATTATGTCCCATTTGGGTTGTGTAGGGGTATTGAGGTAAATATATATTCGTTATCTGCATTAAAAATGGAACCGAAATTCAAAATTTCTTCAATTTTGGTACACTGGAACTATTTTAAATAAGTACGATTACATTAGCAAAAATCACCACCTAAGCACCCGTCGGTTGGACTTTGTATGGGAGCGAGCTACCAACGAATAGATTTAATGTCAATGATCAAAAATTTAAATCTTGATTAAAAAATCGAGATTAATGTCTACGGGATCGATAAAAATATCGTTGTGCTCAGAAAATGAATCTCTATCACAGTGATGGAAAAGTCCGCGAAAACTCACTATGACTCGCGAACTTTTCCCTTGGGAAATATCGCGAACTTTTCCAACACTGCTCTATCAGATGATGTATACAAATCGGTATCTTTTTCAAAGTTGAACAACTCAATTCTAACTATTTAAAAAAAAATCCTCAGTCCATCCATCAGGTCATGGCAGTTCTAATTATTTTAAAATTTCTTCAGTCCATCCATTAATGAAAATTCTACCATCCATTAGGTCATGGCAATTATTATTTACCATTCATCAGGTAATTTTTTTTTATCTAGTTCGTTTATTTGGAAGGCTCAATCGCGTTAGCTTTACGGAGCCGATAATTCATTGTTCACTGTGTGTAACAAAATTCACTTAATTCTATGTCTAGTAGGAGTTGGGCCGATTACTCGCGGCTTACTCGAGGTTAGAAGGGTACATTTTCGAAGGATAGGATCAGGGGAGGAGCTTGGGGTAGGGTTTCGTTGTCTCATCAGAGAGTTGTCGCCAGTATGAACGGTAGTGCTGTTCTAGCTTCGTCCGGAGTTCGACCGGCTATGGTGGGTGACCAGTGGGCGACGATGAGACTCATCGAGATGGGGGGACAAGACAAACAAAAACTAATAAAGAGAGACAAAAGACAAAAGGAATTAAATTCTTATACTAGACATTTGAAGAAAAACATAAACGGACTGCATATAGCAGAGATCACGGGTTGCCAACACGTCTCTGATAGGAACATAGGGTTGTCTTCCTTGGGCCTCGAGGGTATTCAAAAGTCGGTCTCTGGCGGCGTCATTATCCGTACATTGCCAAACTGCGTGTTCGATGTCATCGTAACCGTTTCCACACCGACAGATGTTGCTGTCCACGAGGTTTATTCTATTGAGATGAGCATCTAGCGAGTAGTGGTTGGACATAAGTCTACTCATCACGCGAATGAAGTCACGACTTAAGCCCAAGCCTTTAAACCACGCTCTCGAAGAAACATTAGGAATAATTGAATGTAACCACCGTCCAAGATTTCCAGTGTCCCAATCGGTTTGCCAACTCGAAAAGGTACTCTGACGCACTAAATGGTAAAATTCATCGTGTGAAATTTGCCTGTCATACAATTCGCCTTCCTGCGCGCCCACCTTTGCGAGAGACCCTAATAAAAAATAACCATAAACGAACGATAACCCAAATCATTGAACTATTCCACAAATGGTTTGGATGATACCCAGAACACGTCGTTAAGCAAATTTACCATACAATTTTTATTAGGGAATTGACTTGTTGGTACTTTTCAGTAAAAATACGCGGAATAATAATAGGTCGAAGTTGATCGGGAATCCCATGAGTTGCTTGTTTCATGGTCAGATCATATTCAATTGAGGAACTGCGATTGGTGAAGTGAGCACGGTCTGGAGTATAACAAGGAAGACACATATCTGACGATATGTAGTGGTGGTAGATTCTCATAAATCGAGATTGTGTGTTCAGCCCAAGAATTTCTTCAAAATTAGCAATTATAAGTGTGTTTGTCACTCCGCATTTGATTAGTATTCTGAGAGAGAGCTCCCAGAAACGGTTCTGGAGGGGTGTTACTCCTGCCAGAACCTCGAGACTCATGTTATGCGTTGAGTGCATACAGCCTAGAGCAATACGCAGACAACGATATTGAATTCGTTCCAATTTTATTAGGTGACTTTTTCTTGCCGAGAGAAAGCAGAAAGAGCCGTACTCTAGAACAGAGAGAATAGTTCAAGAGCCACATGTGAAAAGGGCATACAAGCTTTTTGTAAACAAACCTTTGTAGGTCCTCTTCTCGCCAACCGAGGGTCGCCCACGCAAACTAACAACATCATCGGGAAGGCGAAACCTTCCCCTATTCGGCGATGTTGATGGTTTGCGTTGGTGTCATATGGGTGGCGAGAAAAGGGTATAAGAATGTTTGTTTACAAAAAGCTTGTATGCCCTTTTCACATGTTGTTCTTGCAGTTGTTTTATAAAGCGTTATGAGGTCTCCCGGATGAGCACCCCACCATGTGCCGCAAATTGAACGGAGAAAGTTGATCCTCTGCTGACATTTTCGCTTCAAATACGTAATATGGGCATTCCAAGTGCACTTTGAATCAAACCAGACCCCAAGGTACTTGAAAGACAATGATTGAGTAATTTTTCTGCCCAAAAGATTAATAGCGAATTCGTTTATTATCGGGGTTGGAACCAGTTCCAACCCAGTGCGAAACCGAACTTTTTGTCAGTGCGAACCTCAACCTGAGCTAGGTTTTAAAAACAAACGAGCAAACTGACGTTTGTCAGAAAACAAGCAGACCCAATCCTGATACCCGATCCAGGTTGGAACTGAATAATAAACGAATTCGCTATAAGATGCATTTGGGCTGGGTACCGCTTTCGAGTAAACACTACCAGTTCAGTTTTCTGCGGCGAGAATTCGATCCCTAGATTCATAGCCCAAGAAGACAAGTTATCTAAGGAATTTTGCAATGGTCCTTGCAAGTCCACGGCATGTGGACCTCTTACGGAAACCACACCGTCATCTGCAAGTTGTCTTAGCGTGCATTGTTCTGCCAAACAGTTGTCGATATCTTTGACATAAAAGTTATAAAGAAGAGGGCTGAGACATGAGCCTTGGGGCAGGCCCATGTAACTAATTCTGGAAGTTGTCAGTTTTCCAAGAGAAAAGTTCATTTGCTTTTCTGACAACAAATTGTACAAGAAATTATTTAAAATTCCAGAAAGTCCACATCTGTGCAGATTGTCTGACAGAATTTCAATGGAAACTGAATCAAAAGCCCCCTTAATGTCCAAGAATACTGAAGCCAATTGCTCCTTGTGCGCAAAGGCCAGTTGAATATCTGTGGAAAGCAGCGCTAGACAATCGTTTGTTCCTTTGCTCTTGCGGAACCCAAATTGTGTATTTGATAGCAAGTTATTTGATTCGACCCAGTGATCGAGTCTCCGAAGGATCATTTTCTCCAACAATTTCCTAATGCACGAAAGCATAGCAATCGGACGGTATGAGTTATGGTCAGACGCTGATTTGCCAGGTTTTTTAATGGCTATTACTTTGACCTGTCTCCATTCAGGCGGTACAATGTTGTTTTCTAGCAAGGAATTGAATAAATCTAGCAAGCGTCTTTTAGCGATATCTGGGAGATTTTTCAGAAGATTGAATTTAATCATATCGCTTCCCGGTGAGGAGTTGTTCGATGAAAGAAGAGCCATAGAGAAATCCAGCATTGAGAATGGTCTATCCAGAGAGCCGCCGCTAGGAGACGCTTCTCGAAGAATATTTTGTGCTGGAACTGAGTCCGGACAGACCTTTTTAGCAAAATCGAATATCCATCGGTTGGAGTATTCTTCACTCTCATTGAAAGATGAGCGGTTACGCATGTTGCGAGCCACCCTCCACAAGGTGTTCATTGAGGTTTCTCGTGAGAGTCCCTCGACGAAATTGAGCCAATAACCGCGTTTTTTTGCTTTGATTAATTGTTTCAGCTTTGTCTCAAGCTTTGAATATTCCTCGAAGTAAGTGGAGGTTTTGTGTCTACACAGCAAAAAAAAATGTAATATCGATCAACGTAATTCAAGCTGATGTATGAAATAATGATGTAATAGCAAAACGCAGATACAATATTACATCAATGGATGTAATTTTGTTCGCAAAATCGATGTACATCGTACAATGTGATATTACACAACCGATGGATTGACCTGGTTGCAGCAGTTTCGATGTAATATTCAACAACTTTTTTTGCTGTGTACGAAAAGCTTTGAAAGCATCAGATTTTTCTACATACAATTTTGTGCATTCTTCGTCCCAACCAGGTGTGGCTGGTCTCCTCTTAAAGGGTGCATTTGGAACTTTTCTTTTTTGTGCTTCCAGTGAGCTTTTGTAAATCAAATCGGCTAGGAATCGATATTCTTCCAATGGTGGAAGCGCATCTATTGATTCGACACCGATTGTCACCGCCGTTGCATATTTCTGCCAGTCGATGTTCCTTGTAAGATCAAATGGAACCCGAGATGGTTCTGCAGAGTGAGGGCCACACTTTATTGAAATGATGATTGGCAAATGATCGCTACCATGGGGATCATTGATAACCTTCCACTGACAATCCAATGCTAGCGATCTTGAACACAAAGATAGGTCGAGTCGGCTTTCTCGAGCCGGAGGTTTTGCTATACGTGTCGCTTCACCAGTGTTCAAAATAGTCAAATTGAAGTCGTCACATAAATCGTAAAAAATAGCCGCTCTATTGTCATCATATAGATCGCCCCACCCAGTACCATGGGAGTTCATATCACCCAGAATTAATACTGGGGATGGAAGAATCGAAACTAGATTCCAGAGTTGACTACGGCTAATGGAGGTTCTTGGTGGAACGTATACTGAAGCTATGCAAAGATCTTTGTTCTTCACATTTATTTGGCAAGCGACGATTTCGACGCCTGATAGAGCAGGAAGGGAAATTTTGTAGAAAGGGTAGCACTTTTTGATCCCTAAAAGTACTCCTCCATAAGAATCGTCTCTATCCAGGCGTATAATGTTAAAATCGTGGAAGTTGAGTTCTTTATCGGAAGAAAGCCATGTTTCACAGAGAGCAAATATATCACAATCATAATTGTGAAGTAAAAATTTGAACGAGTCTAGCTTAGGCACTAGACTACGGCAGTTCCACTGTAGCATCGTGATCATATCTTCAACCTCGTTCGACGAATTATCCATCGAAAGATATGATTGATGCAAGGAGGGGCCATGAAACAGTCAATTGCTTAAGATATGATTCTAGTGTTGGAAGCAAGGCAGAAACTAAGCTTCTAAGAGGGTCTTGTATGTTGAACATATTTAATATGAATTCCACAATGTCCGAAAAAGCTAGCAAACCTCGTTCGGACTTGGATTTCTTTTGAGAAGTTTGAGGAGCAGCTTTTTTGTTTTTCTTTTCTTTGTTGGGTAATGGCGGAAAATTCTTGCTGCATCCAGGGATTGGATCAACAGGAGCCTTCGGTTTTATTTTTTCATCCCCATTACCCTGGGAATTTGGCAATCGTCTGGAGGTGACTTTAGTTTTCTTACGGCGCACTTTCGGGGAGGGGCATTTTCTTTTTGAGGAACCGTCTATTTTTGAAGGTGCGTGTACCACCGTAGAATCACCTTCATCGGATGAGTCAGAGTCCGATTCTTCAACTGACAAAACCGAAAATTGGTTTGCATCTTGGACGGCTGATGCAGCCTTCAACATTTGAGCATATGTCTGCTTGGAGCGTCCAGAGATTGAACGCTGCACTTTATCGGAGTGCTGTTTGTACATCGGGCACTCCTGCAAGGGGTGAGGATTCTCGCCACAGTAAGCGCATTTTACTGATTCTTTGTGGCAAGAATCCTCTTTGTGGTTTTCACCACATTTGCCACAACGAGTTTTGTTGCCGCAATGGCTGGCCGAGTGTCCCAGCCTTTTGCAGTTGGTACAATTATATACCCTCTGTACAAACAGTCGCACCGGAAAAAAGCACCATCAATTTTAACAAAGTTTGGGAGAACTGAACCTGCGAAAGTCACCCGGAACGAGTCTGAATGTTTATAAACTTTTTTACCGTCTAGCAAAGATGCTGAATGCAGTTGCCTTACATCCAGTATCTTCACTAGCGCGGTAGCGAATGTCGAGTTTTTAAAAGTTCCCGAGGCATGTTTCAAGTCCTCGACAGTCAGACTCGCGTCGGAGACCACGCCTTCTATCTCCACATCTCGAGAAGGGATGTAGATGTTATACTCAACACTAAAAAGCTCGTGTTCAGCAATTTTATTTGCCACATCATAAGTCGGTGCTTCTACACGCAGTTTGTTGAATCTTTCTATGTGTACCAAGATTCCCGGATACTTACGCAGCAAATCTCTCGTTATGTCGAGAGTTTTCAAAGGTTTATTTTTGGGCCGAAAAAAGACAACCCATGGTCCTTTCGAAGACGGTTCATAGTATCTGGTTCGCATAACGTAGGCATCGGAAGATGCCATAAGTGTTGCGCAAAAGCGGTGCGCAACCACTTAAGAAGGAAAAAAAATAAAACCTTCACTAATTAATTAATTTTAATTACTAGTAATTAAATTTTTTGCCCGACGTACGAACAAATCAAAAAGAAAAAAAAATCGAAACAAAACAAAAACTTATATCTACTTGCAAAAAGTTGTCTCACTATGACCCATACTCCCCTACCAGGGGTGAGAGACAGAGTCACGCGCCACGAGGCAAAATTAAACTACAATAGGGAGGCAATGGACTTGCAAAATGTATTGTCTAATACTTATGCCGGTTGTAAACAACCTATCAGCCGTTGCAGCTAGATGGTCCGTTTGCTGCTGCTGGTGGTGATGGTTGGTGTTGGTGGGTCGGCACGATGATGTGAAAAAATGGCTTGACGACCGGATGGGTTACCGGGGTGGATAAAAGCTAGATGGCAACTCCAAGGGGCTCGGCCCATGGAATTCCACTTCCTCTGTTGCACACTGGTCACTTGGGGCACCCAATGGGGGGGTGAAAAAACCGCTCGGGCGGAAAAAACACCGAAAAAACTAGATGCCGCGCGACTGAGACCGGAACGTTGTTAACCGACTGATTGTTCAACTAGGAATGGCATCAGGTAATTCTAACAATTTTGTTTGCATACTCTACCATCCATCAGGTCATGGCAATCATTTTACAAAATTTCTTCAGTCATCATGGCAATTCTTATTTACCATCCATCAGGTCATGGTAATTCCATAGAGATCCCGAAGAAACGTGCTCAACTTTTTGGCTTACCTCTGATGGTACTATCTTCGGTCCCAAGCTTGTCGAATCACCCCTCGAAACATAAGAAAAACCAATAACCTCTCATTTTATCTGTCAAACTTTCATAGCGAATCAAAACAAACATTGCGTAGTACTAGAATTTCGACTAGAATAGGGTACGTTAATCGTTTGCTTGGGACCAATAGGCTACTAAAGTGGTGAGCCAATTTAAAATCGTTAGTTTCGTATTGATTGTTGGTAATTCTATGTACCATCCATCAAGTCATGATAATTCTATCTACCATCCATCAGGTCATGGCAATTATTTTTCAAAAAAATTCTTCAGTTCTTCAGTCATTCCACTATACTTACACTATCGTACCAACTGCGCCATTGTCGTGACCGGACCGAGGTTTCCAGCCTCGGCCACACGAATTAATGGTGCAGCTCCCACGGCTGCGGCAGCTTCCAATCCTGCTGCTATTGTTGCTGCTGTTCTTTCTCCGTCTCCAAAATTCGTTACAAGAATCTCGTCAACGAGCTTAGGGACCTCATATCTCGATGAACATTTCAAATGGTCCTATCTGCTTTGATCGATTCTCTTCATCGACTTTCTCTTTTCATAACCACTGCTATGCAAACAGATTTCGCGCTAATTCTACCACATAGTTTGATAAAGGAGGTTCTTATCTAGCGCCCAAAACGTCAAATACATCAGGGAAAGGTTTTGCAGCTGGTGTTATTGACGAAAGAGAAAGTCGATGAAGAGAATTGATCAATGCAGATATGACCTTTTGAAATGTTTATCTAGATTTATACCTGCTAGCTTATCAAAATTCTCGAACCAGTGAAGGCCGGCGCACAATAGATACGTTTTCGGGTTTTTTGACAGATAATCCATGGGCTAACTGTCAAAAAACCTGAAAACGTATCTATTGTGCGCCGGCCTTGATACCCGCATAAGCGCAAACCATAAATTTACCTTACCTAAAATGGTTAAAATTGTTTATAATCCCTGCTAAACTTCAACTGAAATGGTTATGGAACTTTACATGAACGTTTAATGATAAAGTTTTAACCTTAAGTATTATAGTTTTTTGGAAGTGGACCTTACAAATAATGGGTTGTTAAGAACCATTACCATTCAAAATTCTTGTTTTCTCCATACATTTTCGGAAAGAAAACTATACTTAAACCTTTTAACTTATGGTTTGAGAACATTAATGGTAATGGTTATGGTAACCAGTAAGGTCCATGAATGGTTTTGTAACATCGATCAACTTTATGTGGAATATATCGCGAATTGGTTGCCTGTAAATTACTGATTACCAATTATTCACGATATATTTCACGTAAAGTTGAGTGATAATACAAAACCATTAATGGACCTTACTGACTACCATAACCATAACCATTAATGTTCTCAAACCATAAGTAAAAACGTTCTAATATATAGTTCTCTTTCCGAAAATGTATGGAGAAAACAATAATTTGGAATGTTAATGGTTCTTAACAACCCATTATTTGTAAGGTCCGCTTCCAAAAAACCATAATACATAAGGTTAAAACTTTATCACACAAACGTTCATGTAAAGTTCCATAACCATTTCAGTTGAAGTTTAGCAAGGATTATAAACAATTTATAACCATTATCGGTAAGGTCATGTGATGGTTCGCGTTTATGCGGGTATACAGTTTACATACGGTCTATCACGCTCACTCGATTCTACTCATTCTTTCTTCCACACTAACTTTCTCTACTACAGTATATAATCAACAATCAATACGAAACTAACGATTTTAAATTGGCTCACCACTTTAGTAGCCTATTGGTCCCAAGCAAACGATTAACGTACCCTATTCTAGTCGAAATTCTAGTACTACGCAATGTTTGTTTTGATTCACTATGAAAGTTTGACAGATAAAATGAGGGGTGAATCGATTAGCTTGGGACCGAAGAGAGTACCAGAGCTGAGCCGAAAAGTTGAGCACGTTATTTCGGGACCTTCTAGTCTTATAGCGAATTCGTTTATTATTCAGTTCCAACCTGGATCGGGTATCAAGATTGGGTCTGCTTGTTTTCTGACAAACGTCAGTTTGTTCCTTTGTTTTTAAAACCTAGCTCAGGTTGAGGTTCGCACTGACAAAAAGTTCGGTTTCGCACTGGGTTGGAAGTGGTTCCAACCCCGATAATAAACGAATTCGCTATTAGAGTTACCTCTATGATATAATTGCATTATCTTCCTAATATGAGTCACGTGATTGGGGAATCAACCCGAATGAAAAAGAAAGCACTCTTCCACACAAATCAATCGAAGCTGTATTTCATATTATTAAATCATAAAAAAAAAACACACACAAAGCCAATTTCCTCCAATTCAGTGTCCACGCTGTTGCGTCACGTTGACGATCGACCCGTGGCCGGGATAGGTATATTTCCCGGCCACGTCGGAAATGTTGACGCATCCCAGCTCGTTCGTATCTTCCCGGACGCCAATCAGCTGCTTCAGTTCGTGGTGTCTGCACTTGTCATGGTAATCGTTCAACTTAACGCATTCTCCCTCAAATTCGACCATTTGGGCATCCGCTCGGTGACATCTGTTCGGAACGCATTCCGGCTGCTTGGCCTCCTTCCTTAGGACGAGCATGGTGTTTCCTGTGCAGTACCCTTTGGTGAACAGTGGGTGGCACTGTCTGGTCGGCGGGTGGTAAATGAAGGCTGGAATGGATTAGATTTGGGTGGATTAGATCAGATGGTCACGTGCATGAATTGTACGTCATTTCAACGGAAATTCGGTTCCCGGAAAGCCGTTCCCCGGAAAACCGTTTTCCGGAATGTACAGTTTGCCGGAAACTTCGTTTCCCAGATAACTTTATGCTTTACTGTAAATACTATTCAAATAAGTCTGCACATTGCAGACGAAATACGCGGATCTGTCAAGGAAATCAGGTAGTGGAATGAAATGGAAATTACTAATCCTTATATTCTAGATAGAGTTGGAGTTTGTACCGTAGGAATGAAGTGGAAAGGTAGATCTGCTTGTCGAAAGTATCCTCTGTGTTCGTATCACTGGTCGCACTGCGGAAAACCTGATTGGAGCAAAACTGACGCTCTTTCCCCCGACAAACGAACATTCTGGGCAGGACTTCTCTCGACAGCCAGGACACGAACTTCTGCAGACAGGTGAGCAAACACCCGGCCGTCAACAACCAGGACGATTGCTACATTTTGGTCCTTCTCTCGACAGGTGAGCAAACACCCGGCCGTCAACGAACAGGACGATTGCTACAAGTACGTATACTGGCCAAATTGATTCCCAACAGTCGACGATGAGTTGTACACGAGGTGCTGTGGTTCCGGAGCGATCCGATCACGTACAATGAGGCGTTGAGTAGACCAGACCAAGAACTATGGATGGCGGCTATGCGAGAGGAGATCACTGACATCACTGATTGCGATAGAATAATACGTAAGCGCAAGTCCATTTCCGGGAAAACGCTATGCGATACATCGAAGCCATGCCATATATTTCGAGAACAAGTGAACATTTAGGACTTGGACCACTCACATCCAAATGTCAACTTGCTATTTTTTTAAATGTTACTTAATTAGTCCCAATGATGACTTTCCACGTGGGAAAACATGTTCCCGAACACATTTTAAAAATAAGGCTCACCCTGCAGCAGCAGCGAGATTTGCAAAGGATAGGAAAAAGGTATGTCGACGCAACCAACAGCTTGACGAGGCGTTACGCGAGTCGGGAAAAGCCGAAGAAACGGATGAAGAAGTTCCTGTGTGTAGTGAACTCGTCTAAACCTCACTTGGAGAGTGAGAGCTCTGAAGAGAATGAGTCCCACAAAGGGAAGTTGAGTATGTAAAGGAACAAGAGAAATATACGAATTCAGAACTTGTTAGACAACCCACCAAACTAGACGTGTTTACTTTAGTGTCGACGAGGTGAAATAGTTTTTTTTTTCCAAGTATTTTTATAAGTTTAAAAAGTGGAAAAGTATTTAATTTATTGCGTGCATGAGAATAAATTGAACCTTTGAAGTGAATTTTGCGAACCATCTGGTGAAGATTTGGTGTGGCTTGGAGTAAAACCAGTAAAACTGCATGTAAACTCGGCGTAAGTTATTTCTTTTGTGTGGGAGAACAAAAGATTTTGATGTGCCAAGAGCATTCTTTTTCTATTTCCCTTTTTAATCGCTAAATGTTGTTCTGAGACCAAGCTGTTTAGCTTTTGTGTTGCATTTTTAATCCAGAACAAAATTAATCGGCATTTTGTGAATTTCTTTGAACAAAAGAAAAATCGCCATTTTGTATTACTAAATGATTAAATTTCGCCACTTAAAGGGGAAATTCCCGCCATTTTGTACGGTTACAAAGCATCTTTAGTGATTAGAGGTTCTACAATTTTTCCTCTCATTTTATCATACAGCACCTTGTTTTTTGGAGAAAGACAAAGCGCCCAACACTACACAAGCTATTATCATAGAGGTAACTCTAAGACCACTGGGTCCCGAAGAAAATCATTATTATTTTTGGCTCACTCAGTACCAGAACAACGGTCCCAAGCAGTCCCAAGCTATTTCACTCACCCCTGCATGTTGTGCATGAATCCACACACCCCTCATTTTATCTGTCAAACTTTCATAGCGAATCAAAACAAACATTGCGTAGTACTAGAATTTCGACTAGAATAGGGTACGTTAATCGTTTGCTTGGGACCAATAGGCTACTAAAGTGGTGAGCCAATTTAAAATCGTTAGTTTCGTATTGATTGTTGCTATTATCGCGATTCTCACAAATTCGTACCGATCTCACCACCACTGTTGCATTGAACCGGTTGGCCCGATTCAGTTCAGCTGTCAGACGTCAGTGAGAAGAACGTGTGAAGAGAGTCTCATCAAGTGCAAGTGAAAACAGCATCATTGTTGCATCTGCATGCGTACACCAGTGGAATTTGGTGGCGTGACCTCTACGACCGGCTTAGGAATCGAAGGTTTTCGAAAGGAGGAATTGCGAGATTGAGAAATTTCGCCAGTGAATGTTTTGCAGAGCCCGCTGGTCTTGCTGTTGTTGCTTGCTGGAACCGCTGTTGCTGCTGGAAGTGCTGTTGCTGCTTGAATTGCTGTTGCTGCTGGTTGGAATTGCTGGATCGTCGTTCGATTGCAGTGATCGATCCGCTGCTGTTGAATGTTGCTTGCTGGCTGATTGGATTCACGGTGTTGTTTGCTGGATTGGATTTGGATCGTTTGGTGGAGCCTATTTTTGCCGAGTGGAGGAACCGTTAGTGTTTTGTGTTTGGTTTAGAAACCAAACCGTATCAGGTATGTGATTTAATTTTTATATTTTATTTTGTTCTTGTTTATTGCTACCTTGATTGCTACACAACTTAATTCATGAAGTGTTTTTTTTTTAAATGAAATATCGTTTTTTTTAAACTGCGACATTTATTTATTTTTTTTTTCTCAAATAAATTTTGTGAAAAAAATTCACTGTTTCATTGAAAGGATGTCGACTGCTGCTACTGAGCCATACCTACCGGGTTCTATTCCGTTTGTTGAATACCTTGAACAGCTGCATTGGGTTTTTAAAGCGAATGAATATTCAGATGAAAAGTACAAGACAAAATTTTTAGCTGTTTGCGGTCGGGAAGTTTATTCTGACTTAAAGAAACTTTTTCCTGGTCAAGACTTTGAGCAGTTGAATTACAAACAAATAATTGATGAACTGAAGAAGCATTACGATAAGACCGACTCCGACGTTATACACAGTTACCGTTTTTGGACAAGGAAGCAGGGTAGGAATGAAACTTCTGAAGAATTTGTTTTGAACGTCAAAGTTTTAGCTGAGTTATGCAATTTTGGAACATTTAAAGAGCGAGCGATCAGAGATGTTTTGGTGATCGGGGTTTATGATCAAAATCTTCAAAAGCGTTTGTTTGATGAAGAAGATTTGACGGCTGCAAAAGCAGAGCGGATTATTTTGAGCCAAGAATTGGCAGCTAACAGAACTCGAATGGTGAAGAATGATAATGAAAACAGATCTGGTGTTATTGCAAGATTAGGTCGCAGACCTGACCGGTTTGATTCTAGGCGTAGACCTGATCGGTCTGCTTCTAGGCAAAGAGATAGGAGTGTTAGTCGAAGCAATGATAGAAATCGCTCATTTTCATCCAGGAGTAGATACGATGATAGAAGAAGAACGCATTCTGGGAAGCCGACATTTTTATGTTCTTTTTGTAAGAAAAAAGGACACACTAGGAAATATTGCTACCGATTAACAGGGAAGAGCCCGCGTAAAGATTTCCGGAGTGTTAAGTTTGTAGATTCGCCTAAACTTCCTATTTCAGAAACTTCAGGTCTTTTTAAACGTCTTAAAAAGGATTTGAATTCGGATAGTGAGGAGGATACAAGCATGAATTGCATGATGATCTCCTCAATAAATAGAATAAATGAGCCGTGCTATGTTGAAGCTACTATACAAAGAAAGAGATTGACTAAGGAGGTCGATTGTGGATCGGCAGAAAGTGTAATATCCGAGGAACTGTTCTTGAGAAACTTTAAAAACGTAGCAATTGAACAGTGCAATAAAAAGCTAGTTGTGATAGACGGTAAAAAGCTTAAAGTTCTTGGGAAAGCGGAAGTCCAGGTGCAGCTAGGAAACAGAACGAAACAACTTAATTTGATTATCCTACGTTGTGAGAACGATTTTGTGCCGCTTATGGGGCGAACATGGCTTGACATTTTTTACTCTGGATGGAGAAACACTTTTAGTAGCCCAGTTACTCAGCTAGAACAAATCAACGCACTCAAGGATGAAAAATTAGTTGACGGGATAAAAAGTCTCCCTCGGCGGCAGGATCATTTCTGCTCATAGGCGCCAGATCAAAGCACCAATACTTAACGAAATAGATTCTCCGTTTTCGATGGTGGAATTCTCACTTGCTCTCCTCTCATGTAACAACTCAGCTCCAGGAATGGATAGAATCAAGTTCAACTTGCTCAAAAATCTCCCAGACGTCGCGAAGAGACGCTTGTTGAACTTATTCAATCAATTTCTGGAGCACAACATTGTTCCGGATGATTGGAGGCAAGTAAGAGTTATCGCCATTCGAAAACCCGGTAAACCCGCGTCGGATTATAACTCGTACCGTCCCATCGCGATGCTGTCCTGTATACGGAAATTGTTGGAGAAAATGATTCTTTTTCGTCTAGACAAATGGGTCGAGTCGAATGGTTTACTTTCAGATACGCAATTTGGATTTCGGAGAGGCAAAGGAACGAGCGACTGTCTTGCGTTGCTTTCAACTGAAATTCAACTGGCCTATGCGCAGAAACAGCAAATGGGTTCAGTTTTCTTGGATATTAAGGGGGCTTTTGATTCTGTTTGTATCGATGTCCTTTCGGATAAACTCCACGATAGTGGGCTTTCACCAATTATGAACAACTATTTGAGCAACTTGTTGTCTGAGAAATATATGAGCTTTTCTCATGGAAACTCGACAACTTCACGAATTAGTTACATGGGTCTCCCCCAGGGCTCATGTTTAAGCCCCCTTCTTTATAATTTTTACGTTAAAGACATTGATGGTTGTCTTGATGAAAATTGCTCGCTAAGGCAGCTTGCAGATGACGGCGTTGTGTCCGTTATAGGGCCAAGTGCACCGGACCTGCAAGGACCATTGCAAGATACCTTAGACAATTTGTCTACTTGGGCTATGAAGCTGGGTATCGAATTCTCTCCGGAGAAAACTGAGTTGGTTGTTTTTTCTAGGAAGCATCATCCTGCACAGTTACAGCTTCAACTAAAGGGTAGAACAATCACTCAAAGTATATCTTTCAAGTATTTAGGTGTCTGGTTCGATTCCAAATGCACATGGGGAAAACATATTGCGTATCTGAAACAAAAATGCCAACAAAGAATCAATTTTCTTCGTACAATTACCGGAACTTGGTGGGGAGCACACCCGGAAGATCTGATCAGGTTGTACCGAACAACCATCCTTTCGGTTTTAGAGTACGGTAGCTTCTGCTTTCAATCCGCGGCGAAAACACATATCTTGAAGCTGCAACGAGTTCAATACCGTTGCCTCCGAATCGCGCTTGGCTGTATGCACTCGACGCATACGATGAGCCTCGAAGTACTCGCGGGTGTTCTCCCACTGACAGATCGTTTCGCTGAGCTGTCTTTCCGGTTCCTCATCCGTTGTGAAGTATTGAATCCTTTGGTAATAGAACACTTTGAGAAGCTGCTCGACCAAAATCCTCAAACAAGATTCATGAGTTTGTACTATGAGTACATGACGCTGGAGGTTGGTCCTTCTTCATTAATCTCCAATCGTGATTGCTTCCAAGCCTTCTATAGTTCCTCTGTAAATTTTGATCTGACCATGATGCAAGAAATCCATGGAATACCAGATCACCATCGGTCGATGGTTGTTCCCTCAATTTTTGCAATCAAGTACCACCATGTAAGTAACGATAAAAGATTTTTCACAGATGGGTCAACCATAAATGCTTCCACTGGATTTGGTGTATTTAATCAATTTCATAGCGCCTCCTATAAACTGCAGAAACCATGCTCCGTATACGTTGCGGAACTCGCAGCTATATTTTACGCAGTAGAGCGAATTGCCTCACTACCTTCTGACCATTATTTCATTTTTACGGATAGTCTTAGCTCATTGGAGGCTATTCGTTCAATGAGGCCGATGAAGCACTCCTCGTATTTCCTGCCTGAAATACGATCTAAACTGAGTGCTTTATCTAACTGCTCCTATACTATCACCTTAGCTTGGGTCCCATCTCATTGCTCAATTCCGGGTAATGAGAAAGCGGACTCATTGGCTAAGGTGGGCGCTATGGAAGGCGATATTTTTGAGCGACAAATCGCCTTCAACGAATTTTTCTCCATTGCTCGCCAGCAAGTCCTCATCAGTTGGCAACAAAAATGGAATGATGGTGAATTGGGAAGATGGTTACATTCTATTCTCCCACAGGTGTCGAACAAACCATGGTTCAAAGGGTTGGACATGAGCCGCGACTTTATACGCGTTATTTCAAGGCTTATGTCCAATCACTGCTCGTTAGACTCGCACTTCTATCGAATTGGGCTCTCAGGCAGCAATTTATGTGCGTGTGGCAGTGGTTATCACGATATCGAGCATGTTGTTTGGTCGTGTACCTTACACCGTATTGCCAGATCTGAGTTATCCACATCCCTCAGGGCCCGAGGAAAACAACCCGCGATACCCGTTAGAGATGTCTTGGCGAGCCGAGACCTTGACTATTTGAATTTAATTTATGTGTTTTTAAAACGGATAGATTTGAGGATTTAGAAGTTAGTGTCATCTTGTGTTCTCCCAAGTTGTTAGCTACCCATCGGTGTACCCCCATGTTTGTCTTTTTCATCAGAGTGTCGCCTAGTTCGAGATCAAGAGCACATTGCTCTCCAAACCTTGTGTTCACAATCCCTACCCTGCCATCCATTTGTTACAATTTGTTACCCCTAACCTCGAGATAGCCGCGAGTAATCGGCCCCCGCTTTACTAACGTTAGTTTTAAGTAATTTTGTTATCGAAACAATGAATATCGGCTCCGCAAAGCTACAGCAAATGAGCCTGGAAAAATAAACGAATTATTAAAAAAAAAAAAAAAAAAAAAAAGGCACCAATACATTTTTGCCGGAAAACGAAGAGAAGTGACGTTTTCCAAGGAGAGAATTTAGTTGAACCAGCACCAGCACAACAAAACGATTGTAACATTAGAACTAGCAAAAGAAAACGAAACCAGGATGAAGAATACTTCGGGGAAGATGCGGAATCAGAACCAGAATTTTATGGTTTCGCTGCTGATTCGTTTATCTACATCGAGGAAGAACCCCTATCGAATGAATCGACTGAACTACCACAATTTTCGCAACCTGTGGAATCGATTAGAAAATCTAAGAGAAAACATAAGAAGCGAAGAAAAGAATATTTTCACTATTATTAATAGTATCGAACATTGTTTTAAATCAATTCAAATTTAGTAAATTTTTGAATAAGCAATTCAAATATTTGACAGAACCTTCTGTTTTCGATTTATGAGTTTTTTTAAGTGGATTAAAAGCTATTGAATTTACAAGTATTTATTCAATTAAAGTATTTTGTATTCCAAACTTAAGGAAGGAGGAGTTGTAGTGAACTCGTCTAAACCTCACTTGGAGAGTGAGAGCTCTGAAGAGAATGAGTCCCACAAAGGGAAGTTGAGTATGTAAAGGAACAAGAGAAATATACGAATTCAGAACTTGTTAGACAACCCACCAAACTAGACGTGTTTACTTTACTGTGCTCGCGGTTTCAGATGAAGGATATAGACCCAGAGAAGTTCTACTTAGGACTTAAAATCAGCAGGGATCGAGAACATGGTGAGTTGTCCCTCGACCAACAAAGCTACATCGAGGACGTGATAAACAGGTTTCATATGGCGAGCTGTGATCCTGCTGTTAAACTATTTGAAGCTAGTGAAGGGTTGGACAAATCGATGTCACCACAAGCACAAGTACATCCCGAGAACCTAGCACGTGGACATACGATACCATTTTGTCCACGAAGCAATCGATAATGGGTCGGTCATGGTGAACTATGTTAACTCCAAACATCAAGCCACTAGTTAAAGCCGGGATCGTGACCCAGAAGCGGTTTCTAGGAATCGAGGATTAGGGAGGAGTGTTCACGATCAAGTAATCGACGATTTGCATAGCAACCGATGTTTGTTACCGCGATAAATGAAATTTTCATTCCACTACTAACGGTTAAACTAAAAAGCCTGAATTTATTAAAGAGACGACATGTCAAAATTAGAACATTCGTTTGTCTGTCAAAGTCATAGGAAAAGTCATTCCAATCAAAGCAGAAGACCTGTCAAATGGATAAGATGTCGTCTCTTTATAAATTCAGGCTCCTCTGAAGGTCAAGCCTATAAGATCTAGTTTCACTTTGATATAGTTACATATACAATTCATAGGAGGATCCAAGGGGATGCCTAATGAATTTTCAAATAAAGTACCTCAACGTTTTGTTATGTTTTGCTGTTATCGTGACCATTTTTCCAAGTTTGTGCATTAGGGTGGTTCAACTTTACAACTCCCTGTTCCCCACTGCTCTTTCAATGCGTATTGAGGTTCCCAACAACTGTGCAAAATTTGAACAAATTTGGTTATAATCTCGATTTGCGGGAGAATTTAGTATAGCCATGTTATACTTTTCTTAAATGTTGTCCTATTGTGTACCGGGAGAGTAAAAAAACTGTTGGATTTGACAGCTCCATTCCGTTCAAAACGGATATCCCATAGAATATCAAACAATGTTTGTATTGGAAATTCCGAGGGAAACCCGTTTACGAACGAAACACCGAACAGGGTTGATAAACATGTGTATGTTTACAATACTTTGATGTTACGTTTAATTATTGCCGCTACAGTTGAATACTGGAATAACCCACTAGCAAAAATCGATTTTACTCTTGTTCTATATACGCTATACCGAGCGTTATACATAGCACAATGATGCGCTATACAGCGCACTATTTTCGACACTATGTATAACGTATAGAACGAGATCGATTTTCGCTAGAAGCGACAATATGTCATTTTAAGATTTGAGGACAAAATTAGAATTTGTATCCTGAGAAAAAATGTTCGGCATACTTTCCGGGAAAAAGTAAGTTCCGGTAAATGACGTACAATCGTTGGAATCTGTATCAAAATTGATTCAGATGGACATGGCCAACTCGATGATAGACAGTTTAGTTCAGTTTTATATCGTTGGGTGGTGTGCGTGTACTGTGTTAAGAATATGCCTCGAGATTTTAACCCAGATAATAAAATGTGATTTTTTCACCAATGAGAATAACTCAGAGCGAGGTCACGCTATGGAATCGTTAGGACATCAATTCAGCATATCGTTAATCCTGATGCAATCCCAACGCTTTTATCCAACATCCCAATGATTTCTCGCGGAAGTCCAGATGTGTTCTCGGCTTTCATTAAATCAAGTATTACGTCAAAATATTCCTACTCATCTGGCATTAACAGAGTTGCATCGTCGGGCGCTCAATCATGCTCATGCTCATGCAATGAGAATAACTCAGAGCGAGGTCACTTCTACTCAGTTGTATGAGAAATTTATAAAAACTGCAAGATGCACAGCGCTGAGTTCCTGCAGTGTTTAGATATTGCTCCATACCTCTGAGTAGAAGTGACCTCGCTCTGAGTTATTCTCATTGGCCATGTGTGTGTGTTGAAACGTTCGAACTCCTCCGCTGCATAAGCATAGCGGAAGAATGAAAGAGGCAAAAAATTCACATTGCTGGACCTTTTCTCCACGACATTAAGCTACACAGCGATGCCGAATCAAAACCGAAGGTTACTTAGCATTTTGCATATAGACATAGAGCAATACTGCCGCTATTCGCATAACAGTCCCAAGTTGTATGGATTTCCTACCTACATGAGACCGTGATGCGAATAGCGACACTATACTGAATGCATGATAATCAACGGAGAAGAAAAATCCCCGACTGTTTCGACAGTTGATAAGACAACTGGAACGACATCAGCGACGAAGAGTACGCAACAGGTTGCATATTATTTAGCAGTAATCTGCAGCGCAAATTATTTACCGGCCAAAACAATTCAACATCAAGCGTTTAGGGCAAGGGACATCGCAGTGTGCCGCTAATGTCATAAAGTGTAACCATTAGCAACGCGATGACGTAGAAAGACTATTATTATGTACGTTTGAATTGGTCACGATCAACCAGGTGTAAAATTAAAACATCAATTGCCTCGGAACTTTCAGTATGCAACAGATGGGAAAATCAATACCTCTGACGTAAATGCTAACTTTGCGATATCACCGTCAAGTGGAAAGCAAGCTAATGGGTTACTTACTTGGTTTACAGTCACAGACCCAGTCGGTTTCCTGATCGCCCGGGTAAAGTATCTCGTTTTTCTGACAGCGGTTCGGGATGAACACCGGCGTTCGATTCTGTCACATTGGAAAGCATTGTAATTGATGGTCGTACAGGTATTCGTCACTACTCACCCTAGCATTCTGCTTTGATTCGATATTGGACGGATCTTCCGGATAGCCAAACAGTTCACCTTCACCGAGTGGATTTTCACGTGTGTTGTTTTTGTAAGCGGGTGTTTTTCCGGAGGTCAATCCTTAAAATAAAGTTAACATAGATAAGGCGTCTAAAATTAGAACATCCGTGGTCCGGTAATAAGAATCAGTCGTGGTGTCCCAGAACTGGAAAAACCTGACCGTTCAAGGCTACCGTCCCAAGAAGGATCTGATTTAGCACGTTTTTGCGTACCTTTGGCCCTATCTTCTGGCGTTCAATTTTTTAAACTTACCATTGCTAACCGACAGTTGCTGTTGCTGATCAACACGGCCATTCGAATGCTGAGGAGCCGCACTGGCAAATATGGCCAGGCTTATAACGACGACTACACCGAAAATCAAACGCTCCATTTCGAAGAAAACTACTCCTGCTGCGAACGTCTCCAATCGAAGATTACCAAACTCAGCCAAAACTCTCTACACTGTGCAGCTGCCCGAAGCTGGATGATGGGAATTTCCCAGACTCAGAACTCGTGGACCGGCCGACGACGACGACTCACTGTGTGTAGATAGTATCAATAAATGCTCACAAAACTGGTATTGATGCCGCCGACTCTTGATCGGAGCGAAGCAAAACACAAAACTTGATTATATTAGAGGGCGACGCTTGTGTGCACGCGGGAGCACTATCGTTTATGAAGTCCTCTTCTGACTAGATCCGCAACTCGACTGATCGGTCGACGAAACCGGTCTGGAGCAAGAGAGCTTGATTCGGTCGCGATCGCATCACCGTCGTGCGACGACGTTATCAATGGATCACTGTAGGATTGACTCTGAGTTTGTCCTGGCCCGGCGCGAGAATCATTCATTAGAGGCACTCCCATCGTTCTCGCGCACCCATACAAGTGCAAGAGGATCGTTGCTTCTTTATTTACTCGATCAGAATGACATATTCAAATAATGAATGAGCGCGAAGGCGCGCGGGATGGGATTGGAGAGGATTAGATCGGGAATTACTTGCTTCGAGGAGGCTGAGGGCAAGCAGCCAACCAACGGTTCTAGTTGTAATTGTTTGACACCGACCGGCCCTGGGGTGATAAGAATTTTACGATCCTCTGAATAAATTGCTGCTCCTAAGTCCGAAGTAAGTAGCTATAGTATTATCGATGGCTTTACTTAATTTAGGTATACATCTTTAAGTATTTGCATACACCGGAGGTAGTCTACAACCTGTTATGGGCACAACCCCTAATTATATTATCCAGCGATGACGCGTGCGTACAGAATACAATTTTAGAACTATAATTAGAACAAAAAGGATAAAAAAAACAGAGAAGAAGTAGAAGAAGAAACCCAGCAAAGCACTGATTGTCGACGGTAAGGTGAGAGAAGATCCAAAGTTGAAGAAACTAGGGGACAAGGTGGTCAAAACCAGGCCACCCATGAAAGGCGATATGCTCTTTCAGTTGAAGAAAAAGCCGTCGATCAAGAGCTCAACCTACAAAGAGTTGATTAAGAAATCGGTAGGTGCCGTGACAACCGTGAGGGCGGGCTCTATACCAGGGGACAGGAATCTGGAGGTTGGAAGATGTTACAATCCGGATAAAGAAGGCGTATGGCGGCTATACAACTTTCGACAAAATGCAACTAACAGCTTAAGCTGTTCGAGACAAACAGACATAGCAGACTAGCATATTTTCCATCAAACACGCATTTACCGGTAAATGTTTTTGACGTAGGACTACATCTGTGATTTTGTGAAAACCGAAAATGGAACATGTAACAAAAATATGAAAGATTTTCAACGTTTATAACTCAGCTGTCCCTGGACCAATTTCAATAATTTTATCACCAATCGATTAGAAATATTTCTACGCATCTGTTAAATTTCAAGAGTTTATCATTTTTCAAATTGTCACTATTGGAAATTGCACGAATGCCTGCGAAAAGCGATTTCGCTAACAGATTTCAAAGTTGAATTCCATCCGGTCTCACGGTAAACGATAAGCTCCGGGCCCGGCAAGCAGATAGCTATCGGATCGGATTCAGTTCCAATCACCGTGTGTGGGAGTGTCCGGTCGTCGGCATCAGCAGCAGTGCTTTCGACGCGTGGCGTTGAACATTGTTCGACAGTACACAACGAAAGGCTGCATGCAAACAGTGAGCTGCAGCCCACATGAGCATCCATAGAAGGAGGAAGTACCCGTACCGCTATTGATCGGATTCAGTAGCTCTTCGTGAGTTGCTGTGGGCCATCTATATTACTCAACCATCACGACAAAGCGGTCCTTTTCAGGACCACCATAAATTTTTAAAAGAGTATTTTTTAGACATTTGTCGAGTTCATCAATCGGATGTCAGTTCTCATATCAAGATAGAGCTGGAATTAGGGCGTAACAGCTTTTGTAAACAATGACTTTTTTCGATGATGTCTTGAAAGTCAAGGTTTGCCCACACAAATTTTACATCACCACCAGGTAGGCTAAGACTTCCCCTACCCGACGGTAATGTTGGTTTGCGTGGGTTTGCGTGAGCATGTCTTGGATTCCTAAAAATTGTCGAGAGAAGTCATTGTTTACAAAAGCGATTACGACTAATTCCAGCTCTATCTAGATATGTTTCAATCTAACATACCATGTACTTTAAGGCAACATTGGGGGTGCAATTTAAAAAAAACCAAAGCCGGTCGTGGCATGAAAGTTGTCTGATTTTGATCCAGAGATGATGGATTTTAATTCTTAATTCGCCAATCGATAGGATTTTTTCTACGAATCTGTTAAAATTAAAACTTTATCATTTTTCAAAATGTCGCTATTGAAAATTGCACGAATGTGCAACTGTTGCTATAAGGATAATTAAAATTATCACAGATTGTCTGCGAAAACCGATTTCCCTAACACGGATTTCAAAGTTGAATTCCATCCGGTCTCAACAAACGGTGTTTATTCAATCACCGCGTGGTGAGTGGTGGTGTTCTTCAGTACACAACGACATGCTGCCTGCATGCAGCGAGTTGCCGACCACATGAGCATCCATAGAGGAAGAAGAAGCCGCACCGCTATTGATCGGTATCAGTAGCTCTTCGTGAGTAGGTATGGGCCATTTCAAGCGCGTCATACTAAAGAGTATAAATAGAGAGAAGCCCGCTCGAATTCCTATTTCTACACAAAACACCAGCTTCTGCTGTAGTTAACAAATAAGATTTATAATATAAGACCACGTAGGCCTACGTGACCATTGCGTACAACCTAGAAACACTGGAACAAGAGACCAGCGGAGAAAAAAAAACATGATTTAGGCAACAAGATAAACATCAAAGCAATCCTGGCATCATTTGCATTTGTAACTGCTTGCGAGTGACTTCGCCAATGCACCGACGAGCGAGTTCATAAGTGATTGTTAAACGATTTTAATACTATAGAGGTAACTCTAAGACCAGAAGTTCCAGAAGAAACGTGCTTAACTTTTTGGCTCAGCTCTGGTACTATCTTCGGTTCCAAGCTAATCGATGCACCCCTTGAAACATAGGAAAATCCACGAACCCCTCATTTTATCTTTTAAACTCTCATAGCGAATCAAAACAAACATAGTGTAGTACTAGAATTTCGACTAGAATGGGGTACGTTAATCGATTGCTAGGGACCAATAGGCTAGTCAAGTAGTGAGCCAATTTAAAATCGTTAGTTTCAACCGGTTGGTGCCACCATATATTGAGCGAAATGCCCGTGACAGTGTACTCAGCAGATGGCGTTAGTATTTTAGAGAATATGTTTTACAGAGAAAAATATTCAATACGTTATGTCTGTTTGTTTGTGGCTACTTCACGGATTACCCAGCAACTGGAGAGATGCTTTAGGTACATGGGCATCGATCACTAGGCAAGAAACTGCGAAGGCTTATACAGATTTAAAATGTGCAGAAGATGCGATGAGAAGCGTGTAGTGGTAAGCGTGATTACCTTTCACCCCAGGAGACCTGGGTTCAATCCCAGTTGTTCCCCGGTTCATGAGTTGATGGGTCGATAGGTAGGGTCCAGGTGTGGGCGTCGGTAGCATTGGTGCTCAGCACGGAAAACAAGATGAGAAGCGTCACTTTGCAAGAGACTGCAGACCAGTTCCAGGATAAAAAAAAAAAATAAATTCTCTTCATCGACTTTCTCTTTCGTTAATAACTTGGGTACAGAACCGTTTCTTGTCGTGTTTGTCGAATTAGAAGCTTGAGATAATAGCTTCTTTTATCGATCTGTGTGCTGAAAATAGCTGAGAATGTCTTAACCTCGGTCTTAACATGGCCGTGAAGATGCAAAGAGAAAGTCAACGAAGAGAATCTGTCAATGTTACATAGGACCTAATGCATTGTTCCGCTTGAATTGTGTGTTATCGGCAATCATTCACAATTTAGCGAAAATTCGCCTTTGTTGAATGTTGTATTTTTTTTTTGTAAATTGCGTCTTTAACATTTTTCCAGGGGGAACGACATTCATTTGGATATATTTTTTTCAGTCTAATAAATAATTATTTGGGATTTTCAGGAAAAAAAACATAATTGGGTTCTTTAAGGGTATTGAGGTAAATGCATATTCGTAATCTGCATTAAAAATGGAACCCATACCCAAAATTTCATCAATTTTTGTAAACTGGAACTATTTTAAATAAGTTAGATTACATTTGCAAACATCACCTTATTAGTGTCCCCCGGTGTCACTTTGTATGGGAGCGAGTTGTCAGTTTGTCAGTTTAGTGTCAAACAGTGAAGCTATTATTTTGCTTTAAATCTTGATTTAAAAATCGAGATGAAAGTGTGTGGGTTCGAAAAAAATATCGCTGTGCTCGGAAAACGAAGCTCTTTCAGAAGATTCATGAAAACCGATATATTTTTCAAAATCAAAGAACCCAATTGATGGGATTTTTTTAAGCGTGTTGTGTTGACGAAAATAGAGCAGGGAATAGATCAGGGATGCCAGATATTTTTTTCAAAAGTTTGTATGAGTGTCAAAAAATATGTCTGTATTTATCTGTACACCGAGTACACTAGAAAAAATCGCTGCATGACTACACGGAAAAAAGTTTTCATGTATTTTCCAATGGGAATGCACAAAATATTTTTCCATTAACAAAACCAATGATATTTATCTTAATTTACAATAACATTCATGTGATCGCATGAGTTCTATATGATAAACCACATAAATTTAATTTGACACATAGGGTTCATGTGATTTTGTGGTGCAATTCCCAATTATGATAAAACATGAACGTTATGTGAAATTCTAATGAATATTTTCCATTGGATATGTGATTTATTCTTTGAGTGTACGTATTTCCCATATGTATTTTGGCTAATGGCGTTGACGGTGACTTTTTAGCTCTTTACTCCTATGAGAAAATCCATTAGCAAACGTCAGACTGTGCGTGAAACATGGCGGACTTTGTACCAAGTAAAAATCTGTATTAAGGCTGTGTTCCATTTGCTGAATTTTCCCTTAAATTTGACAGATGAAAAATTTTCAAAGAAACCTGCTATTATACCAGACTTATTTCTGATGGAACAGGTATCAATTTTGACAAACACCTTCTAAAAACTCGGAAGAGAAACAACATAGGGATGTTCGAACATTATAATTTATTTTCGAAGCGTCAAATTTGAGTGAAAATTCACCAAATGGAACACAGCCTAAAACGCTGTACAGACTGGAGAGTTGTAACATGTTATAACGGTTGTCAAATAATTGCAACACAGAAACCACCATCAAGATAGGGCTATAACATGTTATAACTCTGTAGTCTGAACGTACTATAAAACGCTGTCCAGACTGGAGAGTTATAACAAGTTATAACGGTTGTCAAAAAATTGCAACACAGAAACCACCATCAAGATAGCGCTATAACATGTTATAACTCTGTAGTCTGAACGTACTATAAGATTCAAATATCTGTATAATGTATGTAGTCTGTATTGGGTCAGTACGAGACTTCAAAAATCTGTATAAATACAGACATATCTGTATATCTGGCACCGCTGGATCAGGGAATGGATGTGATGTGAGTGGCGTTAAAAAGTTTCAGAGGGATACGAGTCTGAACCTAAGAGAAGAGGTGATAATACCGGGGGCAAAAATGAACCACTTTTCTGTCAATCGTGAACCAGCTCCTGATTGGCCGATTTCATGTGCGTAAGATAGAGATAGAGATAGAGATAGAAAATTAAAAAGATAGAGATAGAAATAAAAGAGGAAAAAGCCAATTGTCACCTCTTCCTCTTAGGTCTGAACGCAAAGAGGATAGGTGTCAAAAGTACACTCAAAAAATTTGTCACATAAATTTCACTGGAAAAACACGTAACCTTCAGATATTAAAAATTGTCTGTAAACTACATGACGTTAATAATTTTTTTATTACAAATCACATTAAACGCAATGTAAGTGTTGCATCAGTGGACTGTTACACAACGGAATCTTTCGGATCGAATCTGACAACACACTCAAGCTTCTATTTACTACATATATTTAATTAATTTAATTAGCTGTGCCTTAATGCACCTTTCACGTCGGCGTTTGAAAACAGGTAGCTCCGTAAATTGAATCACCGGTTGGATCACAACTGCACACTTCAATTCAGGAACATTTGCATCCGGAATTGGTACCGGCTCTTCAACCACATATTCTTCACACTTCAAATAGATCGGGCCAGACCACCAAAGTTCATTATTCGCCAGCATGGCAGCAGACTGACCACGCGATACTACATCAGCTGGGTTTTCACAAGTATTCACATACTTCCAGGCAAATTGTTCGCCCGTAGTGTTGATCTCACAAACTCTGTTCTTGACGAATACTTCCAACGACTCTGGACTCTTCTTCAACCAGGCCAGCACTACCTGACTATCACACCACAACACTATTTCCTTAAAGTTGAGCTGAATCGTTTCCAAAACTTTCTTCACCAGCCGTTTTAGTAACACGGCTGCCAATAGCTCCTTTCGTGGGATCGTGGTTACAGCCTTTGGAACTAGCTTCGACTTTGCACACAACAAATTCTCTTCTGCTGACTGTCCAGGTATAATCGACCTTACGTACACACAAGCACCATATGCATCTCGTGACGCATCCGAGAACCCATGAAGCTCATAATAAACGGCACCATTCGCCACTACACGACGTGGAATTCGAAGCTGATTCACTCCATTTATGGACTCCAGAAAGCCTTTCCATTGCTTTTCCAATTGTCCAGTAATAACTTCATCCCACCCAACATCTTCCTTCGAGATCCTTTGCATCATCAACTTTCCGATCAATATCACGGGTGCTGCAATTCCTAAAGGATCAAACATCCTGGAGATAACGGACAGTACTTGTCTCTTCGTTGGATTCTGGACGTCAGACGTGGGCAGTGATGCAAACAACAAACAGTCCGATGCAGGTTCCCACATCAGGCCAAGTGTTTTCACTATCTCACTTGTACCAGATTCGTCAATGCTCACTAGTTCTTCTTTGTCTTCTTCAGGTAATCCTTCCAATAACTTCGCGTCATTAGACGCCCACTTATGCAGGTGTAGACTTCCACTTTCAAGAAGCTCCACCAGCTGCCTTTGAAGCTCCGCTGCTTCGCCGAAATCATCGCACCCAAACAAAGCATTATCAACGTAGAATTCCTTGTCGACAATCTCAGCTGCTCTTGCATACGTTCCTCTTTCGTCGTTGGCCAATTGCTTGAGTGCCCTCGTGGCGAGAAAAGGCGCCGAAGCAGTACCATAGGTTACTGTGATAAGCTCCAAGACCTTCAGGACGTCGTTGCGATTATTTCTCCAAAATACACGGTGCAGATGAGTGTGCAAATTATCCAACAGAAATTGACGAAACATTTTTTGCACATCTGCCGTAAGAGCATATCGTGGTATGCGAAAGCGCATAGCGATGGAATTCAAGTCATTTTGTGCGTTGTAACCTACCTTCTGAACTTCATTCAGCGAGAGGCCGGACGATTTGGCCGAAGCATCGAACACCACACGACACTTAGTTGTAGTATTCGATGGCCGAAGAACGGCGTGGTGGGGTAGGTAACACTTCAACATACCAGGCGAATCGTCGGCTTCATTGACTTCTCTGCAATGTCCCAGCCTTTGATATTCTTCCATGAAATCCACATATTGTTGCTTGACATCTAATTGCTGATCGAGTTTTCTTTCCAGAGCATGAAATCTTCGCAACGCAAGAGCTCGACCGTCATCAAGCTTATCCACACAATCCCGAAGGGGAACTTGAACCACGTACCTGCCAGACGCATCACGCCAATGGGTTGCCATGAAGTGCGCCTCGCATTCTTCTTCTTCACTAGTTTTCTTCAGGTCTTCCGGTAGGCCTTCGAACTCCCAGAAGCGTTGGATCGTTTCACTTAACTCTTCCAATGTTACCGCGTGTGAATGAGTGAAGTTCGCATTCACCACTCTACCGCACACACCTCCAACAACCAAACCAAGTTGAGTTTCACGTTCTTGATGGTTAGAAAGAACCGGAACAGCAAAGTTTAAAAGTAGAATGGATTTTATTTAATGACTAGCTTGAGTGGAGTCTTGAACAGGAATGAAAAGTTTTTCACCGTTGTTTATTTAAGAAAACTTAGGTTGCTAGGGGTGACGTTTGGTCTCCAAGGAGGTGATCAGCACACTGTGTTACCGATTTACTCCAACACCCCCCCTGAATCGGTCAGTCCTAGGAGGGTCCTCAGTTCGCGGAAACGTCCAGGTTCCAGGGGCTTGGTGAACGTGTCCGCTATTTGGTTTGCTGTATCAATTGCTTCGATTTGAAGTCTTCCTTGTGCCACATGGTCGCGCAAAAAATGGTGCTTTACATCGATGTGCTTGACACGCTTGCTTTCGGTGTTTGTGACCATTGCAATGCACCCACGGTTGTCTTCGTACACCTTGAATGCCGTGTCCGGTCGAACTTGCTTCAGGTCTTCAAGGATTCCGTGCAGCCACAGCCCTTCGGAGGCCGCGGCACTTAAAGCTGCATACTCGGCTTCACACGACGACAGTGCAACGGTTTGTTGCTTGCGGCTTGCCCAAGACACGGTGTTCCCAAAGACCTTAAAGACGAAGCCACTAACGGATTTCCTATCCTCAGCATCCGATGCCCAGTCAGCGTCTGCGTACCCGACAAGTGCCTCGGCGTCGTCGTTTTGCTTGTACTGGAGCTTCAAGTTCTTCGTCCCCTTCACGTAACGGACCACTCTCTTCAGGGCTTGCCAGTGGGCCTCATCAGGTTGAACTTGGAAGCGCCCTAGGTATCCAACAGCGTAGCATATGTCCGGTCGAACACACAGCATCGTATACATCAGGCTGCCCAGCAATTGATGGTATGGATGCGACACAGGATTCGCAGCTTGTGGTGGCAGGAAACAGCCTTTCTCCATTGGGGTTTTGACATGGTTACAGTCTTGCATGCCGAACTTCGTCAGCACACGGTCCACAGCAGCTTCTTGCGCCAGGTACATGCATCCGGTGGCGCGGTCGTATCGGATCTTCATTCCAAGGAAATGATTAACCACGCCGCAATCCGTCATCTGGAGCTTCTTGGAAAGAGCACGCTTGATCTCCTTCACCAGGTCCAGTCGATCGCCAGCAATGAGCAAATCGTCCACGTAGATGATTATGTATACCCCCCCTCGATCGTCGATCCTGGTATATAGACAGTAATCATGCCGGGAACGGGAAAAGCCGAAATCCAGTAGAAGGTCGTTTAGCTTGTTGTTCCAACAGCGGGGGCTTTGCTTGAGTCCGTACAGCGATCGATCCAGCTTGCAAACGAAGTTCGGCGGTGCTGCAACTCCTTCGGGTATGGCCATGTAGACGTCTTCTTCAAGCTCACCGTAGAGGAATGCGGTCTTCACATCGAGTTGGTGAACGTGCATCCTTCGGTGGGTTGCTACAGCAAGAACGGTTCGTATCGTGGCTAACTTTGCTACGGGGGAATATGTTTCGTTGTAGTCGACTCCGGGCTTCTGTTGGAATCCCTTCGCCACCAAGCGCGCCTTGTAACGGATCGGTTCGCCATGCTCGTCCGGCTTGATTCGGAAGACCCATTTCGATTTGAGCGGAACCACACCAGCAGGGCATCTCACCAATCGCCAAGCATGGTTGTCCGCTAGCGACTGCAGTTCCTCACGGACCGCTTGCTGCCAAAGAGCTTCGTCGGCTCGTCCAGCGATCTCCTTGTACGCCTCCGGGACATCGAAGATTGAACGCTCGGCCTCATCTCGTCCAACGGAACCGTCAAATAGTACATCGGAAACGTTATGAGGAACATCAGGGAGTCTGCGCTCCCGTTCGCTGCGCCTCGGGGTTTCCTTTTCAAGGTTTGAACCACGGTCTAGTTGCGAAGGGAGCGCTCCGGTTTCTTCAACACCGTCGTCTTCAACCTCGCCTTCTTCATCATCAGTCAGGATGTCGTCATGTTGAGCCACCAGCGGCTCATCGGGTTGAACGGACTGTTCAGGGGTTTGCACGTCTTCCTCATCTTGATCCTCGAACTCGTACGGAGCAACAACCAAAGGAGTTTCGTCACGGATCTGGGTGGCAAACGGAAAACTGTTTTCATCGAACTTGACATCTCTGGCTAGGAATAACTGCTTCTTCTCTTTGTTCCACAGGCGGTAGGCGTTCGGCGCATAGCCGATCATCACAGCAGGCTTGCTTTTCGGATCCAGTTTCTTCCTCTGTGCCGTGGACACCCAAGCAAATGCTTTACAGCCGAACACACGTAGTTTACTAACGTCCGGCTTGTGACCAGTCCACATTTCCGCAGGAGTCTTCCAATCAGATACCGCGGTGGTTGGACTTCTGTTCGTCAGGTATACCGCCGCTAGAACCGCTTCATTCCACAGATTCTTCGGAGTTTGGGCTTCAATCAGCATCGCACGCACCTTTTCGACGATTGTCCGATTGAACCGTTCGGACACTCCATTCTGCTGTGGTGTGTACGCTGCGGTTGGCTCGACTTGGATCCCCTTGGAAACGTACCAATCACGCTGGTCATTGGAGCAATACTCGCGCCCTTGGTCGACAGTCAGCTTCGAAATCGAATGTCCCAGAGCGGCACTCGCCATGGCCTCGTACTCTCGAAACTTCTGGAACACCTCGGACTTCTTCTTGATGGGATATACTACTGCAAAGTGCGTGTAATCATCAATAAAGGTGACGAAGTACCGAGAATCATCCCAAGCCGCTGGTGTAATTGGACCGCACACATCGGAGTGCACTCGTTCTAGAGGTCTCGTAGCACGGACTCTAGTACCCGTGAATGGTTCTCGGCACTGCTTTCCGAGAACACAAACATCACAAAAATCCAATTTATCTGGTTTCTCGGGAATACCTGTTACCATGCCATGCTTCGCGAGTGTCTGCAAACTCTTGCTCCCCAAATGAGCCAGTCGACGATGCCACAGGTTACCAGTCACAGCTCCACACATGTTGGCCGCCACCGTATCGACACGGAGATCGAGCTCGTAAAAATCGCCCCGCATGGGACATCTCGCAATCAGGTCACGACCTTGCTTCATGATCGCTTCCTTTTTCGTGAATGTGACATCAAGATCCGCTTTTGCCATCTTCTTCACAGATAGCAAGTTCGCTCGAAGATCTGGTACGAAGAGGACGTTCTTCAAGCTGATATAGTTACCTTCCTTGTTGACGCCGTTGATCGTGCCACTGTGCCGGGAAATCAGGGATTGATCATCCTTCGCCACGTTTATGACGACAGGGTGCTTCAGCTTCGTGAGGTCGGCGAAACAGTGCTTCACATTCACAAGGTGGTCCGAGGCTCCGGAATCCAGCTTAAAGGAAACTGCTCCCTCGTCCTTTGTTTGGGAGCATCTCCCGGTCATAAAAGCCACCGCCTTACCTCCAGCAGCAGCGTTAGCTTCAGCGCGCCCATCTGTCTTCAACTTCACACGACAGTCCTTGGCCTTGTGCCCCTTCTTCTGGCAACGGTTACACTTTCCGGTGAACTTACCAGGCTTCTGCTTCGATCCTTGGAATGCTGCAGGTTTCTCTTGGCAGGAATCCGCTGCCCGGTCGGTTTTCTTGAGCTCCTCGGCAAGAAGGCGCTCGCGAAGAACATCCAGTTTTAGGTTTTCCTCACCTAGATTTTCCAGTGCCGTAACCAACGGATCGAACGACTCGGGAAGGGTAGCAAACAGCTGGGACACAATATCGTTCTCTTCAAGCTTCGCTCCGGCCAGCTTCAGTTGTCGGATCAGCTCTTCGAAGGTTTTCAGGTGATCTTTCACAGACGAACCTTCCATCATTCGTAGCTTCGCAAGTTGCTTCCTGACGAATGTCTGCGACGAGACGGACTTCTTGGCGTAGGCGGATTCAAGGCTCATCCACATCTCCTTGGACGTCTCCTTGTCCCGCACCAAATGCAGCAAATCGTCATGAACAAATGACGTCAGCAGGAACGCCGCCTTACCGTCATCTTCCTGGAACTTCGTGAGCTCGGCCGCTTCCATCGGAGGATCCTTCTTGATGATATCCAACAGCTTCACGGACTTCAGATACTTCTCCACTCGAAATTGCCAATTGTCGAAACCGGTGCCCGAGAACTGCGGGATCCCGTGGACCAAATCCTTGTGTGAGTCACCCATAACCTCTTGATGGTTAGAAAGAACCGGAACAGCAAAGTTTAAAAGTAGAATGGATTTTATTTAACGACTAGCTTGAGTGGAGTCTTGAACAGGAATGAAAAGTTTTTCACCGTTGTTTATTTAAGAAAACTTAGGTTGCTAGGGGTGACGTTTGGTCTCCAAGGAGGTGATCAGCACACTGTGTTACCGATTTACTCCAACACACGTAATGCCGGTAGGTCATCAGCATCTGAATACTCTCCCGGTAGGAGCAATCTCAAAAACCACTGGTTACCCAACAGAATGTCAATCCTCCCAGGCTCATAAAACTTAGGATCAGCGAGCTGCACTCCTACAGGCAACTCCCAATTCTTAACATCTACCATGGACGTAGGAAGGTCTGACGTAACTCTGTCCGCAATCAAACACTGGACGTTTGCTCTAAATTTGGAGTACTTGGATCGGATTTGGACGACGGTACTGTTGGAAACTATGCTGCAGGTGTTATTTACTCCAGCAACGATAACCGACGTCGGACTTTGCGTCAATCCAAGCATTTCGGCCGTGGATCGTGCTACCAAATTCGCTTGGGACCCGGAATCCAATAAAACACGGTATGAGTGGGACTTGTTGTTTTGATCCATAACATTTACAACTGCTGTGAGTAGTAGAACTTGCTGCATTGAAACTCCTTCACTGGAACAGGTGGCACTCGTCAGCTGAGCTTGATCAGTTGCGTGCTCTTCTGGCTTCTGTTCTTCCGGTCTGCTGGTAGTGTTCTTGCTATCCGTATTTGCCTTCACTCCATCCTCGGCATGGAGAAGACTATGGTGACACCTTTTGCATTTGTTGCATGTTTTTTCGGATGTACAATCCTTTCCACGATGCCCTCGCCGAAGGCAGTTGAAGCACACATTGCGCTCTCGAACCTTGGCCAGTCTTTCTTGAACGGTGATTGCTTTGAGATCTGGGCAAGCGAAATTTGGATGACCCTTGCCACAGAAATCACACTTAGTTTCATTCCCAGAGGTAACGGCCGCATTAACCTTCTGGGTAAACGACTTGGGTGATGGTGCTGGTTTGGCCTGAGTTTGCTTGTGGCTCGTAGACTCGCACCGTTCCATGACGAAGCACTCCTCCTTGAGGTACTTCACCATTCCTTCGTAGGTGGGCAGTTCACCATGCTTTATGGTTGACTCCCAGCATCTACGCGTATCCTTGTCCAATGCTGCAGTTAGCAGATGTACCAGGAACAGATCCGATACACCCAGGAATTCCTGCTCGAGGAATTTCAAGCTTTCGACGTGCCTTGTGCACTCGTCCACCAAATTACGCAACTCGGTATGGCTCTCTTTAGTCATCTTTTTCAAGGATAAAAGGTCATCAATGTGCTTGCCGATCGTGTGTCGCTTGTTTTCGTACCTTTCCTCTAGTATCACCCAAGCGTGGGCGTAATTACCTTCATTAATGGTTTTGGCGTCTATCAATCCAGCTGCTGATCCCACCAGCACTTTGTCCAGGTGATAGAGCTTCACTGCTGGGGGATCCGGTGCATTATCAAACAAGCCTTTAAACATGGCCTTGAACTTGGGCCATGTTTCGTATCGTCCGTCGAACGTAGGTATGGGCATTCTAAGAGGTTGTTGCACAATCATTGGAGCTTGGGGATGTGCTCCAACATTCGGTACTCTAGCGTTTCTGTGAAGGTCATTTTGTCGCTCTTCAAGGATCAACGACACTTGATCGTACAGCTCTTCGAATGCAGCATAGTGCTCATCCTGAGCGAGCCGTCCATCTTCGTTAAGCAGTGCAAGCACTTTGTCATGGAGATCGTTATACTCCTGGTACGCAGATTCCACCTTGCGCTGATGGACTTTAACTTGGGCCTCTGACAGTGCAGGAGGCTCATCATTTGGTGGATTAATGGCATTCAAAACTTTGGTTACCTTACCTTTTGCAAGGCCTCGACGGTGGACGAGTAGATTGACCTCCTACATGTTCTTCAATTTTTCTTGCAGATTCTGCTTCTTTTTTTTGGTTTTGCTCTTCGGGGTTGTGGTATCCAGATTCACCTGCCCAAGTGCAGTGATTCCAGACGTACTTGAAAGATCTTTTGGATCAACCTTAACTTCCGACATGTCACTGGGGACACATGATCACTTCAAGCCTTCAGTTTAGAATGAAAGCAACCAAGTTTGCTATCATCAAAGCACTTAACACTTATTTTCATCAGCACGCTGGTTTACTTGTGCGCACTATTCTTCACCGTGACCACTCTTCTTATTCAACTTCCACTAATGGCCACGGCATAATAGTCTTGCTTGCCAACTATTACAAGATGGCGAATTCACTACGTCCTTGTGCCTAGTCTTCAAGATGGCGGCTCAGCACACGTATTTTGTTTAACGAGTATGGCGACCGCTGATCATCTTGCACTTCTTTTTTTTTACAACGTCTTTATATCCGATCCGGCAGAATTCGCACTTCTCTTAATCCACTTAATTGTCCGGTTCGATGGACCAAATTTATGTTGGATCAGTGGACTGTAACACAACGGAATCTTTCGGATCGAATCTGACAACACACTCAAGTTTCTATTTACTACATATATTTAATTAATTTAATTAGCTGTGCTTTAATGCACCTTTCACGTCGGCGTTTGAAACTCGAATGGCGGGCGATCGAATTCCGGCTGGCTGCTGCTGCTCTTCACTCGTCGTCCTCCTTCCCTTTCTTCCACTCTCCACACATTCGATTGGTACGAAAAGGTTGGTAGTACCGCTGTTATTGCGTGTGGAGACAAATCGCAGTAGTCGGGGGTTCGGTCGCTTTCACTTCCCATAAAACATTCGAGCTGTCACATTGTAGCTCGAACAGTAAGAATGCTAAGAAACTCAGATAAATCTATATAAATTTCAAATGAATTTCATGTAAGATAATTTCACTTAGATTCGACATGAATTTATAGTGGGACAATATTGATTTTTAGCGTAACGCAATTAATGGACACCGCCCAACAATATTAACCAAAGCCAACCCGGGGGCAACTTGACAAGTCCAGTACATTCCCAGTGTACTCCGAAAATTTGGTGCTGGTGGTTCTGTCAAACTCACAAATTTCAGAACTGTTATCTGAATAGGACGAATGCGGACATGACGTACAGTAAATAAAATGTAATTTTAAAGATAATCTTATTGCATATACATAATCAGTTTATGAATCTTTTTTTGTGCAGCCACGTATGTCTTTGAACAGAACAAAACCAAAAGCTTAAACATAGGGGAAATGGCTCTAATGTTGGCCTATGGATCTAACATTGGGCCCATCGCTAAAAATCTGCTACACAATGTTTGTTTTGATTCGCTATGAAAGTTTGACAGATAAAATGAGGGGTTATTGGTTTTTCTTATGTTTCGAGGGGTGATTCGACAAGCTTGGGACCGAAGATAGTACCAGAGGTGAGCCAAAAAGTTGAGCACGTTTCTTTGGGACCTACTTGTCTTAGAGTTACCTCTATGGTACAACTTTAGTACAATCAACCGGTGGAAACTAACGATTTTAAATTGGCTCACCACTTGACTAGCCTATTGGTCCCAAGTACATCTATAAGCGTACCCAATTCTAGTTGAAATTCTAGAACTATAATAAGTTTGTTTTGATTCGCTATGAAAGTTTGACAGGTAAAATTAGGGGTTCGTAGATTTTCCTATGTTTCTAGGGGTGCATCGATTAGCAATATAGCAAATATAGCAAAATAGCAATACAGCAAAATATATTCTCGCACAGAAACTCCATCAGCCGGTGAGTGTCTTCCTTCACCATTAGCTCTTTCTTCTCCGAACCCTTGACCAGCAGCAGCGACGAATACAACTTGGGCTCAGTGGAAAAAATTATCTGAATTCCTTTTCCACTTGCTTGTCGTAGGGGGTTTGATTGGTGAGGCTTTCCCTGGGGCTAGAATCAGCAGTTCAAACGAAATCAACAGCTGCTTCGTGCCTGTTTGGCAACTTCCATGCTACAACAAAGGGACACATGGGCTCTTTTCCATCGAATTCGATCGGTTTGAGTCCGGGAAATGGATGTGCGTTGCCGTCTTCTCCGTGATGCACTTGACGTTTTTGCCCCCGCAACCGATTAAAAACGAGTGGTCCGTCATGGCCAGCTGACATATGTGGTGTTTGTTGTGGAGATTGTTGAAAACTGACAGTGAGTATGGCAGAGTACTTCGCGGTCTACCTGAAAACTTCGAGAAACTGCACGGCTTGCTTGACAATGTGTGTTCCTGCAGAAGGGATAAGTTGCACTCATAAAATTTCAAAGATTGCTTTTATGTGTCCCACACATGAATTTTTGATTGCCTATTCGCGCCAACCACACCAATGTTGCCTGCTGAGCAGTTTATGGAGCATGTCAGACAATACAGTGTTGGCAAAATCATCAATCAAATGATAGTTTTAAGATATCAATTGTTATACTAACATGCAGGTTTAAAAAACCTGTTTAAAATACTGAATTGCCAAGACAGGAACAATGTAAAAACACTTAGCTATATATCATAACAATTAAGGCTGGTAAGTTACTGTAGTAACTGGAGCACCTAGGTTAAAATGAAATGTAATTTATTTTGAAGTTGGAACAAATAAAGAGTTAAAAAAAATCAATCAAATGATATTTTTCCGCTCTCATACGCTCTCAATATCACGCGTGAGACTGCCTATGGTAGTTCCCAGACATAGTAATTCCCATATAAACATCAAAGGGTCAGTGCTGATTTAGTTCACAAGAAAAAATGTTGGGAGCATTACCAGGACCTGATTTGAAATCGATTAAGCTTGGTAGAGCAAAATCAAAATTGTGAACCACTATAACACATTGAAGGGACCATAGGGTTGTGGATTAAAAAAAATATGTGTACTTTTCGGAGAATTGGGTCATTTTTTTAAGCGCAGTTCTTGGATCAGTTTAATTGATTTACCTTTATTGTTGTTGTTCCAGATCTGCCGGAGGACCATTACGTGGTCCCAAGGGGCTATTTTTCGATCACATATCCCAATTAATTCTGATAAGTCGTCTATAAGTGGTTTCGTAAAAACCGCGGAGCTCTAGGATCAGTTTCATGAATTGACCACTTTCACGGATGTTCCAGATCTTTCAGTGGACCATCCCGTGATCTACAGCGTCCATATTCCGGTCTCAACTCTGAATTCTTTCGGATAAGACGTCTATGATTGGTTTTGAAAAAAAAAACTGCGGAATTCTAGGATCATTTTAATAAATTGACCACTTGTACGAATGTTCCGGATCTTCTTGCGACCTACCGGTAGCTGACCCAAACGGTGGCCAACTATCTTATTAACAACTTCTCTAAAGGCATCAGAAAGTTATCTCTCCAAATTGCCGTATAATCAGTGTTTGGTCCCAAATAGCTCCAGGTAATGCCAGTCGACCGTACTATTGGAGTCCAGTGGCAACCGTACTATAGGAATCTTGACAGTAGGTACATAAGGTCACTGGGTAAAATCATTTCCCAATTCCCAGGAAGTTCCGGGAAGAGCCATCACGATTGCACCTGGCTAATCAAAAATGCATCGGAAATGTAAATACTAATTCCACTTGATCAGTCAGTGGGTCAGAGTGAGCTTAACTTCTCAACCAGAATAAGTTACGAAAACACTGCTTTTGTTTGAAAAATGACCCCCTTGGTGTGCACCTTCAGAAGCCAGTCACTGTTGTCATAAAGTCCGTAAATTCCACTAGCTCGCAAATGTTGATTTCCCATTCTTAGCAAGGTTCCGAGATTCCCCCGACTTCAAAACAAAGAAGCGATAACCAACCATATTCACCCCCGGATGATGGATTTTTCGTTTCCACCCTTCTTCAATCATCACACCACTAGATCAATACGATAGATGAAGTATGAGAAGCAATCTGGTAGTTATTTAATTCATGTTATGATCCCACCACATTCCTCAACGATCCAAACAGAAAATATGCATTGTGATCTCAGTGCGAGCGAAGCGAAATCTACCAATCTGAAGACTTTGCCGCGGTGATTCCCCTTGTTGGGATTGGGAGCCCAATGTCCTCATCACTTGGTCGTAAAGTGACGTCACCGAACCGGTCCTCGTGGGAAATCACTGGCGGCGAGATTGAGACATGTAAATTCTCTCTGACCGATGCTGGAGAGCGAACGGAGAGATCGCCGCCGAATTGACCATCTCTCGTGCTGGCAAAGATCCGTTAGTAGTACGACGAGAGCAGTCAACAGGATGGGTCGAACAATAAGAGTGCTTACGTTGTACGGCTGTGTGATCGGAATTTTGTTGGCGTTGACAGTTAGGTTGACCACCGCTGCAGAGGAACTGTTCGGGTACAGAGAAGATCCGGAGGACAATCCCGGACGACAGAACGCCAATGTAAGTAGCTTACAGTGATCCGCGAGCTTCCGTGTAACTGGAAAAAACCGTTGAATATGATTAATAGACACACAACAAAACAGGAAGGTCGTGCTGATAAGCACACATACATAATGTAGTGCTAAAAGATGGTACTGTGGATATGTGTGGATGTGACAAAACAAGACGATTTTTCAGTCCAACTTCCAAACTAGCTTGAAGCGCTGTGTGCGTCCAAGACTTTGCGATTCGACTGATCATGCCTAGATACTACATATGCTAATGATCATTCGAAACCGGAATGGAAAGTTTTTGTAGAGTCGCAAAAAAAGTGCTCATCGTGACCGATAACGAAGCCTCTTTCCTTACAGAATCGAACCCCGGTCTACATTCCGGGTCGCTGCGGAGAGAATGAAATCCTCTACCCAGGAGATCAGGAGAACGATTGGGTGTGCGATTGCCGTCCCGGTATTAACGAACCTTCCCAGCGCCGCCAATGGCCAGGACTAATTTCGTTTCAATCTCGATTTTAGCACACGTCTACCATCCCATTTCGGCCGGATGCTTTCCGCTGTACACCCGGGCCTACTGTCGCGAGGACGAGTATGTAGAGATTAAGCTGGGCTCCAAGCTGCCCAAGTGTACGAAGAATATCTGCGAAAAAGGGCATCTTCCCTTCAACGGACTGTGCGTCGTTCTCCACAAGAACAACGAGGGAGCCTGCCCGACGGTTCAGCACATCCGGTACGTGATCGGGGTGAATGAAGTCACGTTGCAGCTAGATTGTATCAGCCGAGCACCGGTGGATTTTAAGAAAATTGTAAAGAAACGGACAGAAGTAGATGATCCTGAAATCATGGTGACAAAGGAAGGGCATGTTTTGGTTCTGACTGCGGTCAAAGGTGCCGTCGGATCGATTGCTTGGTTAAATGCAACGCAACTGGAGGATAAGGAAGATGCTATCGAAGGGACAGAAGCTCCGCTATAAATTGATGTGCAATTTTAATAACATAACGTATGATAGGATAATTGAACACGTAGGTTGTAGGTTTTCTTTGATGACTAATCCCTGTCACGAAGTTGACCCAATTGTTGACCAAAGACAAGCGTAGATTAAATTTGGGGAAAATAAGCCTTTTAATTTTGTCGAACCTCTCAGTTACATTGTAAATTTCATTAAATACTTTCAATACTGACAATATTTGATACTTAAATTATTTTCGGTGGGCTTCGTGGTCGTGCGGTTAGCGGCGTCACCCGTCGTTCAGGCGTATTGTGAGTGCCACGAAGTGAGAGTTCGATTCCCGCTCCAGCCGGTGGAACTTTTCGCAACCCGGAAATTTCCCAACTGGTCTACTGGGTGTTGAGTGTTGTCCGTTGTCTAGTGTTAAGTATTCAGTCTGTACAACCTCTGGTGGAAGACGGTGTCAATTGTCTCTTTAAATTATTTTCAATACATTCAAATTATTTGCCATTACATTAATTACCGTTAATTATATGTTGATTACTATTGAACCGCAAAAAGTATTTAAAATCAAATTATTACTGTCCTCAAAGTAGTTAAATTACTACGAGGTATTTTAAATATCACGCACTCATACCTGGTAGAGCGCGCCCCTCGATATAAACAATGATAAACATAGAACAACATATGAAAAGGGCGTATAGCACAATCGAGTAGTGCACGGTGTTATGACGGGAGTAGCACATTTCAATCGGGAGAGACGTGGCTTAGCGATTTACAAGAATGGCTGTATATTTTAGGCTGGTTGCAGAATATTTTTACACTCATATAATATATGTTGAAGTTTTTTTTATAATTCGTTTATTTTTCCAGGCTCATTTGCTGTAGCTTTGCGGAGCCGATATTCATTGTTTAAATAACAAAACTACTTAAAACTAACGTCAGTAAAGCGAGGGGTAACAAATTGTAACAAATGGATGGCAGGGTAGGGATTGTGAACACAAGGTTTGGAGAGCAATGTGCTCTTGATCACGAACTAGGCGACACTCTGATGAAAAAGACAAACATGGGGGTACATCGATGGGCAACTAACAACTTGGGAGAACACAAGATGACACTAACTACTAAATCCTCAAATCTATCCGTTTTAAAAACACATAAATTAAATTCAAATAGTCGAGGTCTCGGCCGCCAAGACATCTCTAACGGGTAACGCGGGTTGTTTTCCTCGGTCCCTGAGGGATGTGGATAACTCAGATCTGGCAACATGGTGTAAGGTACATGACCAAACAACATGCTCGATATCATGATAACCATTGCCACACGCACATAAATTGCTGCCTGAGAGCCCAATTCGATAGAAATGCGAGTCCTCAAACACGACGCTATCTTCTGATCCTACTGGTTCAACGGTTTTGTCCACTTCCACGTCGTCCCTTTGATCCGTCTGATGAGCGGGAGCGTCCCAAGCTTCCCGTACTGTGCTCACGATCCAACGCTTGACATCGTGTAACGGTACTTCGTTGGTATAGCGAGGGGCAGATGGTCCTGACCCAGCCAGAAAGTCGGCTTAAGAGTTGTCTGGTATTCCACAGTGCCCCGGGACCCACACTGAAAAAAGTTTTCATCTAGTTTCCATTGGGAACGCACAAGATATTTTTCCAATAACAAAATTAATGATTTTCATCTGAAATTCACATAACAAATCACATAAATTTCATTGGACACATAAGGTTCATGTGATTTTGTAGTGCGATTCCCAATTATGAGATCACATGAATGTTATGTGCAATTCTAATGGATATTTTCCATTGGAAATGTTATTTATTTTTTGAGTGCAGCAGAATACCAACCGGTGGAAACTAACGATTTTAAATTTGCTCTCTACTTGACTAGCCTATTGGTCACAAGCACATCGATTAACGTAAACCCATTCTAGTCAAATTGAATGAATCATGGCGACAAAAGAACTGTTTGCAGCATAGTTGGTTGCATGTACTACTTCATGTAGCAAGGTTCTCGGACGGAGTGTTCGGGCAGGAGCATACAGATTAATTTTGGCCAGTAACTCAGGAACATCATATTCTGCGAGTAAAACTTTAGCAACGAAGACGACCTGCGAAATGTTTCGTCGCTTAGCAAGAGTATCCAAACCCAGTAAACGACAGCGGTCAGCATACGGTGGTAAATTCAGTTGGTCACTCCATGGAAGATAGCGCATTGCGTATCTGACGAATTTGCGTTGAACAGCTTCGAATCTTCCACTCCATACAACTTGGTAGGGATTCCAGACAACACACGCGAATTCCAGTAGTGAGCGTACCAATGAACAGTAAAGGGCTTTAAAACACAGAGGATCACGAAATTCCTTAGATATCTTGAACATGAATCCAAGCTGTCGATTAGCTTTGTCGATCGTGGTTGAGAAGTGGCGAGTGTATGTGAGCTTTTCATCCAACATGACACCGAGGTCTTTAACGTGATCGACACTTTGAACTGCAGTTCCAGCAACGTTATAATCAAACAAAATGGCAGTCCTAGTTCGACGGAAACTAATTACGCAGCACTTTGAGACGCACAGGACCATAAAATTACGTTCACACCAATCATTAAAGATTTCAAGAAGGTTTTGTAGTTCTAAACAGTCGGCATAGCCTCGAACAACTAGATAAATCTTCAAGTCATCGGCAAAAAACAATTTACCTCCTCGTAGTAGAATAAACGTTACATCGTTCACAAATAAAGAGAAGAGCATTGGTCCCTGTGGAACTCCTGATCTGTTCGAGAAACAGTACGATGAGTAATTTTCAATGCATACAGTAAAATCACGTTGCACGAGGTACGATCTAAGCCACACGGCGAATGAGAACGACTCAAATTTGAGTTTAGTTCACTCATAATCGCCAAAAGTGCAGGAACTCAGCGATGAGTAAATTTGCCTCATGTTTTCCCAGGTTTTTCCAGGGAAAAAATCCCGAATTTGAGAAAAGTAAAGATTGGATTCACTCAGTCTATTGATACTACTCCGAGACTGAATAAAATTTTCGTCAATTTCCTCATTTTCCGGCAGATTTTTTAGGTTTTCCACAGGAAACCATGAGACAAATTTAACTCATCGCTGCGTTCCTGCACTTTTGGCGATTATGAGTGAACTAAACTCAAATTTGAGTCGTTCTCATTCGCCGTGCAGCTGCAGAAGGAAACAGAACATCCAATTTTTTCAAGCTTTGCTAGCAGAACGTCGTGCACAACTCTATCAAACGCAGCTTTAAGATCAGTGTAGATGGCATCCACTTGAAGTTTCTTGCATACATTTTCCATACAGAACGACGTAAAGCTGACGAGATTAGTTTCCACGGAGCGGCCAGGAAAGAAACCATGTTGACATGTACTTATGTAATGCTTGCAGGAAGCAAACAATCTCTCATTTATCAGCGACTCAAACACCTTAGATTCAACCCCAAGCGAGGTAATCCCACGGTAGTTTTCCACATTGCGTTTGTCTCCTTTCTTGAAAACAGGGAACATAGTAGACCGTTTCCATAGTACGGGAAATTTCTGTTGACGAAGTGACAGGTTGAAGAGCAAGGACAACGGAGCAGCTAAGATATCGGAGCATTTTTTTTAGGACTGCAGATGGAATAACACTCGGACCTGGTGAAAATGATGATTTGGTTTTACTCATCACAGAGAGAACCATTTGTACATCTACGGCAAAAACATCCATGTTTACGACGTCGGTTGGCACATCACGGACGGCTCGCTTAATTTCTGCTTGCGATGGGGAGTCATTCGAGAAGACGCTTAAGAAGTGCCTAGCAAATAGGCTGCATTTGTCCTCAGTTGTCAATGCTACGTCATTGCCGAGAAACATTTTTGACGGCAGTCCAGTTTCCTTCCTCTTAGTATTCACAAACGACCAGAATCCCTTGGGGTGGCATTGCAGATTATGTTGAGTACGAATTACATACCTCTTGTAAAGAAGCTTGTTGTAGTGGCGATAATCATTGCTGGCAATTGAAAAATTTCGCTTGGTAAGGGTACATCGTCGATGAGTGAGAGCACGGAGAGCTCTAGATCGCACTCGTTTCAGGTTGCGGAGAGTAGCGTTAGACCAAGGCGGTTTTCTTGGAGGTTGGCACTTCGGTACTGAACTGAAGCACAAGCACAGTCGCGCAAAAGGCTATTATAGCGAGCGGCTGCTGTATCGATATCAAGGTCATTCAACACGTTCCAGTTGATCCGGGACAAGGAACGTCTCAGCAAACGGAAATCGGTCTTCCGGAAATTGAGCCGAGTGGCAGTCATGGTTTCATCAAAACGAATTTGAGATCCGTTCGCGATAGATATATCCAAAGCAGGGTGGAAATTGTCAAGAGGAACGATGACATCAGGCGCTTCAGCGACGACACAGTCCAGAAGTGCACTTTCGCTAACAAAAACCAAGTCAAGAAAACGAGACTGGAAATTGGGAACAAGGTTTATCTGGCTCAGTCCATGAAAAGCCGTGCCGTCAACAAGCAAGCGGCTGGCAGGAGTAGTTGAAGATGCAATCGGATCTGGAAACGCATAACCCTGGCCTGAGGGTGACCAGCTAAGCCCAGGCTGATTAAAATCACCAAGCACATCCGTTATATCAGCCGTGGACGATGCAAATTCTGTAGCATTCAGATGAAGATGAACAGCAAATTTAGGTAAAAAAAAAACAAATTTCGTTTCCGTTTTTCAATTAACCATCCATGAGAGCTTGAAGTTGTATACAAACAATCTCAAAAGTCATAACTGCAGGGTTGCCAAACTCATGGGGTACTGAGACCGACAGCTTAATTGCCACAATGCGGCACGCTCGGCGCAACACTGGGCACAGCTGTCAGCACAGATAAAGTACTAGGCACAGATTGAAATGTACAGTGTTGAGTACTCCTAGAACATGACATTCGATAGTAGTAGGATCAGGAATAAACTACAGCTATCAACCCCCCCCCCCCCCCCCCTACATTTAGGCTGTGGCTCATTTGGTGAATTTTCACTTAAATTTCACAAATGGAAAAATTTTAAAATAAACCTTCTATTCTGTCAGACTTATTTCTGACAGACCAGGGATCAATTTTGACAAACAATTACTCTTAATAAGGATGCTCAACAACAGAGAGATTTTCTAACATTATAATTTATTTTCGAAGCGTCAAATTTAAGTGGAAAGTCACCAAATGGAACACAGCCTTAGATTGATGTGTTCGATTGTGACGTTCTGGTTCTTCGGAATTTTAGATATTGTTTTAGAGTCCTATGCTGAATCAATTAACAGGTTGTTTAGATGTTCCTTTTTCAATAAATTTTGGTTTCAATCAGCAATGACATGTATCCTGTTTTTTTGTACATGATAAAAGATGGGATGGTTTTAAGGCTGTAAAGCTGTAGTTTTCATGCAAAACAGCTAGACTAGATCATTTTCTAGTATTAAAAATAGATTATGAAGGCTAGTTTGATGCATTTTTTAAGTAGTATAACGAGAAAATGAATTGAATAGATAACGACTACAAGCTATGAACAATCCCAATTGAACCTTTGAAAATCATGAATTTTGTGATGGCACACATATTATTAAAACGTTTGATAAAAACTCATTGTCATCCTTTGATGTTAAGAAAAGGAAACATTGTCCTCCTTTATCTCCAAACCTTAAATGAAATGTCCTCCTTTTCAAGTTTTTGATATGGTAACCCTAACTGAATGGGAATTAGAGGGACCTAATATTCAACCGGGCTAAGTAATTTTCTACACTGATGGCTCCAAATTAAACAACAGAGTTGGCGCTGGGGTTACGAGTCCTGGTGTCAACATATCAATAGCTATGGGTAAGTGGCAAACCGTGTTTCAAGCAGAAATACAGGCAATGTGAATGTGCTACGGTTTGTTTAGGTCGTAATTACAAACATACAAATATATGTATATTTTCTCTGACAGTCAAGCTGCCCTAAAAGCATTGAGGCCAGTTCTAGGGCCAGTTACATGTTCTTCTAAACTGGTTTGGGAATGCATTCAATTACTACAGCAGGTGACTAAAAATAGTTAACTTATTTTTAGGAACCTGGACACTGTGGGGTTGAAGGTAACGAAAAGGCAGATTTATTAGCAAGATTGGGATCATCAAAACCAATCCTAGGTCCAGAACCATTTTGTGGGGCCTCAGAATGTACCCTCAAAATGGAACTAAAGAACTGGGAAATATCGATGATAGATAACATTTGGAAAAGCACTAAAACAGATTTATATCACCTAATAAAGAAGCAACTCAAAGACTTCTTAGTCTCTCCAAAACAGATCTATGTACTTTTAGTCACGGGCCACTAAATATTATAAGTAAATATTATTTTAAGCAGCTAGGAAAATTGGAAGATGACAATTGTCGATTCTGCAACCTAGAGAGTCAAAACTCTGTACATTTACTATGTAACTGTGCGGCACTTTTTCATAAAAGGAAAACATTTTTCGATAAGGGTTTAATACAGCCCTCAGATGTATGGATGACTTCTCCCAGTAAGGCAATAAAGTTCAATAAGTTCATTCGTTCTATAATACCTTACTGGGATAATGCCTATAGTCAGCTAGTGGAAATCACTCAAACAAATAGTGATACAACACCCTTATGTGGCATACATCAAACCGGGGCCCGCCACAATAGATCAAATAACTGGTCGCAGTGGAAAAATGTACCCAACAAAGGAAAAAAAAGGCTAACAAGTAGAGAATGAAATACGAGTATCTGTCAAAACATAAGCAATTCAAGATCAACAATTGAAAAGGCCTCAACTCCATTTTGTAAACAAACCTTGTGTTTTGGGATACCCCCTTCTGGGGTGTCCGGAGACGAACCAGCCCAGGGCTGTAAGTCTCCTTAATAAAGATAAAAAACAAACAAACAAACAAACCTTGTAAGGCTATTTTTTCGCGAACCGAAGTCCGCCAACGCAAACCAACAAAACGAACAGGTAGGGGAGATTCTCCTCTACCCGATTGTGTTTAAGGTTTGCGAATGTAGGCTTCGGTTCTTGAGAAAATGGCCTTCCAAGGTTTGTTTACAAAATAGAGTTGAGACCTTTTCAATTGTTGGTCTTGAATTATAACGAAATTAATACGAAATAACTGGAAATAACTGAACCCACTCAAAAGCTCTTGGAAAATAAGCAAACTATGAACGGATCATGAAAAGAGTTAATTTGCTTTGGGAATATTGTAGGATGGGATTCATCTGAAAATATAATAAATTCACCGGTTAAGTGCCTTTCTCCTCGATGAAATAGAAATAATCATCCTGAGCACCTTACACTATTTGATGGTGATGGCTCAATTTAAGCATTGACGTCAGACGCATTTTAATCAGCACCCGTTTCCCATTTGTAGCAGACCGAAAATCCCGCGCTGAAATGCGCTGTTTTAATTTTACACTTTGATGATCACGATTGTTTTTTTGAAAATGTAAACGTATGTCGATTTACGTCATTCCCGTTGCTAATGGTTTCATTTATGGCATTAGCGGATCGTTAACTTTCCGGCACATTTTGATGAAACTTGTCCAGCAGAAATCCTAGTGGCATCCCACTTTAAACTAATGCAAATATGTAGTTACCTACATGTAAAGTTCGGCTTAAGGTAGTTCTGAAGAGACTATTATGGATATTATGGGTAGAGAATTCCAGGGAATTCTAAAGCAAATTTGAGTGAATTACAGAGAGGGTAAATTAACTCAACTCTACGACAAACTTAAATGATTATGACTACAATCCTCACACTAGCCCTAATGATCTCACCTACGGCCGAACATCTCTTATCCATTAATCGATCAAAGACAATTCTAAGGACAGCTCCAAGGCAATCAAGGCAATAGCGAATTATTGCAAGATAATCAAATTCTGAATAATAGCTAAAACAAAAAGGAAAATTCATTAACATTTTGAGGGAATTTAAAGGAATTTTCGAAAGAGTTGAAAAAAAAAAGAATTCACAGGGAATTTTGAGCTTTATTAAACGACCCATTACTAGGGGCAAGCCAGCTGTACTCAAAGTTAATATTTTTGCTCCGAGTAAATTTGAGTAACTCATAATTCAAGACCAACAATTGAAATGGCCTCAACTCCATTTTGTAAACAAACCTTGTAAGGCCATTTTCTCACAAACCGAAACCTACATTCGCAAACCTAAACCACAATCGGGTAGATGAGAATTCCTCTACCGATTCATTATGTTGGTTTCCTTTGGCGGACTTCGGTACGCGAGAAAATGGCCTTACAAGGTTTGTTTACAAAATGGAGTGAGGCCTTTTCAATTGTTGGTCTTGAATTACTCAACAATGATCAAAGTAGTCTGGCCCTATATTCATTAACAAATGCAAACCACAGTGTGCATAAACATTATGTGTCAGAGGAGGAGGATAATCAGAATTATTTTATTAATGTCTTGAAACAAATCGTTTGTTAATCAATTGAATTCATTCACAGCATGAAATCAAAGCGAAATCTAAGAACTTTGCTTTGAAGGGAAATAAGGTAAAAATGCCATATCCAAAACTGGATGGGATATGGCTATACGATGACAATGTATTGTTTTTTTTAACGGCGCCGGTGGTGTAGTGGTAAGCGTGATTACCTCTCACCCCAGCAGGCCTGGGTTCAATCCCAGTCGGCGCCGCCGGGATGTTCTGAGGCATAACATCTCTGATCACGCCTTCCTTCGGATGGGAAGTAAAACCATTGGTCCCCGGTTCATGAGTTGATGAGTCGGATAAGTAGGGTCCAGGTGTGGGAGCTGCCTTCCTGGCACGTCGGTAGCATTGGTGCTCAGCACGGAAAACAAGATCGACGGAAAAAATAAACCAAAGGAAAAAAAAAATGTATTGTTTTTCTATTACTCTCGGGTCGAACAGTAGTGGCAAATAGAAATGCCTATATATATTTTTTTTTCTGAAAATCATGACAACCAGCAACCAAATGGATTATTTTTCTAGACTTCTCTGAATGCCAAAGTATTAGTGCAGAACTATGAGGTTACTGCCTCAAAGTTCTGCACTAATTCTTGGGCATTCAGATGTCGAAAGAACTGTCAATTTAGATTTCAAAACAAAACTGTATCAGGACTCAAAAGCAAATACTTCCACAATGAATTACCGGAAAATTTCTCCAGCTTCGACAGGTCTAGTCTAGTCTACACATACACAGCCAGTACTTGAAAGAATCCTGGAAAATGATAGAAATACATCTATCATTTTTCTTGTCATTATTATTGCCTGCTGCACATCAAGGATGTGAAACAAACAATAAAGCGGCCAGGCCTACTGTGTAGCGTTTAGTTAATTTTTGTGGAAGTGAATGTTTACCATGTCTACTTAATAAGTATAGACAGTGGTTAACATTTAATCCACAGGTAATCAAAGAGCGGGGACATACGGTACCAACCGCTCCGTATGCAGGATTTGAAAATAGGCTATATAAATCGTTGGGAGTGACAGAGCTAAGAAAGTTAATGTACACTCCTTGGTTGTCCGATCTCCTGGGATGGAACACAGGTATTTACCCCTTGTGTTCGAGCGTACAGTCCTCCCTCCGTACAAGCGTGGACGGCACCGCCCACCCACTGCCATCCCTCAATCGATCCAGCCGACCTCAGTCGAAGGACAACAGAGAGCGGTGTGCGGACGTAACCTATACGGAGGGAATGCTGTATTCGCCTAGGTTATAGCGCCCTTGCTCGCTATTCGTTATTCGCTGTCTACAATGAGAAGAAACAATGCATGAACTTACAACACGCCCCGCATACACGTAGTACCGATATAAAATGTATATTGGTACTGCGTGTACACTTCCATCATCAAAGCAATTCCTGCTTTGTAGATGGCACGTATTTAGTAGAATGTCTCCTAAAAAAATAGGATGTCTAAAATCCATAGGATGAAAGTTAAGTATCATCCGAATCAAATGATTCCAAATGCTACGGATTCATAAAAATTAAGTTTAGATAGATAAAAGTAAAAAAAGGAACAATCTCACCAAATCAGTCCAAGTGAATCCTTTGCAAGCAGCTCTGTCACGTTTGGTGTAGTAGTTCCGATCATAGACCCGCCTTACGGGGATCAATCCTCAGGTTTAATATAGTCAATTGTTCCTTGACGCAAACACGAAGCGACCGCTCATAAAATCATACAACGCATGAATAAACTGAACTTAAAAACTATCACTCGCGATGCCACAAATTTCTGGAGCGGAGCATAAGCGAAATCTAATTACAACTTCACAAAAGTCGAGAAAAAACGGAGCAAAAATTGACGGCTGAAAATTTTCCATGTCTTTCTTCGAGCACAGCACACTACGATCCTTCAAATTTCTCCAGCTTCGACAGGTGTATTTTAAATGAAATGAGAAAGAGAAGGTGAACTTTGTGGAGTAGGAAATGGTTGCTCAGGAGGAACAAGAACTGCGATTTGGTGACGAAAATCAGATTTCAAAAATTCGCCAGATGTCGATTCCAACTTTCGACAAGCCAGTGGGAAAAGTTCTCTATAGATCTAAATGATTCCTTGAGTTCGGAAAATTTCTATTATGAACTCAATTCTGCATATTTCTCTGAAGACCTTCGGACGTCCCTGATTTGTTTTCTGTTCTCTGGTAAAATATCTTTAAAGATCAACAAACTTTCCTGAAGATCTGCAAATTTCTCGGTAGTTCTGCAGATTTCTTTGCAGTTCTGTGTGTTCTTCAGAAGTTCTACAAATGTATCTACATATCTACAAAGTTCCCAAATCCCTGCAGATTTAAGATCCTTAAAGTCAACAATTATCTCTGATGTTCACTAGATTTCTAATAATCTACAAACTTCTCGAAAGTTCTGTAATTTTCTTTGTAGATTTTTATGATTCAATGAATATCTGCAAATATCTCTGAACATCTACACAATTCCCTAAAGTATTAAAAAAAATCTTCCTGGAAGTTTTTTGAAGGTCTACTATTTTTTCTGAAGTTGTTCAAATATCTCTAGAGATCAGCGAACTTCCCTGAAGTTCTGTAAATTTATCTTAAAATTCAAGAACCTCAATAAAATTCTGAAAATCTATATAAACATCTGCAGATTTTTCAGTAGATTTACGATCTACTCTCTGAACATTTCCAAAGTTCCTTTCCTTAAGTTTTATGAAGTACTCTTTTTCTGCCCAGAAGATCTACGCACTGCCCTGAAGTTTTCTCAGTAGATCTCCAAACTTTTTCTAAAAGTTTTGTAAATTTCTTTGTGGACTTCCATAAAGTTCCGCAGATTCATCTGAAATTCTTTAAAATTTCCCAAAGCTCTACAAATTATCTGAAAATATTTGAGCTTCGCTGAATACGAGTTTCTCTGAAGCAGTGTAAATACTTCTAAAGGGTGATACGGTCAAAATTTGGTCAATATCAACTTGACGTATTTCTTTCAATTTTGCATTTAAAAAACCTGAACACCCCTCATTTTGAAGGTGTGTGTGTGTAGAATGTTGCTCCTATTTTGATTTTGGAATTCACTCTTCAGTTGTGAAAATGCCGTCCAAGCAAGAAATCAACCGTTACAAATGTAATTAAAGTGTTTGGGGAACGTTTGTCGACAGCCAGGAAGTCTGGATCGGGGGGAAATCGAAAACCGGAAGCCGCTGAGACGACAAAGAGAGTTGCCGGTAGTTTCAAGCAAAACCCTAACCTCTCTCTCCGAGATGCCGCAAATAAGCTGGGTGTATCGTCTACAACCGTGCATCGAGCCAAAAAACGAGCCGGACTATCGACTTACAAGAAGGTAGTGACTCCAAATCGCGATAATAAACAAAATACGACGGCCAAAGCGCGATCCCGGAGGCTGTACACGACGATGCTGACGAAGTTTGACTGCGTGGTAATGGACGACGAAACCTACGTAAAAGCCGACTACAAGCAGCTTCCGGGACAGGAGTTTTATACGGCAAAAGGAAGGGGAAAGGTAGCAGATGTTTTCAAGCACATGAAACTGTCAAAGTTCGCAAAGAAATATCTGGTTTGGCAAGCCATCTGTACCTGTGGCTTGAAAAGCAGCATTTTCATAGCTTCCGGGACTGTCAACCAAGAAATTTACGTGAAAGAGTGTTTGAATAAACGTCTGCTGCCTTTCCTGAAGAAACACGGTTGTTCCGTACTGTTTTGGCCGGATTTGGCATCTTGCCATTACGGTAAAAAGGCCATGGAGTGGTACGCCGCCAACAACGTGCAGGTGGTTCCCAAGGACAAGAACCCTCCCAACACGCCAGAGCTCCGCCCAATTGAGAAATACTGGACTATTGTCAAGCGGAACCTAAAGAAGACCAAAAAAACTGCTAAGGGCGAGCAGCAGTTCAAGGCAAACTGGCTTTCTGCGGCGAAAAAGGTGGACAAGGTGGCTGTACAAAATCTGATGGCAGGGGTCAAGCGTAAGGCCCGGCAATTCGGATTTGGAAAAGCGGAAGCCTAACTGAATGTTTTTCCTGAATTTTATACTAATTGAACTTGAAAAAGAAATTTAATTTGATTTTTTAAATAAACGATTTCACCGATTTACACGCGTTTTCCCTTGACCAAATTTTGACCGTATCACCCTTTATAGATCGACGAACTTTCCCAAAGTTCTGTAAGTTTTGCTAAAGTTATGCATTTTTTTCTAAAAATGCACGAACTTCCTGAAGTTCTGCATACCTTAGTCTACGGACTTGTCTGAAGTTCTTCAGATCTATTGTTATATCCGTAACCAAAGCCAACAAGTAAAACAAGCTGTTGTTAAGAGCTACTATTTATTACGTCTATCTTGGTTGGTGGTCGGATAAAGAACCAATCTCTCACTTATGACAGTCAGGCAAGGCCAACTACATCTCCCCCTTTTAGAAAATGTCATAGGAAGAGAGCCATCTTGGAATTCTTGATTCTCGTACAGAACGTCGAATAAAGTCTCCAACTGCTTCAGATGACACGGGCTTTTGTGCGGACTGAAGTTCTCCATCTTGAGCAGCAGGTTCATGATCGATTGTCGAAAAAGGATTTTTGGCAGACGTACTTGCCACTTAACCATCAGCTTCGAGTGATACGGAACCAACAGGAATAGGGACATCGTGATTGATTGGCACTTCTGGATCCAACGGTACAGCTTTATCTTGAATTTCATCAAGCAGGATTTCCCATGGTAGTTGCTGCGTCGCTTGCTCTGGATCATCAGAAGTGTGACGAGGGCGCATTTGGTTTACATGCGACCTCACCAGCTTCGGTCTCCCGTTCATGTCCAGTGCAACGATATAGTTGACGGAACCTTTCCGTTCAATGACTCGACCAGGAATCCAGGATTTGGCGTTTCTGCGGTGCTGTTCAACGTAGACCAGGTCATCTTCTTCAAACTCGCGCTTGACTGCTCCATGCCGCCAATTGAACTGTTCGTTTTGTTTGTGGTTCTTGACAGCTTCAGTTACAGGAACAGGTTTCTTCAGTAGGTCCAAAGTGGTGCGCACTGGTCTTCCGAGGAATGCATCTGCTGGAGACGTCGACTGTGGTGTGTTTCGATTTGGGATTGAACGATACACCGAAAGGAATGTCCGCAGGTGCTCCAGTGTGGGTGATCCTTCCCCCTTGGCTAGCTTCTTGAGGCCACGCTTGAGTGAATCAACGAATCGCTCCGCTTGGCCGCTGGACTGCGGGTGGTAGGGAGCAGTGCGGAGATGGGTGATACCATTTGCACGGCAATACTGTTGAAACTGCTCGCTGGTGAATTGCGTTCCGTTGTCTGAGACCAATGTGTCTGGGTTGCCGTAACGAGAAAACGTTTCACGCAGCATATTCAGGGTTGCAGTTGTGGTAATGGATTGAGTGCGAAAAATTTCGGGCCACCTAGAGAAAGCATCTACCATGACGAAATAGTAGTATCCATGGATCGGACCAGCAAAATCGATATGGACACGTTGCCATGGCTTGTCCGGGAGGGGCCATGACTCCAAGGTTGCTTTTGTCGGGGACTTCGCTGCTTCAGCACATGCAGTGCACTGACGGACAAATTGCTCCACATCGTCGTCAACGTTAGGCCAGTAGACTTCATTCGGTCCATTCCTGGGTGTCCACGATGCAGTTGACGAACGATCCGCTTTCGAAACTTTGATGGGACGACGATTCGATCGCCGAACATAACGCAGTTGTCGACAACTTGAAGTCCATCTCGTCTGGCGAAGAACTTCTTGACATCAGGACCAGCAACTTGCTTCGCATTTGCTGGCCAACCTTCGTTAAGGAAATTCACCACTTGCTGAAGAACTGGATCCTTTCGCGTCTCAGCCACAATCATCTGGTGCGTGACTGGAAGGTTGCTGATGGTGTCGTCGAGAATTGCTTTTGTTTCAGATTCGACGCACACGGCGGCTATGACGTAATCCTCATCTGGTCTATGCTACGATGACATTAGCCGGGATAGAAAATCTGCACGGAAATGAAAAACTACCCAAAATTAAGTACTTTTCCCTCAATTCTGGGGTTCAGCCCAATAACCCAAATTTGAGTAAATCGCATATAGTAGTTTCAATTTAACACCGGCAAAAAAATTACCTACTCTTAAGTTTATTCTACCCAAAATTAAGTTTAATTCACGTAAATTTAAGAATATGCAATTTACTCAGAAGTAACTTATTGGGATGAACTATATCGTTGGGTCGAATCTCTCGTTCCTTTTTTGACAACAATAACGAGTGCAAGTGAGAGGCTGAAGTCAATATTAAGTAAAAAGAACTCATATTTTGGGTAGTATTTTTTCTCCGTGTGCATAGCCAAAATTCGTCGATGAAACGTGTTGGATGTCGAAATCGTACAGCAGAAGTGTCAAGGCCCAGCTCTGCAAACGATTTGCGGTGTAAACAGGAATACCTTTCTTTGAGCCGAAAACCTTGAGTAGCGGTTGATGATCGGTCTGCAGGAGGAAGTGTCGTCCATACAGCATTTTGTGGAAACGGGTGGCAGCGAATGTCAGGGCCAATGCTTCCTTCTCCACTTGTCCGTAGTTCATCTCTGCTGGGGTCAGTGAGCGCGAGGCGTGCGCAATTGCCTTCACTTCACCGGTCGGGAATCGATGCATGATGACAGCGCCAAGGCCGTACTTCGATGCATCTGCTGCAACAACGATTTCCTTGGACGGGTAGTAGTGTGTAAGCAGCTGCTCGAAAGACTTCTGGCAATCCTTGGTCCAGTTCCAGCGTGCATCTTTCTTGAGGAGGCTGTCCAGAGGAGCCCTGAGTTGCTTCATCTGCTTAACGAATCTACCACAGTAGTTGACAGCACCGAGGTAGGAACGGAGTTGCTGGACATCCTTCGGAGACTGCATCTTGGAAATGGCTTCTGTTTTTGAAGAATCAGGCCGAATACCGTCCTTATCCACGATGTGTCCGAGAAACTTGATCTGGGAGAGTGCGAAAGGACATTTTTCGAGGCGTAACCATAGCCATACTCACGGATCTGCTCGAGAACAGCGTAGAGACTGCGATCGTGTTCCTGCTTGGTGCGACCAGCGATGAGGATGTCGTCCAAACACGGCTTGACTCCAGGGATGCCGGCCACCATGCTGTCGATGATGCGCTGGAAAGCGCCAGGTGCCGACTTGACTCCGGGTGGTAGTCGGTAATACTGGAACAGTCCACGATGCGTGTTGACCGTGAGTAGCTTTCGCGATTCCTTCTCGACCTCGACCTGTAGGTAAGCGTCAGACAAATCGAGATGAGTGAAGTAACGTGCTCCAGCTAGCTCCGCAAAGAGGTCGTCAGCCCCGTCGAATAATCGCCACATACACGACCTGATACATTGTCCGACTTGCGTACGACGACTATTGGTGCTGCCCAGTCCGAGAATTGAACTGGAGAAATTATACCGTTTTGCTGGAGCCTCTCAAGTTCTGCGTCCACCTTGGCGAGTGCAGCGTACGCTACTGGTCGTTTCGGGCAATATGCAGGACGTGCGTCAGGCTTGAGGTATAACTTCACTTGCGCTTTTGTGCATCTACCCAGCGTGCTTCGAAAAACTTCCGGAAACTGTTGCTTGAGTTGATTGGTGAACTGATCAGAACGTTGGTGTACGACGTTGACTAAGCTGCTTATCGGCACAGACCACAAATCGAACAGATCCATAGTCTCGATTCCTAGAACGTTGAGTTCAGCGCTGCTTGAGATGAAAATGCGACCAGTCTTGGTAACATTCTTGATGGTGATCTCGGTCTGGAACTCAGCGAGAAGGTTGAGATTGCCACCAGTTGCTGTAACTGCAGAGTCTTCCGTCGGTTGAGTGGGTGGCTGTCCGATGCTGATCCATGTTTCTTCTGAGATTATGGTGATGTCGGACGCCGAGTCGTGTTGAAGTTTGACTGCTACACCATTGAGCTCGACCGGGATCAACTTCCGCTTGCTTCCGATGTTGCGAACCGTGTAGATGCTTTTTGTCTTCACGTTCTCTTTGGATTTGGCCTGTTTGAACGGTTTCGACGGCGCATTCTTGTTGCTGTTGCAATAACCTTCCTTGTGTCCTTGTTGCTTGCATCTTGAACAGGTGTGCGAAGCGAACGGACACTCACTTGCTGGTCGCCACACTTCCAACATGGCGTTTTCGGCACTTTTTGGTTCTTTTTTGAGGCAGGATTATTCTGGTTGCGAGAAAAAATGTTAACGTTGTGTGCTTCTTTGTTCTCCACCATCAATGTGTCCTGCTTGAGATTGGCCACGCGATGGCATTCTTCCACGAGGTTCTCCAGGGTTACCTTGCTGGTGGCTTCTCCCAATTCGTTGACTGCGGTTTCGTCGGCTTCCAATTTCGAGATCAACCTAGCTCGTATGTCCGCATCCCGTGGCGATTGGAGTCCACAGACGAAGCGGAGAGCTTTAAATTGGTCCGGTGTGAGCTTGGACAGCTCGCATACCAGCCATTGAAGAAAACTCCTCCGTCCGGATCGTACTGGAAATCCTGGATCCCGCTTGCCAAGGACTCAATAATCTTCTCACTGCCTTGGACTGCAGTCGGATTTCCCCGATTTTCCAGGTTTTCAATCTGCTGCTGCTGCCTCGTGATGAGATTCGTTAGCTGCAGGATGGCGTTCCGAAGATCCTCGTCAGACATTTTCTTACTTGAGGTTTCTTGCTTCGAGGTTCAAGGTGCTTCCAAAATTTTTCTCGTCGCCAATTGTAATATCCGTAACCAAGGCCAACAAGTAAAACAAGCTGTTGTTAAGAGCTACTATTTATTACGTCTATCTTGGTTGATGGTCGGATAAAGAACCAATCTCTAACTTATGACAGTCAGGCAAGGCCTACTACATCTATCCACTTCCAACTTCCATGGAGTTCTGCAAAATCTTGAACTTTCGTACTTCACTGAGATTTGGTTTTGTAATTGAAGTACTTTTCTTAAAATTTTTACGAATTTTTCTGAAGATCTCACATTTTTGCTGAACTTCTGAATGTCTCTGAAGATCAGCAAAATTCCTTAATATCTACTCTTTTGAAGTTCTGCAAATATCTTTAAAATTCTATAAAGTTGCCTGAAGCTCCATAGTTCTATACTATAGATACTACTAGATGTCTTAGTAGATCTGCAAACTTCTCTCAAGTTTTGTGAATTCCTCTGTAGGCTCTCGGGCTTCCCTGAAGATCCATTAAAAATGTTTCAGAAAATCTGCACTTTCTGGACCATTCTTGTGATTTTTTCAGAAGTTCTGTATTTTTTCTGAAGATCTTCGAACTTTTCTGATGTTCAATAATTTATCAGTAGATCTTCAAACTTCTGTGAAAATCTTTACATTCACTAGATTCTTGGACTTGTCTGAAGTTTTGTGAATTTCCCTGAAGATTTGCAAAATTATCCTTATAGTTTTATAAATTGATCTGATAATATTTTAGCTAGCTTGAAATTTTGATAATTTATTTGAACACTAATCTGAAGATCTATAAGGCTCTGAACCATTTGACGGATTTTTTTTAACTCTTGGTTAAAATTTGACAGATGAAAAGTTATCGATTAACCCTGTTATTCGAGCGTGGTTATTTCTAACAGACTAGAAGTTAAATTTTGAAAATCGTGGCTGAGTTCTTCTTGAAAACCGGTCGATCGACAGCACAGGGATTTTCGAACATACAGAATAACTTTCGTAATGTCACTTTTAACCACGAGTTAAATTTAACTCGGCAAATGGTTCACAGCCTAAAATGTTCTGAAGTTTTATAGTTCTGTTCACAAGATCCTGAAGCTCGAAAAAAATCATAGTAGGCTCTTACACCTGCTGTCCGGCATGATTATTCTTATATCATACATGCTTCGTAATATCACAGACAAACAGACGTAACTCTTTGATTTTTTTTTCTTGAAAACATAGGACCTCAGTAACGACATCTCTCGGGCTTCTCGCGGAAAACAAGCTTTCTCGCTAACTCGCAAACAATATTGCATGAAAGTTCTATAGAATGTATAGAAACGTCAAAGTGATCCGATATCAGCGCTGCGGCGAGTAGTTCGCGGAACTGATAATATTCAAATCAACCGTTAAATGCGTGAACGAAGATACATAATTAAGTGTTACGTCTGTTTGTCTGTGGTAATATATAAACACTGTTTTGTTGACCATGCCATGATCAAATGGCGATGAACCGGCCAATCACACTGGAAAATAAAAAATCAGTCAAATCATACACAGGACAAAATTGAATAGTTAAACTGGTTTACCTTGCTGCTGTATGCCATCAAAACACAAATCAAGCGTACTTTAGCGGTTCAAATCCATGATATTTTAGAAAATAAATAAATAAATATCTTCAAGGCACTTGCGGCTTTTTTGCTGAATGAGTCGAATGAATATTAAATACAAACCTATTGGTGAATTTACGCGAAACTGCACCAGTGCATGCGACACCTAGGTTTGAAATCCAAAACCATAAAAGTGATGATGTACTAAAAAATATTCCATACGATTTGACAGGTAGCAAAACGTCATTATCATTTTCACATCATTTCCATCTGCCGGTCGACCGTAGCGTAAATTCATCAATTTCGTTCGACAAATCAAACCTCAAATCTTATCATAATGTCGAAAAAGTGTGAACGCATCCGAACATTGCATCCTACAAAATTGATCATTTTAGATGGTCAAGTTTTGAAACCACCACAGCATGCTTTTGGCGCTACTGTATATGGACGATCAAATGTAAAATACTGTGGTAGCCACAGCGCAGTTCTGTCAAAAACTCAGCATTTTCATTGATCCATTATCGCTGCAAAAACACTCGAACGATACTAAAGAGAGGAAAATCGTAGTCTTAAGCTAAAAATGGAGAATAACAAATGCTAGAATCTGCTCAGTGGTTGGAAGGAAAAACTATACTAATCGGAGGATATCAATTGATCAATTTAGATGGTCAAGTTTTGAACCCACCACAGCATACTTTTGGCGCTACTGTATATGGATGATCATATGTAAAATACTGTGGTAGCCACAGCACAGTTCTGTCAAAACCTCAGCATTTTGATTGATCCATTCAGCCTTGATGAAGAACTCCTCCAATGAAAACTATTCGGCTCCGCTGAGTGCTCCTCCGACGGTCTCAACTCCCCGCTATGTTAAACCCAACGCCAGATCAACAGAAACGACATTTGGCCGTGCGGATGGGAAGTACCGCGGGGAAGCGATTCACTACGATGGCAACGTGATCGATCGACATACTGTACACCATGTCGAAGGTCTACTGCATTTGGGTAAGCCGGGATCCGGGGCTGCTTCTGATGACCGGGGGATGGAACGACCGGAATGGACACTTCAGCACGATCCGTCCAGTAGCAGCAGTTGGTAGCGCCGCCAGTCCATACAATTCGCCGAGCAAAAGTAACCGTCAGAGGTGGCGGCAGCAGCAACAACAGCTTGGGAAGCGAACCACCCGGTCGTCATCTTTTGTTGCTCCGGTTGAGGACAATACGGCAATGTTGCTGTACGGTGGCGACACCTACTTGAGTTTCACGAAGAATGAGAAAAACGTAAACAAATAATTGCACGAAGACAACAGTTTTCTTTTATTGTTTTCAAGTGAAAATCAAAGAAAAGTACTTATTGTTATCAATAAATCGTGAAACTCTGGCGTGGTTTATCTTTTTACAGTAGCTGTTCAATTAGTCAATGGATTTATACGGAGTAAAAGTAAGTTTTCTTCGAGGTGTTTTTCGCTGCCTCAATTTTATCTTCTCTTGTCTTCAAGTTTTATTAATGAAAAATTCATTGTCGACTTGATCGCATCAATAAAAATAATTAACTATGCATGCATTTATCGTATATTAACGGTTTGGTTGCGATTCATTTAGAAACATTCCCGTTTTTCATCAATATATTTCAGGTGAAATGGACATGAATTCCAAGAAGTTTGAACGTAAAGCGTATCTGCGATGCGTGGTACCTTCTTGCTTATTAAAACGGGAAGATGGGATATCATTTCACAGATTTCCCAAGAAAGACAAAGACTCTTATCGTTGGCGGAAGTGGGTCAAAGCCCTAAGAATAAAATATCATCCGACACTTTCTTCCCGTGTTTGCAGCCGCCACTTCGATAAACTCGATTTCTATCCTATCAGTAAGTTTTACGATTAATCTAAAGGAATTTTAACTGAGAAATTATATGTTTTAGAATCTTCTGACCAAACCAAGTTTATTTTAAGGGACGGTGCAATCCCTAAGAACGTGGAGTTAAAGAAAAAGTCAGGCCAACTGAATCGAGATCGTGAAAACCGAGCACGGATGAGAGAAGAAATTCGCAAAAATCAAGATGTGACTCAAATGGATGATCGTGGTATGTTTGACGATCTTGAGCTAACCAGTCCTGATCCTATCGTCTCATTTCACGATGCTGTAATTCAAGTTAATACTCTTGAATTAGAGCAACTTCTTGAGCGAAAGAAACGAAAAGTATTTGAAATAAGCTCTGAAGAACAATTGGTTTCATGGACCGGTTTATGCAGCTTCAAGTTATTGGATACATTGGTCAAGGCTATTCAAATAGTACCAGAATCAAGGCTATTCTCGCGGTGGGACGTGTCAATGAGAAATTTGATTTTGCTAGTTTTTATTAAGCTAAAATCCAACTTGTCATTCCGGTGTATTGCATCGCTTTTCAACGTAATGCCCAGAACTGCCTCAAAATATTTTCACGAGAGTGTTCCCATTATTGCTGATATGTTGCGCGTTGCAGTTCCATGGCTTTCTAAAACAATTATTCAAGACGATTTACCATATCATTTTTCTAAGTACGGGAACGTCCGTGCGGTACTAGATTGTACTGAAATACCTATACAAAGATCAAATTGCCTTCATTGTCGCGTTCTAACATATTCTCACTATAAAGGTCGAGAAACCGCCAAATACCTGGTTTCAGTAACTCCTGGTGGCTGCTTCAACTATATCAGCCCAGGATTTGTAGGCAAGGCTTCTGACAAACATATATTTAATGCTTGTGGAATGGTGAACTTATTCGAAGAAAACGACGCGGTAATGGTGGACAAGGGATTTTCAATAGCTAAAGAACTGGCCGAACATAATCTTGAAATGGTGCGACCTCCAACGTTGTTTGACAGTCAGTTGTCCCATATAGAAGCAACCACGAATGTAGCTATTGCAGGAGCACGTGTTCATGTCGAGAGAGCAATTCAAAGATTGAAAAACTTCAGGATACTCACGGACAAGCTAGATTTGTCCATTCTTTACATTCTGGACGATGTGATGATAATACTAGCTGGTGTTACAAACTTGTCGGCTCCAATATTGGCAGATGATAGATTTAGTAAATAAAACGATTGTTTTGAAGTAATACCAATTAATTAAAATGTGTTTATTTCGCAAGAATAATCAATGGATAACAAAATAAAAGAAGTATTGAAAATCACTTACTCATTTAATTGGAACAAACAACAGGTAAGAAAATGTTAAAATAAATTTCTCGTAGCGTTACGAAAAGTTCCGAGATAAACTCTTTGTCGTACGGCACCTGGATTATGAAAATATCATTTTCAAAGGAACTATAAATTACTAGATCAGCTGATTTTGCAGCAAGTATACACATTGACAGCTGAATTTGTCCATAGTATGCATGTTTTTTCTTCAGTTGTGGGTCGTTTTTGGAGGTATCTATATATTTCAGCTGAGAGATAATATCGCTAGCTGATTTTTCTTTTCCGGCAAGAGGACACTTAATCTCTACCAACTTTTTGTCATCCAAAACAAACGCATCTGGAGAACATCCAATAAATGGGGCCGAAGGAGGTATCACCAGTCCCATTCTAATTATTGTTTTGTTAGCTTTCCTTCTTCTATAGCACTCCAGGGCCTTGTGCTCCATGTCTCTGCCGTACTGTAATGCTGGAATACGCTTTTCCAATGGGTGTACGATAGGAGATAACTTTTTAACCCAGTCTCTATCACCAGTATCATTCCTATAAAAAGTGAATAGATCATAGCATCCGCTGGCTGTAATGCGTATACGGCGTTCACGTTGCCAGGTATCATTCGATTGGTTGTACGTCTGAAGACAAATAGACAGGCTCTTTGCAGCAGTCAAGCAAACCTTACTTTCATAGAAAGTATATAGGCATGGACCATTCATTGGACCAAAATAGTGTTTCCATCTGCTTGTAATATGCTTTACGTCGAATAGTGAAGTAAGATACGAGCTGATATTGGTTTCTTCTGTAGTGCTTAGAGCTGGTTGAGTCTGCATGCGCTGAGGTGGGTTCCATAATGGCATGCTGGGAGGACCATCCGAAAAAACTACTGTATAGTTGGGTTGCTCATTAGTGGACATTGGCTTGGGCTTCTGATTACTTGGCACATGAATATTTCGTCCACGAATAGATTTTGCCAGTGCTGAATTAGGAAGCCCTAGAAATTGAAGTTATCAAATGTTTTTATTATATAATAGACGGGCATAATGTAATACCAGTAACAAAAACGTTGAGGAGTTCATCAGTCAGTTCGTCCGTCAATGATACTGAGCTAGACTTCTTACGTTGTCCACATAACTTGGACAGAGGAATGGGCTCGTATAAATTCTCCGCTTGATTTTAAGCGATTTTCCCCCACCGCTGACGTACATCTGTAGGGGAAAGGGCATCCAAATCCTTTTTGCTGTAAATGCATTTTATTAACAAATGTGATATGAACATGTATAAGTCATATTGATTACTTATGGATGAAAAGTAAACAAGCGAACTGGTGCTTACACCGGAAATTTCCGGCTGGACACGAGCAATGCATCGACCAGTTCTGAAATAACTGGGATGTTGTGATGTTTACTTCTCTCGGTGGATCGGATGGATTCGAGCCTCTCAAGCAGCTACAAAAAATATGGATGTGCGGTCCATCAATTTTTGTTACACCGACAATTATAACATGGTTATTCTTGTAGAGTTCATTTCCTTCGATCCAGTGTCTACGGCTCTCCTTCGCAAACTCGAATAAATCGACAATATCGATGTTTACACGGATTGTGTCCATAGTCAGAGTCTAAAATTGAACATAATTGAAGCTTAATTCGATTTTTATTCTTGGATTACCAACTGTTTTTTCCTGCATTTTAAACACCACCTTTGAAAATTCCTGCAAATAGGAGAAACGATACTCAAGTTTAAACAAAAGAAACTCTACATCTCAAAGTTTTTTTTATAAATTTAGACATTTATTAACATTTTCACATCACTCACTGCATGATAAAAACACTTTTCCATTCATTATTAACTCAAACAATGTTTGACGATTTTAACATCGACAAAACATGGCCATCTTTTTTTTTATGATTTGACCATATTATTATCGTAGGAAAACGAATCTATGTATAAAATCTGACCTACCAAACAAAATGGAAATATTTGCACTACAGAAATCAGCATGCACAATATAGGAAAACTGTTGAAAATTAACTTTTATTACTGCCTCTGAAAATCTTTTTTATGTTTACGTTTTTCGAAACTTGCTATAGCTGTCAAATGACAGCGCACCTTCCCTATGGCAGTAAAGGCAACCGGTGGAAACTAACGGTTTTAAATTGGCTAATTACTTGACTAGCCTATTGGTCCCAAGCAAATGATTAACGTACACAATTCTAGTCGAATTTCTAGTACTACACTATGTTTGTGGCAGTGGCTGGCCTGGTTTTGATTCGCCATAAAAGTTTGACAGATAAGATGAAGGTTCCGTGGATTTTCCTGTTTCGAGAGGTGCATCGATTAGCTTGGGACAGAAGATAGTACCAGAGCTGAGCCAAAAAGTTGAGCACGTTTCTTCGGGACCTACTAGTCTTAAACGCTGTCCAGACTGGAGAAACATGTTATAACGGTTGTCAAATAATTGCAACACAGAAACCACCATCAAGATAGTGCTATAACATGTTATAACTCTGTAGTCTGAACGTACTATTAGAGTTACCTCTATGGTAAAGGTGAGTTCTCGCGTCACTTTTCAAATAGACCAATGTAACATATCCACCATTTTGAGAAAATCGAAGTTGAAGTTCGACAGATTATTATTTTAACTGTTTAAAAACCATACATTTTGCAATACTATTTTTAATGCAGTCAGTGTATAATAACGTTGAAAATTCAGAACAAACGGTAAAATCACAATTTTACTTTGAATTTCATGCTACAACATAGAAAAAACCACAAAGGACGTTTTGGCAAGTCGAGTTGTACATCGGACATGTTACATTGGACGATTTTTCTCAATGACATAATCAATGAGTGTTACATTGGACGTTTTGTCTACATGATACTAGATTCCCTTTCACAGATTTCATAGTATATTTAGTACCTAACTTAAGATTGGCCCCGCCTTTGGAAAATGAGCACCAATCATGTTAGGCAGTCCGAATGACCGAAGTAACAATCATATACCCATCATTATCCGCACTGCTCAGGCGCAGAAATAGTGCAGTGATGCCAACAATCAATACGAAACTAACGATTTTAAATTGGCTCACCACTTTAGTAGCCTATTGGTCCCAAGCAAACGATTAACGTACCCTATTCTAGTTGAAATTCTATTACTACACTATGTTTGTTTTGATTCGCTATGAAAGTTTGACAGATAACATCAGGGGTGTGTGGATTCATGCAGAACATGCAGGGGTGAGTGAAATAGCTTGGGACTGCTTGGGACCGTTGTTCTGGTACTGAGTGAGCCAAAAATAATAATGATTTTCTTCGGGACCTACTAGTCTTATAGTACGTTCAGACTACAGAGTTATAACATGTTATAGCGCTATCTTGATGGTGGTCTCTGTGTTGCAATTATTTGACAACCGTTATAACATGTTATAACTCTCCAGTCTGAACAAGGCATTAGAGTTACCTCTATGGTGATGCCATTTACCTGATAAATCATAAAAATATGTACCATGGGTGCCAAACAGTGCCAATTAAAGAGCCTGAATTTATAAAGAGACGACATCTTATCCATTTGACAGGTCTTCTGCCCGATTGGAATGACTTTTCCTATGACTTTGACGGACAGCCTCTTTATAAATTTAGGCTCTTTAAGTGCCAATGAGTATACCCAAGGTTTCCATATGTATTTTTGGCACACGGTGCTGAGTGACACCCCTTGGATTAAACCTTCTTCTTCTTCTTCTTTCCTTTATTTAACGTCGGTCTCTGTTCCGCAATCTAGTGCCAATCACCGACGGACATCGATTATCATCCATTGACTCGGCTGGGATTGAACCCAGGCCCATTGGGGTGTTAGAAGGCAGTCACGCTTACCACTACACCACCGGCACCGGCAATTTTATTTAATCATGAAAAATTATTCATCAAAACATCATGGCGGATTGTTTGTTCGACGTAAATTGATGGCCATAGAAAATTTCAGACCTTGACAGATTTCCACAATCAAAGAAGATTTTTGAACAATGCAAATTCTAGATCAAGACAAATTGTTGATCAAGATAAATTGTCGATCAAGACATTTCTCGACTGGAAAATCTTTCATTTGTCTTGAATGGCACCCCTTTGCTTCGAGTAGATCTGATGGTAAACTATTCCATTAAGGCGCAATTTCTTCACCTGTGCTTAAAACGCTGTCCAGACTGGAGAGTTATAACATGTTATAACGGTTGTCAAATAATTGCAACACAGAAACCACCATCAAGATAGCGCTATAACATGTTATAACCATAGAGGTAACTCTAAGACTAGAAGGTCCCGAAGAAATGAGCTCAACTTTTTGGCTCAGCTCTGGTACTATCTTCTTACCTTACCAATCAGGCTAAGGCCTTGTTGTCCTCTGCTGTCCGAAGAAGTCGTCTCCACTCTACTCGATCCATGGCCATAGTTCGCCAGCCTCGTAGTCTGCGAAGGGTCCGCAGGTCACCTTCTTCTTGTTCGATCCACCTTGCCCGCTGCGCGCCTCTTCCTCTTGTTCCTGTTGGGTCGCTTTCTAGAACCATTTTCACTGGGTCTTCGTGCGGCATTCTTACGACGTGCCCAGCCCACCGTAGTCGCCCAATTTTTGCAATGTGGACGATGGACGGTTCTCCCAGCAGCTGGTGTAATTCGTGGTTCATTCGCCTCCTCCACGTTCCGTCATCCATCTGCACTCCAGCGTAGATGGTACGCAACACCTTCCGTTCGAAAACACCAAGGGCGCGTTGGTCCTCCACGAGCATAGTCCAGGTCTCGTGGCCGTAAAGGACCACCGGTCTAATCAGCGTCTTGTAGACAGTCAACTTCGTGCGGCGGCGAATTTTATTCGACCGGAGCGTCCTCCGGAGTCCAAAGTAGGCACGATTCCCTGCCATAATGCGCCTTTGAATTTCTCTGCTGGTATCATTTTCGGCGGTCGCCAGTGAGCCCAAATACACGAACTCATCGACCACCTCGATTTCGTCACCGTCAATCTGAACTCGGGGTGGGAGGCTAACATTGTCTTCCCTAGAACCTCTTGCTTTCATGTATTTTGTCTTTGATGCGTTGATGGCAAGTCCAATCCGTCTAGCTTCAACCTTCAGTCTGATGTACGTTTCCGCCATCATCTCAAAGTTCCGTGCCATAATGTCAATGTCATCGGCGAAACCAAGGAGCTGGATGGACTTCCTGAATATCGTGCCACTCGTGTCTATCCCAGGTCTTCTGATCACACCTTCTAACGCGATGTTGAACAGCAGACACGAAAGTCCATCACCCTGCCGTAACCCCCTTCGAGATTCAAAGGGACTCGAGAGTGTCCCCGATACTCGAACAACGCACATCACTCGATCCATCGTCGCCTTGACCAATCGCGTCAGTTTATCCGGAAATCCGTACTCGTGCATAATCTGCCATAGCTGATCTCGATCGATTGTGTCGTATGCGGATTTGAAATCGATGAACAAATGATGTGTGGGCACGTTGTATTCGCGGCATTTCTGCAGAACCTGCTGAATCGCGAAAATTTGGTCCGTTATAGCGCGGGCACTCATGAATCCCGCCTGGTATTGCCCCACGAACTCTCTTGCATATGGTGACAGACGGCGGCATAGAATTTGGGAGAGTACCTTGTAGGCGGCGCTCAGCAGTGTGATCGCGCGGTAGTTGCAGCAATCCAACTTGTCGCCCTTTTTGTAGATTGGGCATACGACACCTTCCATCCACTCCTCCGGTAATATCTCCTCCTCGCAAATCTTGGCAATTACCCAGTGCAGCGTTCTAGCCAGTGCTTCACCACCGTATTTTAATAGCTCACTTGGTAGTTGATCTACACCAGTTGCTTTGTTGTTCTTCAGCCGACCGATCTCCTCCTCAACTTCTTGAAGATCAGGGGCCGGTAGCCTGTCGTCTTCTGCGCGTGCTCCAAGGTCTGTTGCCGTGCCACCTTCGTTTTCTGCTGCTTCACCGTTGAGGTGCTCGTCATAGTACTGCTTCCACCTCTCAATCACCTCACACTCGTTCGTGAGAAAGTTACCGCGAACTATTTAGCTTCTCGTAGAACTTCCGTGTGTCGTTTACGCGGTACAGATTTTCCATCGCTTCGCGATCTCGGTCTTCCTGCCGACGCTTCTTCCTTCGGAAAACCGAGTTTTGTCTGTTCCGCGCTCGTCTGTATCGCTCCACATTCAATCTCGTGCGGTGTTGCAGCATTCTCGCCCGTGCTGCATTCTTCTCCTCTACTAACAGTTTGCATTCGCCGTCAAACCAGTCATTTCTTCGGTCCGGGATTGCAGTACCTAGTGCCGCTGCAGCAGTACTACCTATGGCTGAACGGATGTTCCTCCAACCATCTTCAAGAGAAGCTGCGCTAAGCTGCTCTTCCGTGGGTAGTGCAACTTCCAGCTGCTGTGCGTAGTCCTGGGCAACTCCGGCGTCCCGTAGTTGCTCAATGTTGGATCGCGGCGTTCGACTTCGACGGGTGTTATGAACCGTTGAGAGTTTTGAGCGCATGCATACTGCAACTAGGTAGTGGTCCGAACCTATGTTCGCACTGCGGTACGTGCGGACGTTGATAATGTCGGAGAAGAATTTCCCGTCGATTAGAACGTGATCGATTTGGTTTTCTGTGTGTTGGTCAGGTGATCTCCAGGTGGCTTTGTGGATATCCTTGCGGGGGAAAAAGGTACTTCGAACTACCATACCCCGGGAGGCTGCAAAGTTCACGCATCGTTGGCCGTTGTCGTTCGATACGGCATGCAGGCTGTTTGGCCCGATTGCCGGTCTATACATTGCCTCCCGTCCTACCTGAGCGTTCATGTCGCCGATGACGATTTTGACGTCCCGTTGCGAACAGCCGTCGTACACCTGCTCCAGCTGCGCATAGAACGCTTCTTTCTCGTCGTCGGGTCTCCCTTCGTGTGGGCAGTGCACGTTGATGATGCTGTAGTTGAAGAAACGGCCCTTAATCATCAACTTGCACATCCTCGCATTGACCGACTGCCAACCAATCACGCGTTGGCGCATCTTACCCAGCACTACAAAGCCGGTTCCCAGCTCGTTGGTGGTGCCACAGCTCTGGTAGAAAGTAGCCGCTCGATGCCCGCTTTTCCATACCTTTTGTCCCGTCCAGCAAAGTTCCTGCAGTGCTACGACTTCGAAGTTGCGTGGTTGAAGTTCGTCATAGATTAACCTATCGCAACCCGGGAAGCCGAGCGATTTGCAGTTCCATGTTCCGAGTTTCCAATCGTAGTCCTTATTTCGTCGCGTAGGTCTGTGCCGATTGTTCCGATCCGTATTTCTTTCTTCGGTATTTGCAACTTTGTTTTTTTTTCAGGGCGGCTTGTTGGGCCTGCCCCAACTCCCTGTTTCGCCGGGGGACCATCGTGCACAGCTCTGTTTAGAGTCCCACGCTGGCACTAGGACGGTGATCAGCCGCTCCTAACATGGAGAACAGACGCCGTTTTGAGCCGCACCTCCATGGTGAACAGACGCTCGGGTTTTGTGAAGCATTTCCTCTATCACCGTACTATGGTTACCGCGCCAGTGTTCGCGTTGCACCTCTTCACTTTGCTATTGCCGGACTGGCAACATTGCCCAGGCTACGCCATTTGGTCCCAAGCAAATCGACTAACGTACCCCATTTTAGTATAAATTCCAGTACTGCGCAATGTTTGTTTTGATTCGCTATGAAAGTTTGACAGATAAAATGAGGGGTTAGTGGATTTTTCTATGTTTCGAGAGGTGAATCGATTAGCTTGGGACCGAAGATAGTACCAGAGCTGAGCCAAAAAGTTGAGCACGTTTCTTCGGGACGTTCTAGTCTTAGAGCTACCTCTATGCTATAATCATAGAGGTAACTGGGGGGGAATGGTACATTCTGGGAAATGGTACATTCTGGGGAATGTTTTTCTAGAGAATGTTATAGAATCGGATAAACCTGGTTCATAAGATTTAAGTGAAGTTGGAGAAACCGACCATTAGATTAGTTTAAGTTCGAATGACAACTGGTTTTATAACAATTCGGCATGAAGTATGAAATTTTTCGTGTAAAGTGATGGTACTTGACAATCGGTTCCAATGTATAACTCAGTTTCGATAAAAACGCCAATTGGGCTGTTATGCCGCACAGGGCAGATTCACCTTCAAGGAATTTCTCTCGAACAAACTCGTTAACGATGAAGAAAATTAAACTATTAAACTTTATACAGCCAAATCAACTAGATACTAAGCAAAGCACTAACCTTCTTACGACCGATTCCCCCGGGTCACAACCGTCCGGTCCGTTCCGTCGGTCGCCCCCAGCAATGGTGGCTCTACATCATCTTCAATCACATCCTCGTCGCCACCAGCAGCCACCGCCGTCGTCAAGTCATCGGCCGCCGTCGGCACCACCGCCGCCGATAATGGGTCAAGCCGACCGTAGGCCTGCTTGCTGTAGTGCTGCTCCATCGTCTGCAGGAACGGCGACTGCCGAAATTCGGGCCAGCTGACGAATTCATTGAACACGGTCAGAATCTGCGAGGGAGTCAGCTCGCCAAACTCCGTAAAGATTGTCATCCGCTCGGGAAAGTCATTTTCCCGCAAGGGCAAAGACGAACGGTGAAATATTATCGAGTCTTTGGACTTCTTTTTCCGGGAAGGATTTTTCGGAATCGGTGCCGTTACATAATTCTGGTTTAGGATCAACCGGGCGCCGCAGAAGGGGATCCATCGTCTGTGAAAAAAATCAGCTTCAGAACTCAGTATACAGCAGAGCGAAAATTAAACCTTACTCCAAAGCGGGAATGACCCGATTTTTCCTACTGACCATGTTCTGCGAAATGAAGAACGTCAGCAGTTTCAGATTATCCGGCAGGCAGAAATCGAACAGATCCCTCCGGGGAACAACCCGCATCAGGTACAGCTCATCCGATCCAACCAGCCCCAGCCGGTGGTATTGGGTTTGGTTCCTTCGCTGGCTGGGATTCGTTGGCCACGGGAGGAAATCCCTTCGAGGAATTTTTGCTATAAACTCATGCTCGAAAAATATCTGAAACAGAACGCTACTGCAGCGGTATAACTTGTAGCCGGCATCATTGCTGCAGGTGAGATGCTAAAATAAAATAGAGTAAATTAAAAACGTCAATGTCAATGAGTCCAACCAATCATACCACGTAGAACAACGGCGGAACGGCCAGAATCATCTCGCACCGTCCCGTACCGAGCAGCCCCTTCTGGATGGACACCGAGTTAATAAGCGTTTTGAAGAACCTCAGCGATCCCACGACGGAAAAGAGCCGAAAATTCACCTCCTCGTCCCTCCACCGTCGGTGATTGGGTAAATCCCGGAGCATCTTCTCCAACCTGCTCCCCTGGTCCATGCTGTCCATGTAGCTCTGTCTCCAGTGTCCGTTGAAATCCGCAAACCTCAGTTCCATCTTTTTGTTCGGAATGACCAGCTTGTTCAGTTCCGGCTCGAATCGTTCGTCGGATTCGTACAGCAGCAGGTTATCGGTTTTCCGCAGAAGTTCTTTCGTCAACAGGCCCGGTCCGGGGTTGATTTCCACCAGACGCGTCTCCGGTGAAAGTCCCTCCGTGACGTACTGGCTGATGGTCTTCGCTCGTTCCGGTGAAGCCAGGTAGAACCGTTCGGTGGTTTGGGAACGTTTGAACAAAACCGGTGGAAATAGATCGACGATTTTTCGATACTGGCGTGGTTCGAAGTATTCCTCCAGGTCCCGGGCGAGGCGTGCGGAAGCAACGTTTTTTGTTGGTTCATCTTGTGAAGGACTGGATGAGCTTGGTGGTTTCTTTTTGCGTTCTTTCGGCGTTGCTGACGAAGTGGATGCCAACGTTCGCCGGACGGTTTCGTGGCGAAGGTTTCGTTTGAACGGGATTCTAGTTGCTGATAGTCGGGAGATCATTATTATCACGGGAAAAGATTTTTTTTGGACGCTGGATCACGAAATTACGCACTGAACGATAGGATGGTAACCGCGTGTAAACAAAAGCAACCCGGCACGCGCCCGTGAAGTATATAATATTGATATAATCAGCTGTTTTGTGGAGAAGGAGAAGTGGTGCCAGATTTACGAAATGTACAAGAATGCATGAAACATTTCAGGAAATGTTTCTTATTTTGAATTTTTTTTATTAAGCCCAAGGTGACTACATATAGGTGTTCTAATGTGTCAAATTCATGATTCAGCCATGTTGGATTTTTGTATGGGACAGCGACCGAGTTTGTTTACAATTTGCTCTAAAACCGCACTTTTCCCCCCCGCGACCTCCTCGCCTATATAGTGACAAAGCTGTATCACCATTTATATACCCATCATGATTAAGCCTGCACTCTATTTTGTGGTACTCATTCTTGAGTCGAAAATCACTCAGTTCAGCCAAAAGAGAAGTCAAGAACAACACGAGAAAAGGGCATACAAGCTTTTTGTAAACAAACCTTCTTATGCCCTTTTCTCGCCACTCATATGACATCAACGCAAACCATTAACGTTAGCGGGTAGGGGAAGCTTTCCCCTTCCCGATGATGTTGTTGGTTTGCGTGGGTGATCCTCGGTTGGCGAGAAAAGAGCATACAAAGGTTTGTATACAAAAAGTTTGTATGCCCTTTTCACATGTGGCTCTTGAAGTAACTCAAATTTGAGTAAACCTGTCTATGGAGGAATCTGGGTAACGATTACTCAGATGATGATATTTGTCAACTGAGTAAACCTTACACATTTAGATAGAAACAAATGAATGCCCCAAGAATGCTTTATATGTAAAATATTTCGTCCACGAACAATATTAAAAAAAAACCTTATGAAAATGATAAACCAAGCCAAACACTTTAATTATAAAAACTATCAAAACTTCAAAACTTTTATTTTGAAAACGCATGATTTTTATTGATACAATTTTTGTTTTTTGTATATTTACTGTGAAGTTTGCCCAATTTCGTAGATTAATTAGATTAGGATAAAATTAACGGTGTTATGAAAATTCCGAGGGGGCGACTCTATCTACGATGCAGGAAATTTTTTGTTTTGCTGTGGATAGCTGAGCGCACGCTGGGTAGATAGAAAGAAGATTGATGACGATTCTGAAGATTTCCTTGAAAAAGATGATGCACCATGCAAGTAGATGCGAGAAATGAAAGAAAATTTTGTGAAGATTGATTCACTAGTGTGCGATTTGTTGAGCGTCTAGAATTGAGATTTAGATGTGTCGGTCCCAAAATTACAGATCATGAATGTTTCACCTAGAGCTCGTCGTTTTTCTAGTTTTTAAAACAATGTCTATGTTCTGTCGCCCACTTTTCACTGAAAAATCAGGCAAATGATCCATCCATTCGGTTTCCTTTGATGATTTCGTAAAAAAATATTCTGGAACTTTGATGAATTCTAGATAGAGCTGGAATAAGGGCAAATATCGCAAGTGTAAACAAACTGCGGTTAATTTATCACGTTATACTACTATTAAAATGCTACAAAACGATACTAAACAATTTTGGACAAATAATGTACATTCTTAAAAAGACGCAAAAACATAAGGGTGAAACGAGGGGGGTGACTCTATCTACGATGCAGGAAATATTGTGCGTACGCTGAGTAGGTAGAAAGAAGATTTATCACGATTTTGAAGATTTCCTGCAAAAAGATGATGCGCTATGTAAGTAGATGCGAGAAATGAAAGAAGATTTTTCGGAGATTTATTCGCTAGTGAGATTTTTTTAGCATCTAGAATTGAGATTTAGATGTGTCGCCCCCCTCGGGGCGAAACCAACTTTTTTTTATTTCAAATTAAGTTGGCTCTTACGGCCGCTTCCTCCCATATACATAGATGAGGCGAAACAGACATATTTTCTCAATACAAAGCGAAAGATATAATTCGAATATTTTCACTACTCCTTGCAATTACCGGTTGGTAATCAAAAGAAAACATTGTTAATCTGATCGAAATAAGCGAAAACACCCCAACACATGAATTTATCTAGAATCCAACAAACTGCAAAAGGTCGATAGTAACAAACCATCAGGAAAAAGAACGTAAACATTGAGGCGAAACAGACAATGTCAAAAACTAGCAGCCTAAACATAGGGGCGAAATAGCTTCTGTGAACGCAGCCGGGCGAATAACCTCAGGGCGATACAAGATACTATAAATCAAAAGGGCGCATGGAACATTTTCATTTTTCCCCCCCTTGACACTCACTGTTGCAATCCTAACTTCAAACAATGTTTGTTAAACAGCGTCGGAGAAAGACCCTTGGTTAGCATATCTGCTGGCTGATTCCCGGTTGGGATGTACTTCACCGCTACCTTACCACTTTGAACACATTCCTTGATGAACTGTATATTCACCTCCGTATGCTTGAGCCTTTTCGATGGTGCATCAGATTCAGCGATCGCAATGGTAGACTGATTGTCTTCGAATATATCCACCGGTTTCTGTTCCAGTATACTTAGCTCGCTGAATAACTTGCGAAACCAGAGAGCTTCACAGACACAATCCGCCAAAGCCGAAAACTCGGCTTCCGTTGAGGAAAGCGCAACGGTCTTCTGCTTCTTCGTACTCCACGACGTTGTGGCTCCGTGAACTTGGAAAAGATGACCAAGCCTCCATGCCAAATCGTTTGAGCACCGCTTCCGTGTATCCAGGTTGACTCAGCTTCATCAGACCTTCCGACAGTTTTCTATCTATTTTCAGTCCAGTATGGAGGCGAACCAGCCCCAGGCTGAAAGCCTCCCTAATAAAGATAAATAATAATAATAATAATATTTTCAGTCCAAGAAACATTTCAGCTTCTCCTAGGTCCACCATTTTGAACACCTGCTTCAGCATCCGTTTGACGATCTCCACTTCACGAAGGGACTTTGAAATAATCAGTGTTGCAATATGTGGCGACCCCCCGTATCATCATTCCCACTGACGTTGCCGACAACAACACACAGACACAGGGATTTGAGGTAGAGCAGAAAAAGAGCGCAGCTCGCTATCTGTAAACGTTCTAAATATTCGCTTAAATAAATAATTATAAAACGTGGAACCCGTGTTTGAGGTTGAATAAAACAATCAGTATGTCGTCAACGTACAACAACAGGTACACAGGACCCAACTCTCCATCTCGCACGTACAAACAAGCATCTTCTTCACAGCGCCAAAAACCAATCTGCGCAGCGAACTGATTGAACCGGTCATTCCAGGCCTTGGACGCTTGTTTCAGCCCATAGATAGATTTGTTTAACTTTCAAACTTGGTTCCCCTCCTCAAATCCTCTAGGCTGACGCATATAGATGTCTTCTGTTAGTTGACCATCCAAGAATGCCGCCTTGACATCCATTTGATGGACCACGAGATCATGCAGATCGCCAGAGCAAGCATCGTCCGAACTGTTGACATCTTAGCTACTGGCGCGTAAGTTTCGGAAAAATCGAAGCCATACCGCTGGCTGAAACCCTTCGCTACTAGTCTCGCCTTCAGCTTCAATCGAAAAACCCACTTGCAATGTGTGTTTGAATGGGTGCGATTAAAGAGGCTGGCAGGTGTGGAAGCTACCTTCCTGTACATTCGATTGTCATCAATGGATGGCAATCAATGTCCGTCGGTGATTGGCGCTAGATTGCGAAACAGAGACCAACGTTAAATAAAGTAAAGAAGAAGAAGATCCCCGATCCAGGTTGGAGCTGGATTAAAAACAAATTCGGTACTGGGCGATTTCGGAACTAACTTACAGAAGCGATCCCCTTCCTTCCCAGGTGATATTTAAAGGAACACGAAACGCATCAACGAGCTCAACTTTCAGTTAGTGTGTACTTTTATTGATACCAGTAACATTTATGTTTGATACATTCACATTTTTTTTTAAATCGTCTCTTCAAGCCTAAATATCGTCGAATTCCGTCCGAACCCGTCCGATGGACTATGTATTTTTGTTTTCTTTTAATTTAATACCTACGAACGCGTGTCCAATCAAATGAGATGATGAAAATTTTAGTATTATTCGATATAATAGCCACTTGTTTTGTCAAAAGTGAGGATTTTAGAATAGGTAATTTTTAAATAAATTAGGTCTTATCTTGTAACCAATTTTCATTAGACAATTCTTTTTTGCCCGTTAGCAAAAACTTAAAGCAAAAGGACAGCACAGTTTTGTTTGTTTGTTTGTTTGAATGTTAACTTAAATAGCACAAACGGCACTTATACTTCCGAACCCTGGGGTGTTCCGGAAGGTAGCGTCCTGGTTTCCTTTAGAACTTATCGAATGAGATGGTGTTCAATTTCAATATATGTATATAGGTATACTTTGTCTAAAAGGATGTCAGGGAAGGGTGGGGGTGCCTTTGTACGGTTGTCTTCTCCTGCCTGTGTAATGACTATTTAGTATTAATGTTCCGTGTAGGTTTGCGGCTGCAACAAGCTAAAAGTTTGTTCGGTTGTTAGTTGACGATACGGTTCCGGTTGAGAACGCTCACCCACACAGCGAAAGAATTTATTCGACATTCCTGTGAAATTGCAAAATAAGAGAAAATTTTGATTTGAGACTTCAGTGCTTCACGGCCATTCAGAAGGCGATCCTTTTGCCATCGTATACGTACACAATGCGAATGGTGTTGGTGAAACCGGAGCCCTGCTTCCAGCCGGTGACGATGACCACCGGGTTGCCCGGCTTCAGGAAGCCACGTTCCTTGCCGAACTCCATACCGTACTGGACGCGAGCATCGACGTCCTTCAGCCAGTCATCCAGGGCGGGTTCTGTGGGAATTGAAGGGGTTATTTAAGGGATGATGGATACTTAAGCGGATAAACTTACGCTCATAGACCACGGGCAGGATGCCTCGGTATAGATGGCACTGACGGCCGGTCTGCGCGAACCGGGTAACGGCAATGATCGGGCAGCGTGGCCGGTACTTGGAGATGAGATGAGCCGACCGGCCGGAGGTAGTGATAACGATGACGGCAGCAGCACGGCTCTTGGCGGCCGCTTCCGAGGCAGCGATCGCAATCGAACAGGCCGTGTCCAGTGGGGTTGGGGTGGTGTTGACCAGATCGTTGAACAGATTGCGATGCCACAGAGCGGCTTCGGCTTCCTTGCAGGTCTTGGCCATGGTCAGAACGCACTCCAGTGGGTACTCGCCCTTGGCAGTTTCACCCGACAACATAACGCAATCGGCTCCATCAATGATGGCGTTGGCAACGTCCGAGATTTCGGCACGGGTCGGGCGTGGCTTCTTGATCATGGACTCGAGCATCTGGGTGGCGCAGATGACTGGCTTTCCGGCGCGGTTGCACCGCGCAATCATCGACTTCTGAGCCAGGAAGACCTTCTCCGCTGGGATTTCAATACCCAAATCACCACGGGCGACCATGATACCGTCCGAAGCAGCAATGATAGAATCCAGATTCTGCATGCCCTGCTGGTTCTCGATCTTCGAGATGATCTTGATGTTCTTGCCCTTATCTCCGAGAATACCTCGGATTTCCTTCAGAGCGGCAGCATTACGGATGAACGAGGCGAAGATCACGTCAACGCCCTGATCAACACCGAACTGCAGATCGGCCTTGTCCTTCTCGGAAACGGCCGGCAGATCGACTGGGACTCCGGGCAAGTTGACGCCCTTGCGCGATCCCAGCATACCGCCGTTCTCAACCTCGCAGGTCAGAGTGTCTCCGCTAATACTTTCAACCACCAGCGAGATCAGACCGTCATCGACGAACACCCGATCGCCCTTCTTGACGACCTTCACAATGTTTACGTAATCGACGTAGACCTTGTCCTTGCTGCCCTTCTCCAGGTGTTCCTTGTCGGTCGTCAGCTGGATGTGATCGCCCTTCTTCAGTTCAACCTCGCCGGTGCCGCTGCCCTCCATCAAACCGGTACGGATCTCCGGACCCTTGGTATCCAGGGCGATCGCCAACGGGAACGGTTTGCCCAGCTTCTTCGAGTAGCTGTCGACGGCTTCGCGGATGTTCTTGATCGTGTTGCCATGGTACTCGTAGGAACCGTGCGAAAAGTTCAACCGGGCAATGTTCATTCCGGTGGCCATCATCTTCTCCAGCATGGCCGGTTCCACCGAGGCCGGCCCGATGGTACAGATGATACCGGACAACCGCACGAATGCCGTCTCCGTGTCAATGTCCAGCGAGCAGATGTGCTCCAGGTGCGAAATCGATTCGGGATTCATCTTGCGACCCTGCGGGGGTGGGGAAAGCGGAACAAACAGCGATTAGAATTGATTTGGGTGGGGGGGATGGAAATTGAGAGATGCTGAAAGAACGAAAACGGTTATTTACGGACGAAGATACCTGCCCGAGAGTTGCGCTCTGAAACGAGGGGAAAAGATTATCGGAAAGGAAAGAATCGCGCGAGGAGGCAGCAGTGGTTGTTTGGCATTGATAGGCACGTCTACGCTTCGTCACGCCAGACTGACTTGAGTGAGAAGGTTATGGAAGAAAGTCATCGGTAGGTCAGTTGAATGGGTAGCCTAGTAGTGCCTTATCGGAAGATTGCAACGTAAGAGGCTGCTTGTTTTGCAACGTATAAATAGTTGCACTATCCTATCGCTGTGACGTAATGTTTTAGAGTGAATTATAGCGCGATAAGGGATAAGGCTGCATGGTGTTGGTTGTGCATAATCTTGAAGTGCGCAGCCGGTAGCCACTATAGAGCGGAACTGCGGATTGTTTTAAGAAGCGCCACCTTGAATATTGTTTTTCCAGCTCATCGCTATGATTTATTTGATTGTTGTTCATATGTGAGCTTTTTGCTATACAATGTATCGAAATTTGGAAAGCAAATTATGGATGTCTGGTTTTATTCTACGCCGTCATCTGGCTCAGACCTAACTAATACTTGTGCAATTCGCAAACGTCAGAGAAGTCTATCCCCCCTATTCTGCGAGTCACGTGACTCTCTCTCTCTCACCGGTGAGGTGACTCTCCATTTGATTTGCATAGAGAGTCACCTCACACGAGGTGACAATTGTCACCTCACCGGTGAGAGAGAGTCACGTGACTCGCAGAATAAGGGGGTATGTCTTGAGCAGCGGCGCCGATTCTAGCCAACAAAGTCCTTGAGCGCTCGACTAAACGACCAATAGACTAGGGTCTGCTAGTTTCACCGAGTTGTATTCATTGGAACCAACTTCAATTTGTTTACGATTTGAGAGTTGTTGAACAGGTAGATTGAGGTTAGGGCGATGCCTCAGTAAGACCTGAGAATTTGATAAGGTAGGGAAGAGCGCTACTTCGTCGTAATCGCCCATTTCCGTTCTATCGACCAGAAATCATCAATAATATCAATGATTTCACCATGCACAAAACAATACTACGTTTGTTCCGATGCGTTAGTTCATTAGCTACGACATAAATCCTATTAGAGCGCATTGTATGCATATTTACGCTCATTGTTCTCAAAACAAAAGAAGAGCTCCTAGCGCATCCCCTTTTTCTCCGTTTATCCGTAGGACGAAGAAAATCTAATGGTGTGTCAATGTGTTTGGACGGAATTGAAACGCGTAGGACGAATTTAGAAGCAAGAAGCAGTGTTAGATTTTTAATAATATCTCAACATTGTTTGACTCTTTATCAAATCCAACGGTACGTATGGAAAGGTGGATAAATTTAGAAGTTATCTTTGATGAAAAAATTCCATGTTTTGTTCAAACGCTTTCCAAAAAGCGTGGTAAAGTGCGGGATGTCCTTAGTAGGACGGAAATTAGATCAAAAACCCTAGGTAAGATTTTTTTATAAGTCATTTCAGAAGACTTCTAGCTAGAAGTCCAGTAAATTATGATGTTGTTTTGAAAAGTCAGGAAAAATTGAAGAAGCTCAGCGAACTTCGTTGAAATTCAGGGAATTTCGTAGAAGCTCAGGGATTATTGTAGAAGAACACTTATTTATTTATTTATTTCGTCAACCGACGTAGACTAGTATAAATACAAGAAAGAAATTTGCTTCGCTCAGATGTTTACGAAAAATCATAGAAAAGGTTTAAAATTTTTCTTGAAGGTTGTAGAAGGTCATAGATGTTCTGAGATCTTGGTCGGATTCAGGTAACTTGAAGAAGCTGATGCAACTTCGTAAAAGTAGAGGAAGTTTTCAAGAAGTAAATACAGTGAACTCCCTATAATTCGATATTGCAGGGACCATCGTGTTATAGAATAACAATTCCATAACAAAGCCATGAAATCAATTTTTACTATGGTTCTATAACTCAATATACTAGCTCGATTTGTGGAGAGTTGACTGTGTAAGGAAACTTTGTAGATGTCCAAGTAATAGTTGAGCAATTTTTCCGCGTCTTAGTAATTTTCGAGATGTGCATCGATTAGCTTGGGACCGAAGAGAGTGCCAGAGCTGAGGCAAATTGAGCACGTTTCTTCTTGACCTGCTGGTCTTAGAGTTACCTGTATGGTATAACGGCACATTAGATCCGGATCGGACGCGTTGCGGCAATGTGACAGCTAAATCTATTGTCTAACTGTCAAATATACGTCAACGCAACGCAAACGGATCTAATGTGGGTGGCCCTTTAACATTTAGCAAATTCATCATTATATGCGATTTGGTCTAAATCTGCACTACTTTACGATTCTATCAGTGCATTGTTACACGACTTCTCTACTACACCCGATAGCGGTGCAAAATTATGCAACCATCATCATCATCACGACCGACGACAGTGCCATTCAACGGCGATAGTAAATCGATCCGTCTTGAAACTGACCGACTAAGACAATAAATTAGCTTCTAATTAGAACTGTCCATCACCACCACCACTCGGTCATATTCCAGAACTCAAAAGCCAACGGCACGATACTTCCTATATATGACCGCCGTCGATTGTCAACAACCGTTGATCAACAGCCTGCTTAGATTATCGCCTTCTTGACAAAATTCGCTTCGCTTGCTTATATAGATTCCATAACAGCGGCCAATTGTTGTTTACAAACAACCGTTCTGCGTGGCGATTACAATTACACAAACGGTGGTAAATTTTATCACAACCGCAATATGTGACTTCATCGTACACGGTTTGATCGGTGCCAGGCAGCACAGATGGTGCTCCCCCCCCCCCCCTCGCCCTACTTCACATTATATCGCACCCTTCATCATTTTAATTTTGGCTTCTTTGGGGCGGCGAATATCTCAGGGGAAAATTATTTTTAGCCATCCACCAAATTGAGTCGGAAACCGACGATTTTCGTTATGTCGCAGCCGTGCTTTTTGTAAATACACACCACATTGCCACTGACTGGCACATAAACACGCAGCCGTCGAGTTGTCCTTGGTCAAGGGCACACGGATCTGACATTTCGATACAAACTCCCTCTTTTCATTCGCTTTCCTCACCCCTACACTACGCCTGCTGCGACGAGACGACGGGAAAAAAAAAAAAAAAAAAATCAATACCAAACCTGCCGCCGACACTGACCTCCCCGAACACAGACATAGCAGATGGCCGTTTTTGGCTAGATAAAGGTAGTTAGTGCCAAATCAATCGGGATTCGCAGGTTATAGGGTTCAGGAAAACTATCGTGCCGCTTCCCATTTCCCTGAACACACACTTGTTGACGTCCGGTCTCGGATGACCTCTTGGCGTACTTGAACGGCTTCGACCTCGCTCCGGGTTGGTTTGGTTAGTCACCAACGAACAAATCACAGTTACACGACACAGATGCGGATGCTGTGACGTTCCTTTCGTCGGTCGAGCAGGAAGGACCTTGCCCTGTCCCTGCTGAGTTCGAGTTCCTCACCTTTGGGTTGACATCGTAATCGGACACCCACACCATCATCCCTGTACGGTGAAAATTACTTATCAGTCGGGTTGCAGAAGAGGAGGAGAATGGGGAGTGATAAGATTGGACTTTTCCAAGAAATCGTACACTGGTTCCGTTGATTCCGGGAAGATTCGGTTCACTTGCTGCAGAGGGATTATCGACGACGACGGTTCGCGACGCAACGGATTTGTGAAAATTTATCAAACGATGATGATTACACAACGGCCAGAACGCGACAATAGACGACCGGTAGCGATGCAGCGCGGAACTTGAATGAAGAGTCCGATTAATCGATAAAATTTTCACCATCAACGGCGAAGACGAGTGGGTTGAGCTTTCCCGAAGGATCAACGCCGAGCCGCGAGCGGAAGCCGAACTCAGTAGGCGGCGGTGGTGACCATGGTGGATGAATGCTCGATAAAAAAGGTTCATTTCGCGTCACTCACGGTCACGTTGCCGGTCGGTGTCTGGTTGTTGTTTTATGTGGATTTTGGATTTTTCGACTCTCGCAGAGGGTGGGTGGAAATTTCGATCTATGGAAGCAGCAGTTAAGTGCGATTTCGGATGTTTACAGGTAAAATCGGTTCTCCTCCTCTTCTCCGATTTTCTTTACGCTGAAGGGGTGGCCATTTGGTGTGGGGGGGTGCAGATTCAAGGCACTTTTTTGTTTTTAAATAATAAAACCAATGGCAATTTGTTTACTGCTGCCAGCGAAAAAATTAGTACTGCTTTGGGGTGGCATTTTCCCGTTTGGTGCTGAGGAAAAATTGTTCATTTCGTTCGCCAAATTACGATGGTGACCGACTGTTGTGAGTTGGGGAGATATAAATAACATTTTTGCCCGAACGGGCAGACACTGTGGTAGTCGAGTTGGGGAAAATTCAAACTTTGTTGATTTTAGCATTGCACCCTTTCAAGTGCAGTTCACTATCCCAGTGTCTGAATCTAGGCGACGATGGTAATGATAGCCATTTACCCCGAGTTTTGACAGCATAGCAGGGCATGCGCTGTAAGGCCGATCGAATGAATTTGTCAGACTTTCTGCGGTGAATTTTCTAATCTTGAGTTTAATCGAAGACAACATATCAAGAAGACTGACCACTTTGCCTGAATCCAAGCGACAGGCACAGTAGCGGTGCGCTCGAGCGCAGGTGGAACAACGTATAGAAAAATGAGCAAATACACAAACCTTTCTTCTGAGGATGGAACCTTTGCTATCCACACGGCGAATGAGAACGACTCAAATTTTAGTTTAGTTCACTCATAATCGCCAAAAGTGCAGGAACTCAGCGATGAGTTAATTTGCCTCATGTTTTCCCAGGTTTTCCAGGATTTTCCAGGGAAAAATTCCCGAATTTGAGAAAAGTAAAGATTGGATTCACTCAGTCTATTGGTACTACTCCGAGACTGAATAAAATTTTCGTCAATTTTCTCATTTTCCAGCAGATTTTTAAGGTTTTCCACAGGAAACCATGGGACAAATTTTACTCATCGCTGAGTTCCTGCACTTTTGGCGATTATGAGTGAACTAAACTCAAATTTGAGTCGTTCTTATTCGCCGTGCAATTTGTTCGTAGCATTTACCTTTAATCGGAAGATGACACGATTGTGTCTGTCTCATACCGGTTGTATGAGAAAATGGAAGAGTTGCCAGTCTTCTTGATATGTTGTCTTCGGTTTAATCAAACCACTAATAAAGGAGCCACTAACTAAAACCCAAAAATAGCATATCAAGAAGACTGACAACTCTACCGGAGCATCCGAAGGACTAATATAGTAGCGCTGCACTTGAGAAAAAATAGAGCATTGAAAAGTGAGCAAATACAGAAACCTTATTCTTCTTTTTCTGGAGGTTTGCATCTTCGTTTTCAAATTCGCTCGGAGGTTTTGCCTTTGAGCGGTTGATGGTTATATTGGGTCGTATACTTAAAAAGTTAAGGCCCGAACACAATGTGGGTGGAAGCGGAAAGTTTGACAGTTGTCATAAATGACATCAAAATGCCTAACCGAAGTCGATTAGTCGACAAGTAGGCTTACTTAGATCGGACTTTTCCGCTGCCGCTGTCATTACGCTTGGGCCTTTATAGTTAACTACAGCTCGAGTAGTCAATACTACATTTTAGTCATTATGGTCTGAACAAGGGGTAGTCACTCTATACACGCATTTTGCGCTAACTTTTTTCTCAGTGTGCCGCAACTGTGTCAACAGTGCCATGACATCGTGATGACTTTTCTTGTTTGTGAAAAATTGCATGTTTGGCAACCCGGTATTTTGACAGCTTGATTGTTTTCATTTGTTACAAATCAAATTCCTTTCCAGAACCGAAAATGGTTTTCAAGTATGTATTCCTCCTCAAATTGTAGCAAATTGTAGCGCGAAGCGCAACGCGTTCAATTTCAACGGTTCCCTCATCCTCACGCTGTTTCCGTTCTGGCGTCAACTGTGGAGGCCTGCTCACTGAACGACGTTTGAGCCGTTTTCCTTCCTTCAGTCGGGTTAGTTCCACCAAAGCGGAAAGTAAGAATAACCGTTCAATAGCTCTGCTAGGAATGTGACACGTGACTACCGAAAGTAGACTGGTGGTATTCACTGGCGTGCTTACTGGAAGTTCCTCACAGTGGCGGTGTCTCCAGCGACAAGAATGCTTTCCCTGATTTGTCGGTCAGTTTGAAGTTTTCATCCTGGTAGCGAGGCTGTGCGACGGCATATAATAGATAGTAGGAACCGAGCATGAAAGCCGCAGTTATGGTGAACAGCTATCGAATTTTCCAACGGAAGCGAACTTCTGAATGTCATCCAAAAACGGGAACAGCGCTAAGTACTCAGTAGCAGTGTACTTTTCTAAAAGTTAAGAATCATATAAGATCATATATAATAAAAGACAATCCTAAACCAAGACAGCCCCAAAGCTTGAGTTATGCGATCCAATTATCTCGAATCATTTCAATCAAAACACCCTGATAGTCTGGTAGTATATCTCAAATCCACAGTCCATATATCCAACACTTCCTGGAGCCTATTTTGGGTCTTTGTGTTTTCAGCAAATACCCTTCAAACTGCGATTTTTGCCCCTGTATCCGCAAACCCTCCTTCTGATGATTCAAGACGCTCTGCTGCTTCTAGATGCTCGCTTATCTCCTGGACCGTACGCTCAGCCTGTCAATGGTCTAATCTCGATGAACATTTCAAATGGTCCTATCTGCTTTGATCGATTCTCTTCATCGACTTTCTCTTTCGTTAATAACTCAGCTGAAAAACCTTTCCCTGTTGTATTTGACGTTTTGGACGCTAGATAAGAACCTACTTTATCAAACTATGTGGTAGAATTAGCGCGAAATCTGTTTGCATAGCAGTGGTAATGAAAAGAATCGATCAAAGCAGATAGGACCATTTGAAATGTTCATCGAGTAATCTTCTTGCACTTGCCACCGTTGGCTCCTCAAAAAAAAATGTACTTATTTTGGGTGTGCGTGAAATATTCCGTGTACACTGCGAAGGTCTGGCTTTAGGATTTCCTTTAGAACCACTTCCCATTGGCCTTTGATATGGTCGTACTAATAATTGACCGGAAATCTTAAGGAAGAAATAGTTGATGAAGTGCAACGCCAAATCCACTTACATATTGTATCCGTTAGCTTTCGGTACCTGTCCTGGAGGTTATCCAACGAATGAAGTATTGTGCGGTTTCGTGGTAGTTGTCTTTTTTTCCTATGGCTGCTTCTTGCTGCTTTGATCGATTCTCTTCATCGACTTTGAAATGTTTATCCACAATGAAAATCACATTATCGAATAGTTGAACAGCTTCAGAATTTTCTTGAAGCAGCAAGTAGAAATAATAAGCAAAGCTCCCAAGGCGAACCAGCCGATGGCTGAAAGGCTTGTGAATGAAATAAATAATAACTAAAGCTTTTAGATCGTTTACATTCTGAGCTTCTGACTTTCAAGAAAATTGATGATGAGAAAGATGTAAATAATGGCTTGACTGACACTTATGCACAGAGGCAGTGCAGTGTTGCCAGGAACTTTAAATATCATGAATAATTATAACCATCGGTGCCAAACAGTACCAATGAGTGTGCCCTGGGGGCAAGACAGCTATCGATCATGAGTAAAACTGAAGTTAATTTTGAGTAACTCTGAGTAACTCACGCTGCTCAATGTCTTATATACACATAGCAACCTGATTGGTATATAGAGTTTAGTGACGTTTAACGCACGCACACTAGCGGGAGCAACACCGTGTAAAGTTGTTTATTATTTTCCTCTGGCTAACCTAAAAAATGTATGAAAGTAGATCTGCCAAAATGAGTTTGACATCGATTTGTTATGTATTTTCCTCGGATATTCACTAACACACTCTCACATATCGCACCAATACAACCGAACGTGAAAATCTCTATTGAAAATAATGTTTAAACCGATGCTGTCAAGCAAAGTAAGTTGGCGTGTTTTCTTGGAATTTCTGTATAGGGACTTTTGGGTTGATTCGATAGGTTCGGATTAGACTAAAATAATTCAATACATTCAATTCTTAGAGCAATACAGTTTGTAGCACTGCTGCCATCTCTCCTGTTAGTGTTGAATTCAATCTTCTGTAATTTTTTTAATTGGACCGCTAAAATGCCTTAAATAGTCGTTTTTTTATTTATTCAATTTCTGATATTTATTCATAATTAAATACATCCAGTTTAACTTCATAATTGCTTGTTTTAATAAACTTTAATTAATTGCTAGAGGCAATACATCTGGCAACGCTTTTTCAATGATACATTTACGATTGCTGGCAAAGCGCTAAAGTTGAAGTGGGTTTCTTTCGCTGGCGAAGCTGGCCAAATCTGGCCTAGAATCAGCAGCTACATAATATGCCACAATCAGCAGTCAAGGACCAATTCTATTGACCACGAAGGAAGCTTAAATCTCAGGTTGTACCTCAGGTAACCAAAAAGGAGCATTCTCCTTTTGGAACGGGTAACTCCCGTCACTCCTGTATCGTCCTAGGCCGTGTCAATCCTCACCAATGAGGGAAGGCGCCTGAATGGCATCCAAGCCACACACGAACGACAAGCCCCGTAAAACCGACGTGTAGTCAAACCACCACAGTAGCATTTCGTTTGTCCGCAATTCGATTTCTAAACGCACGATTCGATCTGTCAAATGAGCAAACAGATGCTGCAAACGAAATATGCTGTCAGACGATATTTCTTTGATCAGAAAATCGAGACTACTTTGATCAATTTTGAGTAAATATGAGTAACTCAAATTTACTCGCTGCAAATATATTTACTCTGAGTGCAGCTGTCTTGCCCCCAGAGTGTGCCCAACTGTGTTTTTGGCACATTGTGCGGAGTGACCTTCCCCTTGGGTTTGAACAGTGTTGGCAAAATATAAAAAAAATCAAATCTCACCAACGGATTTTCCTAGACAAAAATCAACAAGCAAACAACTGCGGTTGATTTTGCAAGCTGTGATTTCGCAGCTCGGAATATCAAGCTAACAAAACTCACCAAACTGTGGTGAGATTGAGTTTAAGGATTTTTGCTTTACACCCGAATGCAACCGAAACTTCCATAACGGCTTGCAGCAGTCCCTTCGCGTCTGCCATCGGTAAAAATTAAAAAGAGATAGCAAACTATGCTTTCTCTTTCCAAGAAAACGATGTGCAATGGAATCATTTTTGTGTCGAGTAAACTCTCAGCTTGATTTTTGCACGTTGTGAATAGTCTCGCAATATCGTAAGAGCTTGTAAAATCAATATCAAGCATGATATTTTGTTCCAATATCACGCGTGATATTGCGAGCGCATGAGAGCGGAAAAATATCAATTGATTTCTGATTTTGCCAACACTGGGTCTGAATAAAAATGACATTATCTTACTAAATGATTCGAAAATGCGCAGTCGAGTGAAGAAGTCTGCACATTGTAGACGAAATACGCGTATATGTCAAGGATAAGCAAATAAGGTAGTAGATTTAAATGGAAATTACTAATCCTTCTCTCTCTCTCTCTTTATACAGGTATTCCACTAAGACTTCCACATTCATCAGGATTCAAAAATGCTGCATACAACTAGATTTTAAAATTTTGGATAAGTCGCTAAAGACGGACGTGGCAGGGTAAGATGGACACTAGCTGGTTTAAATCAAAATATATTTTGTGAATAAATTTAGCGCTGCATTCAAACCAGGAGATGAAAGTATAGAGTTGATAGTTCCGTTAGAGTAAGGCAGTGTGAAAATTGTATTTAGAGAGTAAAAAGCCAGCAAGGACAACTTTTTAGGAAGGTACAGATCGGTTTGATAATCTATCTTTACCAAACTCCCCCGTTGGAGAGGGATGCTTCAAACAGAATAATGTTTTGTCAACTGTGTTCAAAGTTATTAGCAAATGAGCAGGTCGTGACCAAAACTGTGTATGCCAAGCATGTTTATACAGTTAACTACAGTTCCAGTAGTCAATACTACATTCTAGTCATTATGGTCTGACTAAAAATGACATCACTTTACCAAATGATTCGAAAATGCTACATACTACTAGATTTTGAGATTTTGGAAAAGTCGCTAAAGACGGGCGTGGTTTAAATCAAAATATCTTTTGTGAATAAATTTAGCACTGCAAAAAAACCACTGGTGTTCTCGTGGCAGTTCGTTCCGGGTTAAAGGCGAGAGCTATTGAAAACGTCCTGTGGAACTGTGTGGAACAAGTTTGAGTGGCCGTAGAACTGAGCGATCGCACACTGTACCTATGTGCGGTGTATATTGCACCTGACCGGGTTCGTGACAACGAACTTATCGATACCCATTGTCGGTCCGTTTTCACCATAATGGAGAGTGCGACACCAATTGATGAGATAATCGTTCTGGGTGACTTCAATCTACCCGGCGTTTCCTGGAAACCATCTCACAGCGGCTTTCTCTACCCAGACCCTGTACACTCTGTATTTCATACAGGATCAGTTAGCCTTCTCGACTGCTATAGTACAGCAACACTATCTCAAATAAACCACGTAGTCAACGAAAACAACCGTAGCCTGGACCTCTGCTTCGTTAGCGTTCAGGACACCGCTCCTTTCATCTCCACGGCACCTTCTCCACGAGTAAAGAAAGTACATCATCACCCTCCCTTGGTTGTCACTGTTGCTGACAATCACGATCGTGTCTTTGACGACATTTCCACGACCGTGTCATACGATTTCCCGAAAGCCGATCACCGTAGTATTGTCAACGTGCTATCTAGTATAGATTGGAAGAGCATCCTCGATTCCGATAATGTTGAAACCGCTGCGCAAACATTTTCACATGTCTTGGCTTATGTCATTGACAGGCACGTTCCGAAAAGAGTTCACCGTAAAATTTCTCATCCTCCCTGGCAGACCAGTGAACTGCGTAGGTTGAAGTCGACCAAGAGAGCCGCATTAAGAAAATTCACTAAGTATCGTACGCTTTCGCTGAAACGTCACTACGTTAGGCTCAATTATGAGTTCAAGCGAGTTAGCCGTCGATGCTATTCGCGATATCAACGAGGGATTCAGAGGAAACTCAAGTCGCACCCGAAGTCATTCTGGAATTACGTAAATGAGCAGCGCAAGGAATCCGGCCTACCTTCTTCAATGGTGTTGAATGGAGCAGTTGCTTCCACTCCTCAGCAGATCTGTCGCTTGTTTTCTGAGAAGTTCGCCAGTGTTTTCACGAATGAGAGATTAACTGACGAACACGTTACCCTAGCAGCTAGTAATGTTCCACTGTACGGTCAAACACTGGGTGCGATGGGTGTCAACGTCGAGATGATTTCCACTGCGTTCCATCCGTATTCCTGAAAAAGCATATCGCCAGCTTGCTGATGCCCATGCTTCACCTATTTCGATTGTCCATCTCGAGTGGTACATTTCCATCTTGTTGGAAATTCGCACATATGTTTCCTATCCACAAAAAGGGCAGCAAACGGGATGTGGACAATTGTCGTGGAATTACGTCGTTGAGTGCAGTTTCGAAGTTATTCGAGTTAGTCATCATGGAGCCTCTACTCTCTCATTGTAAGTATCTAAGTGGTTATAAACACGGCTTCACTTCCGGTCGTTCTACTTCCACAAATCTGCTGTGTTTGACATCGTATCTTACGGAAAGCATGGCAGAGAGGACTCAAACAGACGTCATATACACCGACTTGTCAGCTGCCTTCGATAAGCTAAACCATGCCATCGCGATTGCCAAGTTGCATAGACTTGGGGTCAGCGGCAACCTCCTGCGATGGTTTCGTTCATATCTCACTGATCGGCAACTGATGGTTGCCATTGGTGACAACCGGTCCAATATCTATCTAGCTACGTCAGGAATACCTCAAGGAAGTCACCTGGGACCTTTGATTTTCTTACTCTACTTCAATGACGTGAACTTGGTCATCGAAGGCCCACGACTATCGTATGCAGACGATGTTAAAATCTACCTACGAATCCGCTCGATTAATGACTGTCACTTCCTTCAACGTCAGTTCGAAGCCTTTGCCAGCTGGTGTAATTTGAACCGAATGGTGGTTAACCCCACTAAGTGTTCAGTGATTACTTTTACTCGGAAGAAAGAACCAATCACATTTGAATACAAACTTATCGGCACTGTAATCGACCGTGTGAACCATGTGAAAGATCTGGGTGTTATTCTGGATTCTCAACTTACGTACAAGCAGCACATCTCGTACGTTGTCGACAAGGCGTCTAGGACATTGGGATTTATCTTCAGGATAGCAAAGAATTTCTCCGATATCTACTGTTTGAAGTCGCTGTACTGTTCCTTGGTGCGATCCATTCTGGAATATTGTTCTGTGGTCTGGAGTCCAAACTACAACAATGGTGCTGAGCCAGTTGAGTCCGTTCAACGCCGTTTTCTTCGATTCGCTCTGCGGAAGCTGCCTTGGAGAGACCCATTTCATCTGCCCAGTTATGAAAGTCGTTGCCATCTAATTGATCTGGAGCCTCTCCGAACTAAAAGAGACACCTCTAGGGCCCTGTTCATTGCGGACACTTTACAAGGTAGAATTGATTGCAGTGCAATCTTGGGGCAAGTCAACATTAACGTCCAACCCCGTGCGTTGTGAGCATGTCGGAAGTATCATGATCGAGTTTGGTGAACTTGCCAGATGTTTCCTGAACTTGTTGGAAGGTCTGTGAAGTAGTCCTGAAATTACGCGAACTTGTTGGAAGTTCCTTGTACTTGACGGAAGTTCTGTGAGCAAGTCGGAAGTTGTGTGAATTTGCCAGAAGTTTTCTGAAATTTTTGGAAGGTCTATGAAGTGGTCTGAAATTATGTGAACTTGTCGTAAATTTCGTGAATTTATAGGAAGTTCCGGGTTTTATCGGAAGTTTCGTGAACTAGTCGGGAGTCGCTTGTATTTGTCGAAAGTTCTGCGAGGATGTCGGAAGTACCGTGATTGAGTCGGAAGTTCCGTGATCTTGTTGGATGTTCCGTGAAATTGTCGGAAGATCTGTGAACTTGTCGGAAGTCCCTTGTACATGCCAGATGTTTTCGGAACTTTTTGGAAGGCCTTTGAAGTAGTCTGAAATTATTTGAACTTGTCGGAAGTTTCGTGAATTTATAGGAAGTTCCGGGTTTTGTCGGAAATTTCGTGAACTAGTTGGGAGTCGCTTGCACTTGTCGGAAGTAATGCGAGAATGTCGGAAGTACCGTGATTGAGTCGTAAGTTCCGTGAACTTGTCGAAAGTTTCGTCAACTTGTTGAAAGTTTAATGAGCTTGTCGGAAGATCCGTGAACTTGTCAGAAGTTCAATGATCTTGTCGGAAGTTCCAGAATTTTGTTAGAAGTTTCGTTAACTAGCCGGAGGTCGCTTGTACTCGTCGGAAGTTCCGTGGACATGTCGGAAGTACCGTCATCGAGTCGGAAGCAGTCTTGCAAGCGGTCACGGTAATCGACACATTTTCTGTGATAATTGACTGCCTTTGTCTCCGACACTTGCAAAACAAACTATCATAGTACAGTACCAAACTAAAATGTCGTATGATAGGCTCTGTCATTCGACACCGTCGCCGAAGACCGTCACGAATGTATGTATTTTAGTTTTTCTCATAATAAAAGCTGCTGATGGTGTGCTTGTGTGAATTCTGAAAATAGCAAGCAATGATGTCCTAGTAATAATATTTCTGATCAGAAATGGTTTGATTTACACCAAATTGAGGAATTACAACGAAATCACACATGTCATATAATAGCTATTTTGATAATTTTCTTTTAGCTCGAATGTTGTGTGAGAGAGACGACGGTAGAGCATGAGTGTTCGAATACAAACAGACTGTCGCGGACGACAACGAAGCGAGTGTAGTAAAAAACGTCAACTGTTCCAACCCCTGGTCGGAAGTTCCGCAAACTTGTTGAAAGTTTCGTAAACCAAACAGAAGTTCCGTAATCTTTTTTGAAATTCAGTAAACTTGAAGGAAATTTCGTGAACTTTTCGATAGTTTCGCGAACTTTAATAATGTTCACCAAACTTCTAAGAAGTGTAAACTTTTCGGAAGTTCCGTGAACTTGTCTAATATGTTAAGAATTGTTTCAGAAGCTGCGTTAACTTGTTTAAAATAAAACGGACTCTGCGCCAGGCCAAATAACGCAGACTCGAGCTTCTCAGATTTGCATGAAACTTGCTATAATTGTATTTAATGGTCAATCATTCACATTTCAGCTTAACTTCGGCCATTTTGAATGTCGCAAAACAAAAATCAAAATGGCATAATCGATATTTTTCAACAAATGAAACAAACGAAAACTTCACTTCCAATCGAGAAATGACAAGGCAGAGCAGATCTACTCCCAACTTAATTTCTGGAAGAAGTTTTGGAAGTTATGAGGGACTTCAGGCAACTTCCAGTTCTAAGGGTATTTCAGGAAATTTTCGAAGGAACGACTCGAAAGGTCCGTGGGACCTAAAGGGAACTTCAGCGAAGTTCCGATGAACTTCAGTGACGTCCCGAGCGAGCATTAGACAATTCCCAAGGGAACTCCAGCGATGTTCCGAGGAAACTTCAGAATTGATCCGAGGAAAGATGGGAGGGGGCATATTTTAGAGATGTTCCGAGTTTCACATTTTTTGTCAATGTTTTTTTTACCAGCGACATCTGTTGCCAAAATCAACCACGCTGTTAATCTATTCCTCTACACGGTAGGAAAACAGTATCCTAAAAGTAAGTTCTTTTCACTCATCTCGGCACTATAGCACCGACAAATCGACATAAAACTTAAACTTAACTTTCGCTCGAAAATCTATAACGGCCGATTCAAATGTTCAGCGATCGTATCTGTCAAAACCATAGCAACTTTTCATCCAGATAAAAATAACTTGTCCGGAATAGATCAGACACGAACAAATCCATAAATTTTGCACTCGTTTTCTTGGCTTAGATAAACGTTTTCCGCGAACACGGAGACAGATGTCGGTAGTGTGCTTGGAGCAGAAATTTCGTGGTTATTTTCTATGATTGTTCATGTCGGTTTGTCGGTGACTATAGTCGAAGACATCATATCAAGAAGACTGGCAACTTTGCCAGAATCCAAGCGACAGATACAATAGCGCTGCGCTTGAGTGAAGGTGGAAGCAACGCAGAGAAAAATGAGCAAATACACAAACCTTGCTTCTGAGGATGTAATCTTTGCTATCAAATTCGTTCGAAGCATTTACCTTTGAGTGGCAGATGAAGCGATTGTACCAACAATCAATACGAAACTAATGATTTTAAATTGGCTCACTACTTGACTAGCCTATTGGTCCCAAGCAAACGATTAACGTATCCCAATCTAGTCGAAATTCTAGTACTACGCAATGTTTGTTTTGATTCGCTATGAAAGTTTGACAGATAAAATGAGGGGTTATTGGTTTTTCCTATGTTTCGAGGGGTGAATCAATTAGCTTGGGACCGAAGAGAGTACCAGAGCTGAGCCAAAAAGTTGAGCACGTATCTTTGGTACCTTCTAGTCTTAGAGTTACCTCTATGGTGGTACTATCTTCGGTCCCAAGCTAATCGATTCACCCCTCGAAACATAGAAAAATCCACGAATCCCTCATTTTATCTGTCAAACTTTCATAGCGAATCAAAACAATCATTGTGTAGTAGTAGAATTTCGACTAGAATGGGATACGTCAATCGATTTGCTTGGGACCAATAGGCTAGTCAAGTAGTGAGCCAATTTAAAATCGATAGTTTCGTATTGATTCTTGATTGTACCTGTCTCATAGTGTTCGTACGAGAAAATGGAAGAGTTGCCAGTCTTCTTGATTTGTTGCCTTCAGGCACAGGAGCCCCCAAAAGCAGGTAAAGCGGGTCAAAGTAGTTTTCATTTACTTGTGTACAATTCGTATGGAATTTTCAACTTGCTTTCTACCCAAAAGTAAGTAAGTTGTACTCAAAAGTAGGTTGGGTGGTTTTGCTCCTCCGTTTTTGACAACATTAGAAGGAGAAAAGGTTACAAGCTAGTCAAAAGAAGGTAAAGGTGAACTGGTCGTTGGGTACTCTTTTCTTATCGTGTAGAGTCGGTGTAGAAGAGGCATGCCAAGGCTGTGTTCGATTTCGTGAATTTTCCGAGGGGGGCGACTCTATCTACGATGCAGGAAATATTGTGTTTTGCTGTGGCTAGCTGCGCGTACGCTGAGTAGATTGAAAGAAGATTTATCACGATTTTGAAGATTTCCTGCAAAAAGATGATGCGCGATGCAAGTAGATGCGAGAAATTAAAGAAGATTTTTCGAAGATTTATTCGCTAGTGTGAGATTTTTTTAGCATCTAGAATTGAGATTAAGATGTGTCGCCCCCCTCGGAATTTTCACTTAAATTTGACAGATGAAAAAATGTCAAATAAACCTGTTATTGTATCAGACTTATTTCTGACAGACCAGGAATAAATTTTGACCAACATCTTCTTGAAAATCAGACGATCAACATCAGAGGGATTTTCGAACATTATAATTTATATTTGAAATGTCAAATTTAAGTGAGAATTCAACACAGCCAAGATTTAAGCCAAGACTGTGTCCCATTTGGTGAATTTTCACTTAAATTTAAACGATGGATTTTTTAAAAATAAACCTCTTTTGTTCCAGAATTATTTCTGACAAAAAGGAATCATTTTTGATAGACACCTTCTCGAAAATTGGTCGATCAACAACAGATGGATTTTCGAACATCTTAAATTATTTTCGAAGCGTAAAATTTAAGTGAAAATTTACCAAGGCTGTGTTCCATTTGGAAAATCTTCAAATAAACCTGATATTGTACCAGACTTATTACTGACATACTTCTTCTTCTTCTTATTTTCCTTTATTTAACGTCGGTCTCTGTTCCGCAATCTAGTGCCAATCACCGACGGACATCGATTGCCATCCATTGACGGCAACCGAATGTGCAGGAAGGCAGCTTCTACACCTGCGTAGGATATCGCACCCATTCACAACACACATGGGCCGGGACCAACGGTTTTACTTCCCTTCCGAAGGAAGACGTGACCAGAGATTTTTATGCCTCAGAAAAATCCCACCGACCTCGGGGTGTTAGAAAGCAGCCACGCTTACCACTACACCAACGGCGCCGGCATTACTGACAAACCAGGAATCAATTTTGACAAACACCTTCTCGAAAATCGGCTGATCAACAACAGATGGATTTTCGAACATCTTAATTTATTTCTGAAGTGTCAAATTTAAGTGAAAATTCAACCAAGACTGTGTTAAATTTGAAAAAAAAAAATCACTTAAATTTGAATCTTCACTTCGAAAATAAATTAAGATGTTCAAAAATCCCTCTGTTGTTGATCAGCCGATTTTCGGGAAAGCGCCTGTCAGAAACAGAGGTTGAAACTGTTGACGTTTTTTACGACACTCGCTTCGTTGTCATGCGCGACAGTCTGTTTTTATTCGTACTCTCATGCTCTACCGTCGTCTCTCTCACACAACACAACCGGTAGAATAACATTCGAGCAAAAAGAAAATGATCAAATAACTATCATATGATATGAGTGATTTTGTTGTAATTCCTCAGTTTGGTGTAAATTAAACCATTTCTGATCAGAAATGTTATTCCTAGGACATCATTGCTTGATTTTTTTCAGAATTCACACAAGCACAACATCAGCAGCTCTTATAATGAGAGAAACTAAAATACATACATTCGTGACGGTCTTCGGCGACAGTGTCGTATGACAAAGCCTGTCAAATGACATTTGAGTTTTGTACTGTACTATGATAGCTTGTTTTGCAAGTGTCGGAGGCAAAGGCAGTCGATTATCACAGAAAATGTGTCGACTACCGTGACCGCTTACAAGACTGGTCAGAAATAAGTCTGCTTCTGCTGGAATAGCAGGTTTATTTCTACAGGGGCAACCAAAATTAGATAAGTTTGCATTGCGTTGACGTAAATTTGACAGTTAGACACAATAGATTTAGCTGTCACTTTGCCGCAACGCGTCCGATCCGGATCTAATGTGCGTGGGCCTTAAGATAAGAGGTGACTAAAGAGCCTGAATTTATAAAGAGACGACATCTTATCCATTTGACAGGTCTTCTGCTCGATTGGAATGACTTTTCCTATGACTTTGACAGATAATCGATTGTTCCAATTTTGACATGTCGTCTCTTTATAAATTCAGGCTCTTTAGAGGTGACTATACGAGGGCAAAAATGCAATAAGGTACAGAGAGAGGTGAAGCAGATCGTACAATATGGTTGTATTAGTAATCCAAAATATCAACGTAAACGCAATTAGTGACGTCACTAATTGCATGTATCGTACAGGGGTTTTACGCACACAACTTAACCGACTGCTTCACCTCGGTAATCCAGCTCATTGGCAAAAATGAACCACTTTTCTGTCAAACGTGAACCAGCTCGCGATTGGCTGATTTGATGTCCGTAAGATAGAGATAGAGATAATCTATCTTCTATCTATCTATCTACCTATATATATAAAAATGAATTTCTGTCTGTCTGTCTGACCCTTATAGACTCGGAAACTACCGAACCGATTGGCGTGAAAATTTGTATACAGGGTTTTTTGGGGCCGTGGAAGGTTCTTATGATGGTTCGAGACCCCTCCCCCTTCTGTAAGGGGGGGCTCCCATACAAATGAAACAGAAATTTCTGCATAACTCGAGAACTAATCAAGCAAATGGAACCAAATTAGGCATGTGGGGGCGAGTGTGGGGGTATAAGGAGATAATCATAGGGGGTAGCCCCTTAGATAATAGGGGGGCTACGTACAATATAGCATGCTTTTATTTTAAATCGGCGCATAAACTCAAGCTAATATTGAATCCCGAGCAAGACCGGGCACACTCAGCTAGTCATAAAGATAGAGATAGAAATTAAAGAGTAAGAAGCCAATTGTCACCTCTTCCTCTTAGGTTTGTTTGAATACATTTCATCCGTCAAATTTAAGTGAAAATTTACCAAATGGAACACAGCCCAAATCTACCTATTTAACTGTCAAAGTGTCAAGCCAGCCTCCTACAGTGCAGAGTAAACAAACATTGCAATGCTATGAAAGCTCCACGAAAGGTATTGCAATAAATATAAAATATAATCTATGTAATGATCATAAACACGCAATGAGCTCTAAATTGTCATGGGATGTGTTTGGTAATGATCAGTAATGAGAATTTGCAATATTTATTGTTGAGATAATTCGAAAAAAAATCCGAGGGGGGCGACACATCTAAATCTCAAGTCTAGATGCTCAACAAATCTCCCACTAGCGAATCAATCTTAGAAAAATCTTCTTTCATTTCTCGCATCTACTTGCATCGCGCATAATCTGTTTTGCAGGTAATCTTCAGAATCGTCGTCAATCTTCTTTCTATCTACTCAGCTGGCACACAGCTAGCCACAGCAAAACACAATCTTTCCTGCATCGTAGATAGAGTCGTCCCCCTCGAAAAAACCAACCTTTCTCACTAGAAGTCATTTGAAGTTGATTTTCCAAGTGAAAGGGAAGGGAATCTTTCGAAAGCCGTGATGCAAGTTCCACTGTTTTTCTCAAAATCGAGTGACAAATTTTCCAGTTGCACAAAAGAAAAACTAGAGAGTCAACGACCTATGTTAGTTCGCTCCGGTCACACATCGCTGAACATCAACCCCGAAAAGCACCAACTTTTAGCACGCGCTCATCGCAGTCATGACCTCATCACATCTTCCACAGACTGTTTCCAGTACGGTGCATCCGTAAAAAAAATCACCGCCAGAAACCACTAATGTACCTAGCTGTAGGTAGCTAAAAGAAAACCCTGGAAAATAACCGGTCCATTCATTTCACTTTCTGGTCTTCTTTGCGTCATAAATCAATGGCTGCCCCTCGGTTGAGACCAACCGTCTGGTTTCGGGAATCATATGATCGCCGCACCGTGCTGTGGATCGCCATGCGCGTTATTTTAAGTTGATTCACCAACATCAATTCCCAAAAACAGCTGGAACGTACGTTTTTACACGAACTGCCGTCGCCACTGTATTGGTGTAGCACTGCGGACACTCTCAACGCACAACCGGCATTCTGCTCGGAATAGGTTCAATATATTGTAGTTAGGTAGTGCTGTATCTCATAACAGTTGAAAACTTTTCGACAACAATCGACGAGATATGTCCAAAGGGTGACCATGTGATTGTTCGATATCATTTTTTGTTCAAGGTTACATTCATGGTCACAGTAAAATATAGTAGGTAATACTCGTCGAATCACGGAGACGCCAGATGACATTCAAGTAACCTTTGCAAAGGCAGAAAATTTCGGCTGCACGCGCATCGAATTATCCAATTGTCAGAGTTTCCCCCAAAGTTTGTGAACAGGCGCACAGCCCAGGGTGGAAATTTCCATCGTTTGCTGCAAATTACCTCTGCCATTGTTGGTTAGGAGTTCCGGCTGTTGCGTTCACTGGCTGGAATCAATCAAACTAAATCCACTGAATAAAGGAACTTTAAAGCCTTTTGCACAGTCAGCAGTTTCACACCGCAGTCGACAGTTTTTCTTTTTCCGAACACGCACTCGTCGAATCTTTCTATCTAAGGATAGGTATACGTTAGTGGAACTCTGCGATACAACTAAAGTGAATATTCTGACGACTGGCGGGCAGAGCCGGGTCGGTATCCACCACAGCGCTCTCTGGATGATGCATGGATGAGCAGCGGACGGGAGAGGAGCGTAGCAAGCCGGGAATGTCACGCAGTTGGTCGGTCGCTGGGGAGATACGGTCACTCGACGGCGCTGCACGTGAGCTAGTGAACTCTCCGGTTTAAGGCACTCACTCTCACCAATTCAACTTTGATGATGTTTGAGACGGTTTTGTATAAAAATAGTTTGATTTGTAAACAATTTTTTTAATGAGATTTGCGTACTGTTTATCAGTACACAAAATAGCTGTTTGAGTTGAGGTAGATTGTAAAACAAGATAAGCGATTGTGACAATAACAAAAACAATGACAACTGTCATACACCCAACCGGAAAAGGTGAGAGTCTAATACAGATTTACATGCTTTTGTTTCACCGGATTAACAGATTCTGTAATGTGGTCGTCGGAAGGTGTTTTTTTTTTAATTTTGTAATTTTTATAGCTAAATATTTGAACAAATTTTGTTTTCCCAAATGCACAAAGAAAATCATCTCACTTAGGTTTTGTACGAAAATATACACTCTTAAAAAAGTTGCTTGTACGCTACAGAGTCCATTATAAGATCTGGCATTACATTAAATGTAATGTAAATTGTAATAAATCATGTAGAGGAGGTAAGAAATCCACCCTTGCACATAGACAAACAGACATAACTCTTAGAAGAAAATTCTTCAAAAAATATCGTCAAGCGTATTTTGCATGCGCACTAGCACCATCTATCATCCACATTCCCAAGCATTGTTTTGCAACCGGAGCATCCCTCGTTCATGCAATTTTTCACTAGTTGCTTTTCCCTCGTTCTGTCAACGCCTTAGCTGTGTTGAATAAAAACAAAACAGATGGAAGTCAGTGATGTCGGTTTTACGAAATTTTCCGAAGATCTATAGAATTGATTGAATTCTGCAGAAATACGGATCCGTAGGAAAAATTTACAGAAGCTAAGACTTTTGTTTAAGGATTTGTTTTGTTTGCTTAGTGTGCTTTTTCTTCTGCTGGAAACAAGTTTTTAAACGAGGTAATGCATCACTTATTAGTGCCCTTTCTACCACCGCGCATCACTTTAATGTTTACACAGAAGAAAAAAAAATGTATCAATCAATGATATTCATGGTGAAGTATTGAACATCAATAACTGGTAAAAGTTGATTGAATATTATAGTCATCAACATGATTTGTTCTCGAATTCTGTGTACGTCGTACAACGTAATATTAGGAACGGAATGGCTAATGTGCAGCAGTTTTGATGTAATATTCAACAACTTTTTTTTCTGTATTCGATGGTTCTGTCAATGGTTCAGTGGCGCCACCATGACAAATGCAAGCACATTCCCAACTAAAACATTATTTGCGATGAATGTGATTGTGATTGTGAGTGTTATGTCTGTTTGTCTGTGCTTGCAGTTGATGTTCATGCCATTTATTTTGCGTGTAGGAAGCTTTCAACGCAATCTTTATGTTGTACTTGCAATGCTGCAGTTAATGCCTATCAATTAAATTGTGACTCATAATAATACAACCTTTATGACGTTCTCAAATTAAACAATAACGGCAATATGGCGATAAGTGTCAAAGAAAACGCGCGAAGCGGTTCTTCTGTGGAGATAAGAACGAAAGCATACGAAGAAGGGAGATTATTTTTTTACGTTTACGTGGGCATTGTGTGGTCACGTGATAGCTGATATGCGGTGTAAAGCAATATTAATTCTTGACAACCCAATCAAAATTAGGTTATTGGATCCAAGTTGAGATAACTCCTCGCGTCGAAGTTAGAGATGAACTAGCCTAAGGCTAAAAATCTCTTAAATAAAGAATTAAAAAAAAAATCCCGCGTCGAAGTGATAGACGCGCGATTGAGGTCATTTTCGTTTGTATACTTCGATCGAGGGAGGCGACATATCTAAATCTCAATTCTAGATACTTAAAAAATCTCACACTAGCGAATCAATCTTCGAAAAATCTTCTTTTATTTCTCGCATCTACTTGTATCGCGCAGGAAATCTTCGGAATCTTCTTTCTACCTACTAAGCGTGCGCGCGGCCACCGCAAAACACAAAATTTTCAACAACTTAAATAGAGTCGTTCCCCTCGACTTCCATGGAATTTTTGAAGAACTTCATATTATAAGCCTGTCGTTTGGATTATAACAGAGAATAAACAACTTAAAGCTAGGGGATGCTGTGGCTGTCAAATCCAATATTTAACCTTTCTACCTCACATGCATTTTGGTACCCATTTTCTGGTTGGTTTACCCAAAAACTGGTGCAATGGGCACTGTAGGGCCATAAGGCCAAATTTTGAAAAAGTGAAGATGGATCTTAACGTTTTGTTTGAAAATTTGATTTTTTTTTTCAAGATCTGTCGGCATGTACAATGAGAATAACTCAGCGGGAGAGTCACTTCTACTCAGAGGTATGGAGAAACTTCTAAAAACTGCAGGAACTCAGCGCTGGGTACCTACAGTTTATATACATTTATCATACAACAGAGTTGAAGTGACTCTCGCTCTGAGTTATTCTTCATTGGCCATGTGAGAAAGAATGTTGACGTTACATTGACATATCTTGAATTTAGAATTGTCTTTTGGATCTTTATAACAAAGGCTCAGAAATAGAGGAATATTTTGTGACTTGGCATAATTCTCATACTATCATTAATCAAAAATTCAAGACTTATTCTAAGATAAAATAAAAATGCATCTGTGACTTCGGCTGTGATCCAATTGGTGATTTTTCACTTAAATTTAACACTTCGAAAATAAATTGTAATGTTCGAAAATACATACGTCTGTTGTTGATTCCTGGTCAGTCAGAAATAAATCTGGTACAATTAACCACTTCATTCGAGCAGTAAAAATGACGTTTACTACCACTCGAACTTTGAAATAAAACATTATTTTGAGGTTTTTTCTTCTAGAACCATGAGAAAAGTAGCCAACATTTGCGCGTTTCATTTGAAAATTTTCGATCTGTCAAATTCAAGTGAAAATTCACCAAAAGGAACACAGCCATAGCATAGAGGTAACTCTAAGACTAGAAGGTTCCGAAATAACGTGCTCAACTTTTTGGCTCAGCTCTGGTACTCTCTTCGGTCCCAAGCTAATCGATTCACCCCTCGAAACATAGCAAAATCCATTAACCCCTCATTTTATCTGTCAAAATTTCATAGCGAATCAAAACAATCATTGTGTAGTAGTAGAATTCTCGACTAGAATGGGGTACGTTAATCGTTTGCTTGGGACCAATAGGCTAGTCAAGTAATCGTTAGTTTCGTATCGATGTTGGCCATAGTCCAAATTTTAAGATCGCCAACTGAGCCGTTCCACCAAAGAAGACTGCTCAAGCCGTTCGCAATGCTGATGTATTTAATATGGACTGTTTCAATTTGAAACTAGAACAGAAACGCACCCCTAGCAGTGCTGAGTTGCAGTTTCATTATTCGAGCACTATTTTTAACCAGATTTGCAACTGCTCGACTATTCTGTTTTATTTCTGAGCGGGTTTGAAACACGAACGGAACACTGTTTCAAATTTCTTTGGATGTATTTATAGATGTTTCTCGTAAATGTTCAGAGTACTTCATAGTAGCTGAGAGGATTTAATAGAAATTTGGGAATTTTTCAGAAGTTTTGGGAACAGTTGAGAAGAACAAAATACGAAGAGATCCACAAAAAAATGCAGAACTTCATAGAGAACAGTTTGTATTTTAAAAAAGTAAGAGGTTGTATCCAAGAAACGACCGTAGATTTGATGTAGGATTACGTGCTCGGTATCAATATTCAGCGAATGTGTTCTGATGACAAAATTATGCATTTTAGTGCTCAAAATGCACGGAATTTTTGGTCCATTCATTCCAACATTTTACGAGTGCTTATGGCCGCCACAATCTGGCTGAGTTTTTGGTAGGGAACATATGATTTGACGTTTGGGTTGTGTCGTTTGACGTGTAAACGTTCAAATTTGATCGTTTACACGTCAAACGGCACAAGCCAAACTTCAAATCTTATGTTTCCTGCCAGAAACTCAGCCAGATTGTGGCGGCCATAAATGACCGTAAAATACTGGATAGATTATAAAAAAAAGCGATAATTGATTGAAGGAATCTCTTGCTAAAATTATCCAATCCCGACATATTCGCGATCAATCATATAAATTCAAGATTTGTTTGCTTTTTTCTAACGTCCTGAGGAAAACCTTGCCTTAATTCTAAGTGTTTCTTGTTAGTTGACAAGGTCATGTGGTATTCGGTAATTGGAACGAGGGTGACGTGCTTGGCCTAGATGGCCCACAGTGACTCACGAAGAGCTACTGAATCCAATCAGTAGCGGTGCTTCTTCTATGAATCGAGGGCTTTATACGGCAGCCTTGATAGCTAGCTTTCTTTGTGTACAGGAGAAAAATGTACAACGCCACGCCCCGAAAAAACTGCTGCTGCTGATGATGATGATGACCGACCGGACACCACCACCAGGCATGGAAAATCATTTGCATTCATTTACATTCATTTTCCTCTAACTTTTTTCTTCAACAGCATTCCGCAAAATGGTGCATAGAGCTTTTGTAGGTTTTGTTATTAGCTACAACTTTTGTTCACAAGTCAAATCCGTATCTCTTATGCATGACGAAGCAGAGCAAACAGAAGCCACTACTGTTTTTTTAGTGAATGTATTTTACATTCACTGAAAAACAGTAACAAGTTCTGTCCGCTCTAGTTCGTGATGCATAAGAGATACAGATTTGAGTTATGAGCAAAACTTGTAGCTAATAACAAAAGCTCCATACATCATTTTGCGGAATGCTGTTGATGAAGAAAGTTAGAGGCAAATGAATGCAAATGATTTTCCATGCCTGACCACCACACACGGTGATTGAATAAGCACAGTTCGGCGAGACTGGATGTAAATCGATTTTGAAATCTGTGTTAGGGAAAGCGCTTTATGGAGATAATCGGTGATAAGTTTGATAAGCATTGCAACAGTTGGACATTTGTGTAATTTTCAATAGTGACCTATTGAAAATTAATAAAGTGTTTATTTCAACAGATTCTTAGAAAAAATCCCAATCGATGGACATGTTTAGAATTAAAATCCATCTGCTATTGACAGAGTTATAAGTGGTCAAAACCAGACCACTTTTCGTAACGCGGTCGATTGTTTTTTTTTTAATTGCACCCCCAATGTGTTACCGAAAAAAATTAATCCTACGCCAAAAGAGAGGTTAAGTGCGGGTTGTGCGTAGTAGATCGAAACGAAGTGATATTTGAAGCAAGCAAAAAATCATTAAATTTCGCTAGCGAAAAAGGTCGTGCAACAATTGTTGTGGACCATTTTTTAATTTCCTCTTTTCGCAGTTCACAGTTCGTTTGTAGCGAGGGGGACGGCTCCTAGCTACGATGCAGGAAAGATTTTGTTTTGGTGTGGTTAGCTGCGCGCACGCTGAGTAGATAGAAAGGAGATTGATGATGATTCTGAAGATTTCCTGCAAAAAGAGGATGCGCGATGCAAAGTAATGAAAGAAGATTTTTCGTAGATTGATTTGCTAGTGTGACATTTTTCGAGCATTTAGAATTGAGATTTAGATGTAACGCAACCCTCGGCTTGTAGTGAAATCCAGGAATCAAAAATATCTCCAATGACAAAATGACAAGCGATCAACGAAGCCAAACGATAAGGCTTTGTCAGAAATGGAAATCAATAATGATATAATCTTCTTCCTTTTTTCATGACAAACTGCGTTTTAAACTCGGTTTTAAATATAGCTCTCTCGGGCCGGCAGAAGCAAACTACCAAATTGTTGGAAACCTGCTTCACGAAGTAAAGCAGAAGATGATACACGTTTTTTAATGGGATTTTTTTGTTATGTCTTTTTTTATCATTATCCTTCTACAACTCAGATCAAGCTATATTACAAAGAGGGTTTCTCGTGGTAGAAGTAGCAAGCGTTTTGTCTTTATCGTTGGTTGCTTTATGTGTTTGGATTCGCTGAGTGAATTCGATCAGTTTACACTAGAAACACTGGAATACCCTCGGGAATACCTAAGAGACCAGCGGAGACACTGTTATGATTCCAATCGAACTGTCAAAAGCAGTTCCAATCTGCAATGTTTTTTTTTTCTTCGTTGGTCTCTTATTCCAGTGTGAAGTGAAAATCGATCCCGGCTGACAGTTACGCTCTTTCTCAAAACGTCTACATTTCGCTTAGCTGCTGTGATTTTTACGAAAAAGGCCTGTATAGAGATTCGAAGCGAAGGGAAAGTCTCATATAAAATACGCGATTTTTCACCAGCGTGAAAAAATGTAATTGATAAAAAATTCAATTCGCTTGGAACTGTAAACAGATATGATCCAGTGAAATCTAATTTTGTGGATCGCATATTGTTCGGTTACATTTACTTTTTGTACGCATACAGCTGCTCGTGAAAAGCAAACCAGTTGAGCGAAAAGTTGACATTTCGAGATAGAGCAGATTTTCACTTCACCTGTGTCAACTGATCGAGGATGTATCGAATCACCTTAAAAGTAGTGCTGTGGTTGGGGGTGGTAGCAGTCACTTCGACTCTGAGAAGTTTAGTTAGTTATTCGTCGTGCCTATGGTTACTTGGGCAACTAACAAAAAATCTATGGTAAAACGGATCATAAACTGCTCAAAGAACAGCTTTAATGAGTGAAATTAAGTGTCATATCTCTTAAATTCTGAAAGTGTAGTTGCATGCTTGATGTACCAAGACATCGAATTGAAAACATTTACAAAACAACAAATTTTACACCATTTGAAAACATTAAATTTTAAATTTTGCGAATCTGGCGTAACATGTAAAAAATGCCTATCTTTATTAATCGATTCACTTCAAAGACCTTCTCTTTCATCAATAGTTCAACCATTTGGTCGCTTGTAGATTGATTTTCAAAATTCTAAGAAGAGAACAGTAGTTTTCCAGGTGCGTTACATTCCAGTTCCAGTAAAACCACGTAAAGCCTTCGTTGGGGTAACGCACCCACACAATCATCCACCAGAGGTAGGCGCAGCGAGTCAATGTCAATACCCAGGCAGGAAAAATGTACATCTAATATTGCTTCTCAGCATCCCTAGCTAAGATTCCCGCATACGTCGCCCGATTCACAAACATTTTCCCAAGTTTCGCCGGTGAAACTACTGGAGTAGACTATGAACCGAATGTGTGTCATTCATTCATAGCACTCTGCATACTGCTCCGCGGATTTGAAGGTCGTGGAAGGTCACCGGTTTGTATGGAAAAATGACCTATCTGGAACGCTGTTTGTCCTTTCGAGAGATTTGTCGGTGGCAATTTGTGGACATTTTATTTGCCATTCAAAATGGTTCCATTTCCGAATCAGAATCCAGATGCAACTCCGCTGTCCATCATCGTTGGTTAGGTAATCTTCTAAACTCTCATCTTGCGACAGTAGCTTATAAATAACTTTCTTTAAACACTTACGCGTAGTTGAGGGTTGAAATTACAGCGAGTGTAACAAGGTGGCAGAGCAGACACTGGTAAATTTCACTTTTCTTAGCACTTGTTAGATTTGCAGGGCTTTGTTTCTGGACTGGGAATGCAGCACACACTTCTCAACCGGGGGGACGACACAGGATTTAAATATATAACAACGACGTGTGTACAAACGGCTCCAGCGACTAAAGTAAACTGAAACGATCGCTCTGCCCAGTACCCGCAGTTGCCTTTACTTGTTTATTGAACTTGTTGTCCCTGTATTGGAAGCCGGACTCGTACGTTTGTAGAGAATCATGGTCTGCCTACACAAAGTGTGTTATCAACGAGCTTCGTTGTGTTGTCCGTACGGTGTTTTGGAGTGTTTGTGTTTGGAAAAAGCGATATCTACCTACTCCAGTAAAAGTGATCAGACATCTTTCTCTACAGAAACATCGTAACAGGTAACATCATCAAAGTATGCATTCAGTTCTCGAATAGAACTTCTAATGTAAAATCACACATTTTGACAAGCAGTCCAAATGTCAATAACTTTCCTTCCGTTAATCAATAATAACAATTTCACAACCACCATTACTGGATTACGGCAGACCGCAGACGGTATCTTTTTAACTAAACTACCTGGCAAGATGGAGAGAATCCAAAACTGCTTCTTCCAGTACTAATATGTTGACGTATTCATTTATCAATCCAAGAAGCCTCTGAAGGAATCACGTTCCAGTATCACATTTTTCATCTCCCACCGCCTCCCATGCGGTATACAGTGTACTATCATCAGCAGTCAGTAAGTGACCTTTGCAAGGGTAATGCAATCGCCGTCATAGTCGTGAAATTGATACGGACAGGCATGGCATGCTACAGTCACTATATGGCGACTATTATGGTTCCTACGCGAGATGATTGAAAGTAATGGCGGGTCGATGACACTCTCATGGCGGCTCCGGCAATTGTTTACCAATAAGTGAAAGTTTTAGGGATTCGCCGATGTTTGCAAGGGGAATTTGGGGATGGGAAAGGCTTGCGCTCACGTGTTTGTGAAGGAAAATCACGTGTTTGTGCATGTGGTAGTGAAGCGTTACACTCTGGTCTATCTGAGACTTGAACCTGTTCATTACCAATGTACGATCGTAGAAACTAACTGATGTTTGAGGACGAATTTATCACGGCGATTTCAATCGACTTAACATTAAGTGGTTTTTAACTAAAAATTGCTAAAACGTTACATCACAAACGAAGTGACAGACGACTAACTGGCGAAGAAATCCATTTAAATAATGTGGTTCACTGTAATAGAATTTTCTTGGAAGCTTGTGCCATCATCCACCAGATGGGTTAGTTTTTTTTGTTTTGATTTGAACAAAGTTGATTTTGTGTACAATGATTCTTTGACAGTGTGCAAAGAGTGCGTATCATTTTGTCATTTTTTCATGCATTTCAGTTTTGAGTAGAGTGAAAGAGATAGAACCAAAACATTCTAGTACATTTGGTGAAAATGCTAGTTCAATCTAGTAGTAGTGTTGCCATGTGGTACAATCCAGTAGTAGTGGTGTTGCCATGAAAATTGCAATAGCAGGTTAGTCACCAAAGTTTTCGAGCCGCTCCGTCTGTCACTTCGTTTGTGGTTACATCACTTACACGGCCGTCTAATCTACTCAGAGAATGGGCTCGAATATGAGGAAATTCGACGAAAATGTCACTCAGTCTAGAATTATACTGAGTGAAACCTCTCTCGATTTTTCTCATATTCGAAAAGTTTTTCCTGGAAAATCGAGAAACATTCTAGGATAACCTGTCCATGACAACGACAAAGCATTTTAAATACACGCAGAAAAAAATATTATCGAAATAAAAATATTTGAGTTATTAACCTTAGATGGTAAGTTTGATTAACCTTGTGTTTAGTTTGTATTTTGTACGTGTGGTTTTTTTTTAATTCGGAATTCCTCTGCTATTTTGCAGCCCTGGAAAAAAGTAGCTGAATTAAGAAACGCCATAATTCCACCGTTCTCAACTCCAAACCGAGAAAAAATGATACTTATCATCAAGTGTTTCAATCCGTGATATGGTTATATGCGATTTGACACGGATTCTACAACTGGATGATGTAGCAGACAGGATTTCAAAGTTAAACCAGAAAGTGTTGACTTGTAAATTGCATGTCACGGCTGGTCCGGACTCTGCTACAGGTTTTACGTACTACAACCAGACTGGCTTTTTAAAAGAGGATGATTCTCTTCTCTCCGAGCATTTTATGAGCCTGTTGTTAGTATCCGAAAGAGGAGAGGATATTTGGCGGAACCCGAATCCCCAGTCAGATTCGTTCTGCAGAATACGCTCTATGAATTGGACTAAAGAGACCAACTCGCTTACCAAGTGGAAGTAATTTCCGGTGATGTACGTGTGTGCGTTTATATTTCGGCAATGTATACAATGATAGATGGGAAAGCGGCCAATGCAATTGTAGGGAATCAGGATACACATGTATGTCCGCTTTGTGTTCCGAATGCTGATCCCCATATTGGTCCATCGTTTTTTCATTCACGTCTCAACGCCGTTGAATGGTTGATCAAAAATGCAGCGAAAAGATTCGTTCCAAACCACCCGGCATACACGAATCCCCTAGTTAAAAAGAAAGCGCGTGAAATAGCTGATGAACTAGAACGGAAGTATGGCATGAACATCAACCGTCCTAAGATTGGTGGGTCCAGAAGCTGCAATAACGGCAATATGGCCCGCCGTTTATTGGCAGAACCCGGAAAATTTGCAAAAATCATCGGCGTACACAAGGACCTGGTGGAAAATCTGCGGCTCATCAGTGGCCTGGCGCTTTCTTCTAGAGTATTGGATTCTACGAAAGTTATGGAGTTGTATAACACTCTTGATAAGCAGATTTTCAATGAATTCCCATACCTAATGAAATTGCCGCCATCCATACATAAGTACATGCATCTAGCAAATTTCATTGAAAAATTAGTAAACTTAGATTTAATAGTATATCGAATCACAATCATAATTGTTTTGTTTTCTTTTCCTTCAATTGAAGCATCCAGCCTTATACCATGAACTTTGTTGACGAGCAGTCCGGTGAACGTTGCCATAAAGTTTATAAATTCATTCAGTCACATCTAGCTCGGAAAACGTCTCTGGAAGAAAATTTGACCGACATGGTGACCGAAGCTTTGACTAGATCTGACCCAAAGCTTGCCTGTTTCTTTAACCAGAGCAGACAATCGAGAAGTACTGATGCCAGTTTCGAAGATAGGATGGACGAATACACCTTGAAACAAGATGACAGCGATGAAAACCATGGAAAAGCGGATGACTCCGGTGAACTCATCGAAGAGAGTGACGAAGACGGTGAACTTAACGAGGAGAACGATGAAGAAGACATTTGAATCGTTGGAAAAGTACCACAGATGTGTCCCTGTGGCTCGCATACACACACACACACACACACACACACACACACACACACACACACACACACACACACACACACACACACACACACACACACACACACACACACACACACACACACACACACACACACACACACACACACACACACACACACACACACACACACACACACACACACACACACACACACACACACACACACACACACACACACACACACACACAGGGCTACAAATGGTGAGTTGACAACCTAGCTCTGGTTCTCACAAGTTCCTACCTCACGCCTCCCCGTGGTGTAGCCTGGGCAATGTTGTCCTTCTGACAATAGCAAAGTGAGGGGGTGCGACGCGAACACTGGCGCGGTAACCATAACACGGCGATAGAGGAAATGCTTCGTCAACCCGCAGGAGTGCCAACCGGCACATTAGGATCGACGCCAGTAAGATCCTTATTACGGCATACTGGATACGGCATGGAACTATGGACACGACACGGTACAATGGATTGGATACCACGCTACAGGGCTGACAGTCGTGCTATTCTGCTCCCTAAGTAAAGAAGGGTGACACCTTCTTGAAATGGCGAGTGGGCTAATAGTGCGGCTGCCCCCGTCCCGGTAAAACCTTGGCAGGCCTCCGGATACGTTCAAAACTCGTCACCAATTGGTGATTGGTGAGTAGTAGGCTCAGATGTAACATTCCTGACTTACGCCGATCTGGCTCTGAACACGGCCCCCATGAAGGACCGTGTCAACCCTAGCATGGCCTCCCTGCTTGCATAGATAACCATGGGATCACGATAGGAGACTACATACAACGAGTGGAGATAGCGGCCCGAAGGGGGGACCCATCAGAATGGATAAAATTGGAGAAAAAAACAAAAATGAAGAAAAAGAAAAAACCAAAAAAAATATGAAGAACGACGGCAATACGCCAGACAGTGAAAACGGAGGAGCAAACGTGTTCGCAAGGAGTGGGATATTGCAGAGATCACCAGTGTCGAACCTGGGGGTCACTGCGAGTTCCAGTAGCAGCAGTAAGTTTCAAGAAGAGCAGCCAGGCGTTGGGCTAAGCCAGATATTCACACCAATATCCAGTAGTAGCAAATCCCAAGAACTGCAGCTCGGGAGAACCAAAATGACGGAGGTCAGGAGGAAGATCGATGATCTCTATGTGTTCGTGAAGGATAAAAACAACGTACACAAAGAGATCAAGCAACTTGTGACCGGTATCAAATCCGGCATAACAGTGGCAGATCGGGAATGTCAAGAGTGGAGAAAAAGAGCCGAAAATGCCGAAAAGGCTCTGCTGGAGGCCAAGGAGAGCATAAGACTGGCTCAAGCACATGAGACGCCGAAGGGACCCACAAATCCACGTCCTGAAAAGAGAGATAGGGACACGCCAGGAGATGAGGAGGAGCCCAAAAAACGCAGGGACGACGAGGAAGGCATCAAGGAGATGGGAGAAAATGGTGCGTGGCGTAAAGTCGAGAACCAGAAGGAGAGGAAGAAAAAACAGAAGGAAGATGAAGTGAGGAAGAAGGAAGAGGAAGCGAGGAAGAAGGAAGAGAAGAAGAAGGAAGACAGGAAGAATAAGGAGAAGCCTAGGCCTCGTAGGGAGAGAAGCAAGGGTGACGCTCTGGTTGTTGAGGCAAAGGACAAAACGTCCTACGCAGCACTCCTCCGGAAAGTGAGAGAGGATCCGGAGTTGAAACAACTAGGCGAGAACGTGGTGAAAACCAGGCGAACCCAGAAAGGCGAGATGCTATTCGAGCTGAAAAGGGACCCTACGGTTAAGAGCGCAGCTTTTAAGGAGCTCGTCGAAAAATCTCTTGGCGAGACGGCGAACGTAAGAGCCTTATCCCAGGAGTCAGTGGTAGAGTGCAGGGATCTGGACGAGATCACAACAGAAGACGAGTTGAAAAGTGCGCTGAAGGTGCAATGCAACCTGGGAGACGTACCGATGGCAATTCGGTTGAGAAAGGCGTATGGTGGCACGCAGACGGCGTCGATACGACTTTCTTCGGACGCAGCTAACGAGCTGCTGAAGACTGGCCGAATCAAGGTTGGGTGGTCAGTGTGCCCGTTGAAAGCTATTCCTCGGGTATCTAAGAAAATGGAGAGATGCTACAAATGCATGGGCTTCGGTCACCAGGCGAGACACTGCAAAGGCCCTGACAGATCTGATCTGTGCAGGAAATGCGGAGAGAAGGGGCACGTTGCAAAAGACTGTACAAAGCAACCGAGGTGCATGCTCTGCAAAAAGGAGGACGGAAATGGCCATGTGACGGGAAGTTTCAGGTGCCCTGAGTTCAAGAAGGCGATGGTGGGCCAGCAATAATGAAGGTAACCCAAATAAATCTCAATCATTGTAACACAGCACAGCAACTGTTGTGGCAGTCAACAACGGAAACAAAGTGCGACGTTGCAATCATTGCAGAGCCATACCGAGTCCCTCTCGATAATGGTAACTGGGTGGCGGATAGAGCAGGAATGGCGGCCATACAAGTCATGGGCAGGTATCCCATACAACAAGTGGTGGCAAGCTCATATGAAGGTTTCGTGATCGCCAAAATCAATGGAATCTTTGTATGTAGTTGCTACGCACCCCCGAGATGGACAATTGAGCAGTTCCACCAGATGCTAGATGGGCTCACCGAAGAGCTCATTGGACGGAGACCAGTCGTCATCGCAGGAGACTTCAATGCTTGGGCAGTGGATTGGGGGAGCAGATGTACCAACGCAAGAGGGTATAGCCTGCTGGAAGCTCTGGCAAAGTTGAACGTCAGTCTGGCCAACGAAGGAACCATCAGCACCTTCCGCAAAGATGGTAGGGAATCCATTATCGACGTTACTTTCTGCAGTACGTCGCTAATGGCAAATATGAACTGGACAGTGTGCGAGGAGTACACCCATAGTGACCATCAGGCGATCCGGTACAGTATCGGCGAACGAACACCGGTGGAAATGCGGAGGACGAAAGTAAGCGAGCGGAAGTGGAAGACGAAGGCATTCAATAAGGATCTCTTCATCGAAGCTCTAAGGGTAGACAACAGCGTCCCGGGCCTAAGCGCGAATGAGTTGACCGAATTATTAGCAAGGGCATGTGACACAACTATGCCGAGAAAACTGGAGCCAACGAACAGGCGGCGTCCAGCCTACTGGTGGAACGAGGAAATTAGCACCCTCCGTGCTACTTGTCTTCTAGCCAGAAGGCGTGCTCAGAGAGCAAGAACAGAAGCAGACAGAGAGGAGCGCAGGGTGGTGTTCCGAGAGGCCAGGGCTGCACTGAAACGAAAGATAAAGCTGAGCAAGTCAAATAGTTTCAAGGAGTTGTGCCGCGATGCCGATGCCAACCCTTGGGGCAACGCATACCGAGTTGCGATGGCGAAGATCAGAGGCCCAACGATGCCGGTTGAAATGTGTCACAACAAGCTGAAAGTCATCGTGGAGGGACTTTTCCCACAGCATGACCCAACGAACTGGCCACCTACACCATATGGCGAGGTAGATGAAGACAACGTTGAACAAGTCTCCAGCGAGGAACTCATAGCAGCAGCGAAAGGGTTGAAAGCGAATAAAGCTCCCGGCCCGGATGGAATTCCCAACGTGGCGTTGAAGGCGGCGATCCAGACGTTCCCGGACATGTTCAGGATGGTGCTGCAGAAATGTCTGGACGATGGTCAGTTCCCTGATAGGTGGAAGGTACAAAAGCTTGTGCTGTTGCCGAAGCCCGGAAAACCGCCGGGGGATCCTGCATCGTATAGGCCAATATGCTTGCTGGATACTGTAGGAAAGCTCTTAGAGAGGATCATCCTCAACAGGCTGACGAAATGCACGGAGAGTGAACACGGATTGTCGGAGAGACAGTTTGGATTCCGGAAAGGGAGATCGACGGTGGATGCAATTCGGACAGTGATTGACAGAGCCGAGAAAGCTTCCAAACAGAAGCGGAGAGGAAATCGATACTGCGCCGTGATTACGATCGATGTCAAGAATGCATTCAATAGCGCCAGCTGGGAGGCCATCGCCAAGGCGCTCCATAGAATGAGGGTTCCAGGCTACCTCTGCAGGATTCTAAGTAGTTATTTCCAGAACCGGGTGCTTGTCTACGTGACAGACACGGGGCAGAAATCGCTTAGAATCACGGCGGGGGTTCCCCAAGGCTCCATTCTAGGTCCCACGCTGTGGAACGGAATGTACAATGGCGTGCTGACGCTCAAGCTGCCCAAAGGAGTTGAGATCGTTGGCTTTGCGGACGATGTCGTCTTGACGGTAACCGGTGAGACGCTGGAAGAAGTGGAAATGTTGGCGGCTGAGGCGATAGATACGATTGGTAACTGGATGCAAGGAGCGAAGCTGCAGATAGCCCACCACAAAACAGAAGTGATGTTGGTCAGTAACTGCAAAGCAGTGCAGCGGGCAGAAATTACCGTTGGAGAGCACACCATTGCTTCGAAGCGCATGCTTAAGTATCTGGGAGTGATGATCGACGACCGGCTAAACTTTAATAGCCACATCGAATATGCTTGCGAGAAGGCGACGAAGGTCATCAACGCAATAGCCAGAATCATGCCGAACAATTCTGGTCCAAGCAGCAGCAAGAGACGTCTTCTGGCTAGTGTTTCCTCATCAATACTAAGGTACGGAGGTCCAGCCTGGATTGAAGCGCTGAAAACGAAGCAGAACCAAAGGAAATTGAGCAGTACGTTCCGGCTCATGGCCATGCGAGTCGTGAGTGCGTACAGAACCATTTCGATGGAGGCAGTATGCGTTATCGCCGGTATGATCCCAATCGGCATCACCTTGGCGGAGGACTACGAGTGCTATATGACGAGAGAAACCAGAGGAGTACGAAAAATGGTGAGAACGGAGTCGATGGCTAAGTGGCAGCAGGAGTGGGATGCAGCAGAGAACGGTAGATGGACACACAGGCTAATACCGACTCTTTCGACCTGGGTGAACAGGAAGCATGGAGAAGTCAACTTCCACTTGACGCAGTTCCTGTCTGGTCATGGCTGCTTCAGGAAGTACCTGCATCGGTTCGGACACACAACGTCACCCTTCTGTCCGGAGTGTGGGAATGTGGAAGAATCACCAGAGCACGTGGTCTTCGTATGTCCTAGATTTGATGATGTGCGAGAGGATATGCTCGCCCTTAGCACGGAGAATGTCGTCGAAGAAATGTGTCGAGAGGAGGGCACCTTTAACGCCGTCAGCAGAGCAGTAACGCAGATCATGTCAGCGCTGCAGCGAAAATGGCGGGAAGACCAACTAGAAAGTAGTAATGTGCTCACACAAGTGCGAACTGAAAGCCGAAGCCGGGAGAACTCTCCGTCAGAGTTGGCTGTATCCACCACCAGGGATAACCGAGTAGAACGTGACGCTGGGAGCTAAATGGCTCACAAATTGGAGAGACGATCAGCGAACTGGAAGCGCCAATTAGCTGAGGTAAAGTGAGGTGCGTAATGCACGGCCCCCTCCGAAGTAATACGACAAGTGGTTCCGGGGGAAAAGGGCAAGGCGTCTAAGGAGGTTTTAGTGCGGTAAGAATCCCACACACCGTGTCACCGCGACTGTGCGCCCAGTCGTCAAGCGGTGGCACGATGGCCTTTTTGAAGGTTTCCTCCTTGCCAAAAAAAAAAAAAAAAAAAAAAAAAAAAAAAAAAAAAAAAAAAAACACACACACACACACACACACACACACACACACACACACACAAAGAAGAAGAATACATGAACATACAGTAGCATAAACATATTCATTTCAAATGCTCACTAGCGCCATCTAGCGAGAGAATTCCGGATTGTTCCTTGACCTCCTTATCTACTTTGCCGTAGAAATCATCCGTCTAAAAAGTCAGGATCTTGAGATATAGCAGTACAAACATATTAACTTTAAATGCTCACTAGCGTCACCTAGCGGGGGAATTCCGAATTGTTCTGTCCGTCATTCAATAGTCCTTGACCTCCTGATCAACTTTGCCGAACAAATCATCCGTCTAAATAGTCAGGATCTTAAGATACAGCAGCGCAAACATATTCACTTCTAATGCTCACTACTGTCGCCTAGTGGAAGAATTCCGAATTGTTCTGTCCATCATCCAACAGTACTTGACCTCCTGATCAACTTTGTGGAAGAAATCATCCGTCTAAATAGTCAGGATCTTGAGATACAGCAGCACAAATATATTCACTTTCAATAATCACTAGCGCCACCTAGTGGAGGAATTCCGAATTGTTCTGTTCATATCTAACAATCCTTGATCCCCTGATCAACTTTGCCGAAGAAATCATCCGTCTATATAATCGGTATCTTGAGATACAGCATTCAAATCATTCAAAATAGGAGATTTTAGGGCAAAACTGTGAAAAACCCCAACTTACCCTATCGTGCCCAAGATAAAACCCACTCCAATCGATTCCTGAGAGACTTTTTTTCTATAAGAATGACTATTTTTTTAGTTTCTTGTTCCAGCGAGCACCGAAGTTATTGAATTTTAACACATTGTTTAGATTTTGTCCCCAGTGTGCGATGGCGGAAACGTACATCAGACTGAAGGCTGAAGCTAGACGGATTGGACTTGCCATCAACGCATCAAAGACAAAATACATGAAAGGAAGACCCGCATAAACAATAACCATAAGATGCGCCTAACCGCCAATTTGGGATATCATCCCAATTTTATGTGGTATAGTCGCACCATCTAAGACATCGTCAGTATATGGTACACGTTTATTAGGGGAGGTTCTAGGGAAGACAACGTTAGCCTCCCACCCCGAGTTCAGATTGACGGTGACGAAATCAAGGTGGTCGATGAGTTCGTGTATTTGGGCTCACTAGTGACCGCCGAAAATGATACCAGCAGAGAAATTCAAAGACGCATTATGGCAGAGAATCGTGCCTACTTTGGACTCCGGAGGACGCTCCGGTCGAATAAAATTCGCCGCCGCATGAAGTTGACTGTCTACAAGACGCTGATTAGACCGACGGTCCTCTACGGCCACGAGACCTGGAGGACCAACGCGTCCTTGGTGTTTTCGAACGGAAGGTGTTGCGTACCATCTACGGTGGAGTGCAGATGGATGACGGAGGAGGCGAATGAACCACGAATTGCACCAGCTGCTGGGAGAACCGTCCATCGTCCACATTGCGAAAATTGGACGACTACGATGGGCTGAGCACGTCGTAAGAATGCCGCACGACGACACAGTGAAAATTGTTCTAGAAAGCAACCCAACAGGAACAAGAAGAAGAGGCGCGCAGGTAGAGTGGAGACGACTTCTTCGGACAGCAGAGGACAACAAGGCCTTAGCCTGATTGGTAAGGTAAGCAAGTGATGTAGTTTCGCCAATAAACACGAGGAGTATTGATTATAGCAAAACTTGCCATATACAATCGTCTTAGGCTGTGTTCCATGTGATGAATTTTCACTTCAATTTGATAAATGGAAAATTTGCAAATAAGCCTGCTATTGTACCAAACTTATTTATAATAGACTAGGAATCAATTTTGACAAACAACTTCTCGAAAATCGGAAGATCAACAACAGAGAACAATTTTCGTAAACAAACCGAAACAAACCAACAATTCTTCCTCCTGTGGCACCTTTTATTATTCGCCTTGCACTAAGTAGCCCCCCTTTCTGCAATTTTGAGTTGAATTCGACACAGTTACCGACTTACTTTCATCGGCCGTGTACACGGCTGTTGAGGCTACTCATATTCGCAAAAACGTTGATCATTCATATAGACTGAGTAAAATTTTACTCAAATATGAGTTAATGTTACTTACATTTGAGTGGCATTTACTCATAGATGAGTGACGTTTACTCATATATGAGTGACATTTACTCGTATTTGTGTGAAGTTTTTTTTTTTTTCCTTTGGTTTGTTTTTTTCGTCGATCTTGTTTTCCGTGCTGAGCACCAATGCTACCGACGTGCCAGGAAGGCAGCTCCCACACCTGGACCCTACCTATCGACCCATCAACTCATGAACCGGGGACCAACGGCTTTACTTCCCATCCGAAGGAAGGCGTGATCAGAGATGTTATGCCTCAGATCATCCCGGCGGCGCCAACTGGTATTGAACCCAGGCCTGCTGGGGTGAGAGGTAATCACGCTTACCACTACACCACCGGCGCCGTTTGTGTGAAAAGTTACTCAGTCTATAACTGACCTACGTTTTTGCCCTATTTGAATAATTTGATAATGGAACTTAAATATGAGTTAGATTCAACGACCGTGTAGACAATTTGCGCAAACGAACGCAGCCAGCCGGCGTTTTGACGGTCCTCAGCAGTGTTTTTGTTTGTTTTCTGGCGACGTGAGAAGGCGATGTTTGGTAAATAGAATTGCAAGTATTTCACTATTTTTTCAATACTAGAATTTGAACAGTTGAATCACTGATAAAAATTCAAAGATTGTTCTTATGTGTCCCACACAAGAATTTTTGCAATGTGATCAACAAATGATATCTATGTGTCGGACACATACTCAATATGTGTAGACAAAAGGCATATTATTCATTTGACTCATAAACTTATTGTGTGCTTCTGGGTGGATTTTGTTTATGTGTGGTCACATAAAAACCATGTGGAATTTTACATGGAAATTCGCCAATAAAAATGTGTGGAATTCTATTAGTGATGGATACTCACTTGGCAAAAAATGTGTCTGTTTTTTGTTCTATATGTATAAGATTTCATAACTTTGTTAATTGATTATGAGGCGGTAAGGGATATAATTGCATTGCCAAATTATTATCCTTATGCGAAAGAAGTGATCTAAGTAAACGATCCTATTATAGTTGCAGTACGTTAGAACCGCTAGGATCCTATCACTGATAAATTAAACTATTCTTATTTTGCTTAAAATTTAATTAATTTGACATTAAACTAAGTTTAATCATATCGAATGATTAAAAATTTGTTATCTCTTGCTATAAAATAGTCATCTATTATTAAACCCAGTTTAATCATGGTTGATTAAATTGAAATTTGTCTTAGTTGGATAAATATTAATGATTTTTGATTCTATTTAATAATTTTTGATTGAGTTTTAAGCTTTTTTGATTATATATTAATATTCTAAAATAGTTAAATTAAATACTGGTATTTTTTTCAAATTTAATCATCCATGACTATTGCCGAAGTAATCATGGCTCGGCCTCAACCGTAACAGTTTGTTACAAAATTTGTAAGATTTTTAATTTGTGCTTATCATGTTTAATATACTGTCAAGTTATTTGGTGTAGGTTAGTAGGATTGTTAAATCATTATGTTTAAAAATGCAATTTGTTAGTAGGGATTTCTTTTAAATTTGAATTTGTATAACTGTAAGCTGGGGAGTGGTTACATGAGTGTCGACGCAATTACTCAAAGGAGATGCCGGTGGGAAAATGAAAAAAAGGATTCTTTGGATTGAGATATAGAATAGAGGGATAGAAAAGCTAAGAGATAGAGGTCAGATGATTCAAGAGCGACTCGCCATTCTTCATAACTATCCAGGCGTTCGCATGTGAAAGGTGTCTAAGTTAAAGTGATTCAAATTGCTCAATAGCCCACACTATTAATGAGTGGTAGTAGTGAATTCGAGTGAGGTAAATTGTTGCAATTCAGCTCAATTCAGATAACACTTCGAACACGATGCTTCCACTAAAATGTGTAACGGGAAACTGGCAATGCTTGAACAATCATAGCCCAGCCATTTATTGAATAATTTCAAATATATTAGCGCCACTTGAAACTACAGACTTCAAAGATTTATTCGGTATGAATAGATTTAAAATTTATTGATAAATTGGTGAGCTATGATTTTTCAAATATTGCCAATTTGCCGTTACACATTTTACCGGAGGCACCGTGTTCGGAGCGATAATAAATCTTCAACAGTACGAATTGGGTTGTTTAGGGATATTGAGCTAAATACATATTCGTGATCTGCATTAAAAATGGAACCGTAATCCAAAATTTCATCAATGTTGGTGCACTTGAACTATCTTAAATAAGTGCGATTACATTAGAAAAAAAAATCACCATCATAGCACCCCTCGGTGGGACTTTGTATAGAAGCAACCTGTCAACTAATAGATTTAGTGTCAAAAATTAAAAATATAAATCTTAATTTAAAATTCGAGATGAATGTCTATGGTATCGATAAGAATATCGTTGTGCTCAGAAAACGAAGCTCTTTCAGATGTTGTAAAAAATCCGGTATGTTTTTCTAAATTAAACAACTCAATTGACGGTTATGTTAAACCTAACTAAAGTAAAAATATAGCTGAACTATTCCACTCGATACCCTTACAGGACCTTTTGTGTTACCGTTTTGGTAGACGCGCACGTGATCCGGCTTAGTGACCCTAGTGGCCACTAGGTCTAACAGCAAAGGATCTACGCTTCTTCTGGCCGGAATACTACAGTTGCCAGGAAGTAGTTTTATCCATCATTGTACTTTATTGCCATCTTGTTGGTTCAGTTCAGAAATAGTGTAGTGTCTACTAGAAATACTCAGAGCGAGAGATGGGAGGAGAAAATGTTTGAGCCAATCAAACATTTTCATTAGAATTTTTCCGAGGATTTCTTATTCCTACTAGATTAAATTTGAGAGTATTGTAATCACACAGAAGTTCAATCACCTGCATGTTTCGTGTGCTTTTCAAATTCAACTAGTTTTTGGAATCAAAACCAATATTCTAAACTCTATTGATTAATAGATCTTAGTTGGTTAGTTAATGGCACCACGAAATGTGCAAAATATTGCGATGCAATCAATTATTATTTTGCACGTACATCGAATCAAAAATAAAAGTCATGTGAAATGCAAGCTTCTAGCAAGGATTGCAAGATAATTGAGTTACAAATCCCTGCTGCTGAATTGTATTTTGTTTTCTCCACCCATCTCTCCCTCTGAGTATTTCTATAGTGTCTACCAGTGCTGATAAAAATCATTCCTTCTACACTCAACTGAGCTGAAAATGAAGACAACCTTAACAGATAGACCAACTACCTGTATGAATTTGAATTTTGACATAAAACATTCTCTTGATCAAGGCATCAAGCTCTTAGTATTGGCGTTGACGGCACCGTCGAAAAATTTGCTCTTCCAGCAAATTTAGATAGTTTCTTATGGGAATTTTCGGTGGAGTGAAAGGATAGTACAAAGTCCGCCCTGTTTCACGCACAGTCTGACGTTTGCTTATGGATTTTCTCATAGGAGTAAAGAGCTACAGAGTCGCCGTCAACGCCAATCGAAGTCAATATTTTCCTCGATTACTTTTTCGAAGGGACCTATCAGCTTTTGTAAACAATGTATTTGATTGTCGTTTTATAAAAGGCATATAAAAGGAATCGTTTTTGGACAGATTCTATGCGTTCCTCGTGAATGACAATGTACGGATTCCATACTAGGTTACAGTTTTCCAGAGTAGGTCTTATCTACATTTGTAGTGTATAATAATTTAATAGCGTATAAATCTTGAAAATTATAGCTGAACCTCTTAATGAAGCCCAACATATTCCGCATTTCACACCAAACTGGACTAATAGGCGCGTTTTCACTTATTAAAAAGTGTGATTAAAGTGCGAGCTTCCGTCCAATCGTCTTGGTGTCTTCAGTGCAATTATTTCTTATGATGCAAGCAATAAGTGCTCCGAAGACACCAAAACGATGTGACGCAAAGGTGCACTTTATCACACTTTTTGCATTTTTTAGGCAGTCCAGTTTCAGATACAATCAGCAATACTATTTGCTTTATTATGATGGTATTATAGTGTTCTACAAAAGTGAGTGAGGATGACCCGTATTGCATTGTTTACAAAAGCTGATGCGTCCCTTCGAAAAAGTAATCGAGATTTGTTTTCGTTCATTCGTGGCTGGATGTTCATTATCGTCTGTCAATATTCATACTCAGTAGATACATGCCAGTTGCCAGAATGCAATCTACTATGCAACATAATGCAACAGATCGATGGAAAGTTATTGCCTATGGTACAGACTATGGCTTATATCATGTAATATAGGCTGTCTTGCAATGAGCACTCATACATCTAGTTTTCACTGGAAATCCTATGTATGAGTGCTCATTGCAAGACAGCCTATATTACATGATATAAGCCATAGTCTGTCCGGGGTATTATGCTGAATTGATGATAATATCGAGGTTACTTTGATGACACTGGTTAATAATCAACAAACGCGTTTTCGTTGATGTATAATGAACACAATTGTTCGTTTCGCTCATTCGTCATAGCGAAGATATTAAAAACGAACGCAATTCATCTACACTGGGTTGAAGCCGAGGTTGAAGCGCTACTCCTTGCGTGTGATGGCAAATGATAAAAGCAGACAATGGTTTAGGGTAGACATGTGTCCCATGTTGCCAAAAACTAAAATCTATGTAAGACTTCTTTGTTCTAAAATATTGTACACAGTCGCTTACTATTTAATTAGGGATTTACACCGATCATGGAAATTTCCAACCAACGAAAAACTTTGAGTGATTGAACGTTCCTTTGCTAGAAATCGGCGATGGAAGTTAATAGTGACAGTTATGTTATATAGAGGTATACCTGTACATAAAGGATAAGACGTAAACATACATCTAATGTAAAACTAAATGCTGCGAGACTGAAAAGTTCGTTACTTGACGAACAGTACGTTTGATTGAGCTGAATTTCGCATCTGTTATGACTACATTTTATGTCAAAACTGGGTTCTTTAATTATAAAAAGATTATCAGTTTTTACGCATCATCTGAAAGAGCTTCGTTTTCTGAGCACAACAAGTTTTAAAGCAAAATAATAACTTTACTGTTTGACACTAAACTAACAAATTGACAGCTCGCTCCCATTGAGATTTTCACGTCCGGTTGTGTTGGTGGGATTAGTGAGAGCATGTTAGTGAAAATTCGAGGAAAATACATAACAAATCGCTGTCAAACTCATTTTGGCAGAGCTAATTTAGGTTAAACGTTAATAAACGTCACTAATCTCTATACAAGGTCCCACCAAGGGGCGCTAAGATGGTGATCAAGCATGGGAAAATTCATTCACTCGCGCGAGCACCACATCAAAATAGCCATCCTCGCCTACAAACAGATTGCCGAACGAGTGTAAATTCTTCCTACCAAGTGACTCTGCAGCTCGACTCAGAACTGACAGCAGTAGAAGGAAATAAGGATAAACTGAAAGGCAGCCGAACAATTTTCTCTAGCGAGGGAGAACCAGATTGAATGCGTAAAATCCGAATGCTAACGATTTAAATAGCCGAGTCAGATAGCTTTTGGCTCACTGATTTAAATCAGTTGAATTGGCCACAGCAGTTTTAAGTTATTTGCGTGACGCTTATGTTTATGTGTTACAGTATAACAGTTTTCTCGATATTAATAGCGATTTAAATGTGTCAATGTATGTTTAAAGCAAAAAAATAAAAAGTGATTCTTTCTGCAAAATTCTCATTCAGCTCACTCAGCAGAATGCAAACGTAAAAGGCTCAGCATGGAAAAAATAATAAGAGAGGAATCATAGAGGTAACTCTAAGACCACTGGGTCGCGAAGAAAATCATTATTATTTTTGGCTCACTCAGTACCAGAACAACGGTCCCAAGCAGTCCCAAGCTATTTCACTCACCCCTGCATGTTCTGCATGAATCCACACACCCCTGATGTTATCTGTCAAACTTTCATAGCGAATCAAAACAAACATAGTGTAGTAATAGAATTTCAACTAGAATAGGGTACGTCGTTAGTTTCGTATTGATTGTTGGAGGAATCATCCACACTACTACACTCAGAATCATTCATGTTACGCTCAGCTGTCTGTTTTGCTCAATTCTGCATTCATCGAAGAAAATAGAAGCAATGCGAATACGAACGAAATCAGTTCGGCTCGCACAAGCTGCTGTTCGTTTCTGATGTTGTATGCGTGTGAGTGAGTTGAGAATGCAAAATGGAACGATTTTTCCCATGCTTGATGGTGATTATTGCTAATGTAATCGCATTTATTTAAAATATATCCAGTGTACTAAAATAGATGAAATTTTGGTTTTCGGTTGAATTTTTCATGCAGATTACGAATATGCATTTACCTCAACACCGCTGAAGAACCCAATTGTTGTTCGTATATGTCAGTTTCAGAGCACATACATTTACATGGATTTTTCGAAGTGTGTATACAAATTCATCCATTATTTGGCATAGAAAGCTCTAGTAGCTATGAAAAGTGCTTCAAAGAAAACTAAATTGAGAGCAGACACAAGTTTTTATAAGAGCTTCAATTTCAGGCAGAAGCTGAAAACACTTAAGATGATAATTCGAAAAAAATCTTTAAAAACCAAAATGCCCTCAAACCCTGTTAACAGTGTTTTGAATCGAAAATAGTCCTTAAATAGCTATCCTAGTTCTTTTATTCTTTCTGTGACTTCGAGAAGGCTTTCGGTGAAATGGCGTTCGGTAAAATGGCATTCGGCCAAATTTTCCCTAGAATTTTTTTTCGCCTCTCCCTAGCTTGAAACCTGGCTACGCCCTTGTCTCTTAATTGATTACTGCTGTGAAGGCTCATTAGATCTCTACATCTTCTTGAAAATCTGTGCGTCCTGGGAATTTTGAAGGTGGTGAAATATCGGAAAAACCTTAAAAATTCCGAAACCATTAAGATTGCCAATAAATCGTAAGCTCAGACAAATAACCCGAAAACTTTCAGGACACGAATCCAGAACAAGTCAACAGAATTCTTCTCTGACATCACATGGACGACATCCGGAATCTGTTATTTCCGTGATTCCAGAAATTTGTGGTACTCTGAAAAATCCAGATTCGTTTCGACGTCCCGGAAGTCTGTTTCTGACTTTTCCCGGAGCACTCGCAGTAACAGCAACCTCTTCAGTTTTTGCAGTTAGAAGAGCTTTTAAAGCATCAGGAGTACTGTAATATCTTACGAATTCGGGGAGTTCCTCAATCTCCACAACGGCTCAAATGTCACAAAGTTCTTGGACAGTTCCGTGAGCTGTTGTAGTTCTGGTAGTGCCGGAAGTTTACAAAATATCGAAAGTACCCGGTGGGGTTTGGTTCATGGGTTTTTGAAGCGCTAAAAATTCCGACAGTTTAGGCAGTTTACTTAATTATGAAGCATTAACTCACATCCAAAATATTGCCAAGAAATTCAAGCAATTGCAAATTTAAACCACACCAAATACTCTTGGAATTCCTGGAATTCCAGCCATTCCCATAACTCCGGAGTTTTTGCTAATTCCAGAAATACTCCGTAACTTCAGACAACTGTGGCACTCTGACAAATTCAGACTCTTTTTGACATCCCGGAGCTCTGAGTACTTTACACAATCCAAAAACATCCGAAACTTCAGGAATTGGTGGTAATTCTCAAAACTTATAGTTCGGGTAGTTCTTCAAAAAAGTTCTTCTCAACCGCTCAAATGTCACAAGGTTCTTAGACAGTTCTGTGACCTGTTGTAGTTTCGGAAATCCCGGAGGTTTGCAAAATGTCGGAAGTCTCTGGAGCTCTCAGAATTTCCACAGTTCAGGTAGTTTACTGAACTTTGAAGCATCAACTCACATCCCACATTTATTGCAAGAAAATTCAAGCAATTGCAAATTTAACCAATTCCAGCCATTCCTATATCTACGAAAACTGCTATTTCCATTAATGATCCGTAATTTCAGTAATCTTTGACTATCTGAAAAATCCAGACTCTTTTCGACATCCCTGAGCAGTGAGTGTTTTACACAATCCAAACACATCTGAAACTCCAGGAGCTGGCGGAAATTCCATCGAAGTTCATGAGTCTCAGGAGTTTCTATAGTTTGGTAAGTACCTGTAATATTTGAAGTTCTGGAATATCCTACGAATTCGGGGTATTTCTCAATCTCCACTCAAATTTTCCAAAGTTCTTAGTTCTGTTAATCCCGAATGGTTTACAAAATATCGAAAGTACAGAGTGGAGTTTTTGGAGAGTTCCTTGAATTTTTGAAGCATCAACTCACATCCAAAAAATTGGAGGACCTCCCGGAGTTCAAGCAATTGCATATTTAATCCACACCGAAAAATCTTGGTATTTCCGGTATTCCAGGCATTCCCATTTCTCCGGAAACTGCTATGTCCATAAATACTCCGTAACTTCAGTAATCTTTGGCAATCAAATCCAAACTTTTTTCGACATCCTGGAGCTCTGAGTATTTTACACAATCCAAAAACATCCGAAACTCCAGGAACTGGCAGAAATCCCTTAAACTTCGAAGTTCAAGAGTCTCAAGAGCTTCTGGATTTTCCCGGAGTTCTCGAAGCTCCACGAATGTCGGATGTTTTTGAAGCTACGAGGCTTTCGTAAGTACCAATAATATCTGAAGTACCGTAATATCCGAAGAATTCGGGATGTTTCTCCATCTCCGAAACCGCAAACAGTTCTGTGAATTGCTGTAGTTCTGGGAGTTCCAGAAGTTTACAAGTTTACTTGAGTTTACAAGTTACTTGAGTTCTTTGAAGCTCTCAGAGTTCCAACAGCTCAGGGACTTTTATTGAACGTTTGCAGCATCAACAAACATGAAATTCTCCGAACTTCAGGCACTCTCATTTCTCCGTAAACTTCTGACGTTCTCTGAATAAATGGAACTCTAGAAATTTGTAGCACTCAGTGATTCAGTGGACTCCAACTGCAAGTCAAATCAAGCAAAAATTTCTCAAGAAATCTTATGAAAATCTTCCAACTTCTTGACATTTCCGAGCTCTGGTGTCTTTTGGGAAACAGTGTGACTTTGAAAAGCTTTGAGGGCTTTCTCTGAATGTCATGTCTTCTGAGGTTTCCAAGCAGTTCCGCGAGCTATTCCGTGCACTATTTCTGAGGTTGTTTCGAGATCAAGTTCCCTGCTTTGTTCATGATTCTTGAGGACAAATAGTTCGAGGTTCATGCCAGAGTTCGTAAGCGCAGACATATTCAGAAGACAACCAGTATTTTGAGAACTTTTGAGGGAAGTTCAGCACACACCTTGGCACACGACGAACGTAATTTAATGATTCGTTGAGGAGTTATCTAGATTTCGCTAGCTCAGATTAATTCAGAGAATTTTCATGACAGGAACCCACAAGTCAACAAAGAAAAAAAACTTGATTTCCAAAATGTCCTAAATAGCTTTCGTGAATCCTGGAATTTCTGGACAGTCCTGAGCAAGTCGTAGAATCTCTGGGAAATCGGTTGACTTTGAAAAGCTTTAAATCCTCTAAAATATCTTCACTTTTTATGTTTTGGACAGTTCAGTAATTTTAAAGTGAATTCAAGGCTGCAAATGTCCCATCTCTGCTGGATTCCCTATTCATATGGGATAGTTGTGGTTTTATGGGAGAATTCAAATGTTCTGGTTGCACATTTTTAGTGCTTAAAATACTTAAACTCAATTGGAATAAATAGATTGAGCGATTCAGAAAACTCAAGAATCCTAGAAAAGTCTAAAATATCGAAGAATTTAATAGTTTTTGAAACTCAAAAGCTCGAAAGAGTTAGGACTTCAGAGACCAAAAAAAGTCATAAAGCTCTGTGCAAAAATAGATAGTCAAACCTTGATTCTAGTCAAACCTCTTCCAAACATTCATCTTAATTGCAAACCACTAACCTGAAGTTTTGTACAAAATCTCCTTAAAAACATAGATCACTTGCGATTAAAAATGTCCTCCTCCGACGAAGTCTCCACCGTCCTGCTAACGTACACCAAATGCGTCAACTTTGCCGCTGTCAAACACCGCAATCAACGCCGACTAGATTCGGACAAAACTCCGTACATCAACCATCCGATCGGTAAGCTTCGTCGTACCATATTATAAAAAAAATTCAACCTCTGTTCCCCCACTTTAATAGGAGTGGCCAACATCCTGACGGCCGAGGGTGGCGTCACCGATTTCGAGGTCATCCAGGCGGCCATCCTGCACGACACGGTCGAAGACACGGACACTACGTTTGAGGAGATTGAACGGGAGTTCGGCAGCCAGGTGCGCCGTTTGGTGGAAGAGGTGACGGACGACAAGTCGCTGCCGAAGGCCGAACGGAAGCGACTGCAGATCGAACATGCCGCCGGGACCAGCCCCCAGGCCAAGTTGATCAAGCTGGCAGATAAAATCTACAACTTGCGGGATCTGCAGCGGTGCCAGCCGGAGGGTTGGACCGATCAGCGATGTCGGGAGTACTTTGGCTGGGCCAAGAAGGTCTGTGATAATTTGAAGGCCACAAACCGGGCGCTGGAGGACATTTTGGACGGGATATTTAAACAAGAGGGTGTGGAATAGAGGTGCTGTTTTGTCTAATGGACTTTTAATAAAACATGGTTGTGATTATGAATTCTTTGCGTGGAAGTCTAGCATGTACTTCTGGAGGGCTTCCACTTCCGCGACGGTTACGGCATTGTAGAGGGATGCTCGGATTCCTCCTACGAGGCGGTGACCTTTCAGCTGCTGCATCCCCAAAGCTTCGGCTCCCTTGAGAAACTCCTTTTCCAGTGTTTCGTTTCCACCGGCTCCGCCGATGCGGAACGGTACGTTCATCCGGCTGCGAACGTTTCGTTCGACAGGGCAGTAGTAGAAGTCTTTGGATGCGGCAATCACGTCGTAGATCATGTTGGACTTGGTCAGGGATGCTTGGTACATTTTCTCTACACCACCGTGACGTTTGATCCAGCTGAAGACCCGACCGACGACGTGGATTCTGGGGGAGGGAAGACTTCGCTTAGTCCACGTTTTGGTGGAGAGTTTAGCGGAGAATACTTACATGAACGTCGGGGGAGTGTTGTTGATTGAGTTGTCCTTCGCCACGATGGAAAAGTCTAGAATTGTGGGAGTTATCGGCAGTTGATGACCGATGAGGTCCTCCCGGACGACGACCAGCGTGATTCCAGCTGGACCAATGTTCTTCTGAGCGCAAGCGAAGATAACTCCGTACTGTATTCGTCAAATTATAATCTCCGTTACCCACAGGTTTACAATCAATCTCAATATCTACAAACCTTTTTGATGTCGACCGGTCGGGACATGATGTTGGACGACATGTCCACCACCAGAGGAATTCCGTTTGTTTCCGGAACCGAGTCGAATTCGACACCCTCGATGGTTTCGTTATCACAGTAGTACACATAGGAAGCGATCGGGTCCAGTTTCCATTCCTTGCAATCGGGCACACGTGTACATTTGTCCGGCTTAGCAACGACTTGGTTGACCTTGCCGTACTTGGCGGCTTCCTTCGCTGCCTTGGCAGACCAAGAACCGGTAACCATATAGTCAGCGGTACCGGTTCGTCCGATCAGGTTCATAGCAACCGCAGCGAACAACCCGGTGCCACCTCCTTGCATCAGCAGGACCTTGTAGTTGTCGGGAACCTGGAGCAGCTCTCGAGCCAAATCGACAGTTTCGTTGTGCAGTTTCATGTAGGACGTTCCCCGATGGGACATCTCCATGACGCTCATGCCACTGGAACCATGTTCGACGAGTTCCTTCTGCACTTCCAGCAGAACTTCGCGGGGTAGCTTAGCCGGCCCGGCTCCGAAGTTAATCACCATTTTACAATCACCGATCTAGTTTAAATTGTTACCAACGACACTAATTACGTAGTCGCACGAGCGATTGCGACTGAGCTCGATGAAGATTCACTTACAAGTGGCGCTGATCAACTGTAAATTTCGCGCTGCACTCGTCGTCGCCGTCGTCAAGCTCGTTGCGCTTGTAAAGTGGTCGTGGTGGGTCAAGAACTCGTCTGGCTTTGCTTACTGCTTGGGGATGCGACTGTATGAATGCAGTAGGCGAATGATGATAAATATTGTATAGTCAAACGATTGCTTGGATCTAGCAGATGATGAAACGATTCTTCTATTCTTGAATACCGAAGTGTGAATAGTCATGAATATGAGAATGGTTTGTAAAAAACAATTTTATTTGTAAACAGCCCTTGCAAGCGATGACGTGCACAATTGTCGTCGCAAACAGGCCTCCCTTGGTTTCCGAATCTATTTTTTCCGATTTATCTAATCTAGTTTTAACGAACAAAACAAAGGAGGCTGCGCAGAGCTGGTTGGATCCGGTTTTTTTTTCAACGAGATCGTAGTAGGCGTGACGTCATTGACCCTTTCTTGGATGGCGAATTCGCTTCGGGCTTATCAATAGTGCGGCCGGAATGAAGTTTTCGTAAACAACAACTAAATAGTCATGATAGTAACATGACTGTACATTGCATTTCATGCCGGTCAATAGGGTGAAGGGGGCAGTTGTGGTCGCAACTGCGTGCTCCATTGGTTGAAAATTTACATCTGGTGAGAATATGCGCTGGGACGATAGAGCTAAATGTGATTCAATGACATTATTTTCAATTCATAGCGTTGAGTATGAAGAAACCAGTTTTGGAGTTGTCGCGGTGGTCGTCGCAGGAAGCATGTTTGTATGCGTTATAGTGCGTTAATAAGCGGGGAATGCAATCAATCAGCGGATGGCCTGCTTGGATTGGTCAGTGCATTAAGTGATTACGTAGGGCTATTGTAGGCAACGAAGGGAGAATTTCATTTCACTTTTATTCTTGTTTGCTTCTTTTTGATTTATTTATTTTTATTGTTCATGTAAATAGGTTTGTCCATGTGAGAGATAAGATAGAGTCAGTTGGATGATGTGCAGTTTGGATTATCACCGAAGCTAAGCGTTGAGTGTTTACAATCTTGTTTACAGTTTGCATCAACTTCAAAAGAAGGATGACTTTGATATTTTGATTATAACTTCACGCGATCGTGGAATGAAAGATTCTCTTACAGTTTTGTAGAAAAATGTGCAGAATCTGTAATGAATCACCACATAGCTTCTGTAGACATTTAATCATAGTTAAGAACTCAAAAAGTCATCTGCATACTGCAACTATCTTGATTTACCGGGTACATTCGATTTTCGGCAAAACAAGAAGAACTGTCAAAATTCAGATCGCTATTTGCGATGTTCGGTGTATACGAAAGTCTCCTGAAAACAGAAATTATTTCAGACTGTGAGGCGATTCTGAAACGTACTAGGAATCAGTTTACTTAACTAATCTAACACCGAAAAACATCTTGCGAATACAATGTAAAATAGAAAACTAGTATGGTATATTGCGGGTTTTTTTTTTAAAGAGGATGTAAAAAGCTTGTGGTAAGTGGGTCATCATACGACATCTGCGTTGTTCCAGTTTAAGGCTATACTTGATGGAGTCGAAATATGACGCAATATGTCGCATTATTCAGTGTCACCGTCTTCAAAGTCGCCGATTAAGCAATTGGCGTTAACGGCACCGTTGAAAAATTTGCTCTTCCAGCAAATATAGACAGTTTCTTGTGGTGAATTTTCGGTGAAGTGAAAGGATAGTACAAAGTCCGCCATGTTACACGCACAGTTTGACGTTTGCTTATGGATTTTCTCATAGGAATAAAGAGCTCGCCGTCAACGCCAATATAGCCGCTTCATTCCCTTTCTTCACATCCAGTTGGTACATGTTCTTGGCCGCCACCTCAAACCATGCATTCGTGGTGTTGCGATTCTCCGCAGGTAGCCATCGTTAATCCCCGCAGCCGATTTTGATCCCCGGAAGAGTACAAGCGAATTCAACATCAGCAGAGCTTGTCACAGCGGCTATAGACTTCAGATGCGTTTCGATGTTGTCTTTGCTAAGCAGCTGCTGCGGTCGGAAGAACTCGATCGCCTTCTCGGTTGGATCCTCCAGCCGAGCCAGTCAGGTATCTGCTGTCCTTCTATCCGTCACTCTCTCCTCACACTTTTCACTGTTAACTATGGTTTCCACTCAAGGGGTAGGTCACTCCGCAAACCAATTTTGGGTCATCTTTTTTGTCAGTGTGTCGCAAGTGTGCCGCAGATGTTCCGATTGTGCCGGTCATAGAGCAAGCTGCGATTGTTTGTAAAATACCCATCTTGGCAACCCGGTATTTCTGATACCTTGAATGTTTTGGTTTGAAATCGGAATGAGGATGACGCGGGAATTGGCGGGTGTGCGAAATTTTGTTTGTTTTGTGTTAATAGGATAATCAAAGTCCTGTGTTTTAGGGTTTTATAATGCCCTCAAAGGCAGACCAGAACTTAGCCTTTCGTGATGTGAAAAACAACGGTCTATCAGCGGCCGGAGAGACTTGGAATCGGTGGGGAACATTGTTTGAGACCGACTATAGAGGATGATGAATAAACTTCTGTAGTTTGTTTTGTGTGAGTTGCAGCATTATTTGAATTAAAAATACTAATGGGGACTGATTAACTGCCTCTTTCTCTTGAGCCCACTCTAGACCCTACATTTCTTTGTTTATTGCTATTAGTGAACTGCTGGTTTGAGTTCCTATGGTATATTCAATTAGAGCCATCCTTCATGGCCTCCCAACAGGCAGTTGTTCGTCCATCTGATGGCGGGTTTTGCAAGTTTCGGTGGGGTGAATAGCTGCGTTTACGGTAAGCTGTGCTATCTTTGCCTATCAGGGAGTTTGCCAACGGAGAAAACTGCACAACACTCACGAACCTGTTATTATTTTCAACAATGTAACGGATTCTAAAAACCACGATAATCTATAAAAAAAAACTCGAAACAAAGACGCTAGCACTTGCATCTTTGCTACTATTCAAATTTGTCCGCGAGTGATGCTATTCAGATATATAGAACTGAGTCATTACAGAAGTTCAGGAAAGTCAAGGGTAACGTAGAAATTAAGAAAACATGATTTGATTTCAGGGAACTTCGTAGTAGTTCGGGGATCATCGTACAATTTTAGGGAATATTAGCTTAGTCAGTAAAGGGGTGGCCTGGGCATAGAAACCTCTCAATTAATAACGGTGGAAGTGCATCTAGAACACTAAGTTGAGAGCCGACAAAACGCTCGCTACAGAAGCATGAAAAGCCTAGAAGAAGAAGATGTTATTGAACTTCAAGCGATCTTCGTTAAAGTTCAGGAAACTTTCAGCATTGTAGAAGTTCAGCGAAGTTTATAGAACTTCAGCAAACTCTACTTTTGTTTGCCTGTGGACATTGTTAAAAACGTGTTTTTGCTACTATTCATGAAACTTAAGTTTACAGCAACTGGTTAATATTATCCCCACTTAACCACCGACAAATCGACATGAAACTTAAACTTAAGTTTCGCTCGAAAATCAAATGTTCAGCGATCCTATCTGTCAAAACCGAGAAATTTTCATCCAGATAAAAATTATTTTGTCCAGAATAGATCAGACACGAACCAAATCATAAATTTCGCACGCGTGTTCGTGACTTAGATAAACGTTTGGTCACAGACAAACAGACGTAACTCTTCATTGTGTATCTTCGTGCACGTATTTAACGGTTGATTTGAATATTATGAGTTCCGCGAACTACTCGCCGCAGCGCTGGCATCGGATCACTTTGACGTTTCTATACATTCTATAGAAGTTTAATGCAATATTGTTTGCGAGTTGGCGAGCAAGCTTGTTTTTCGCGAGAAGCCCGAGAGATGTTGTTACTGAGGTTCTATGTTTTGAGATACTATGTTTTCAAGGATAACTTTTTCAAAGAGTTACGTCTGTTTGTCTGTGGTTTGGTAATTTCTATGGTCATTCATGTCGGTTTGTCGGTGACTTTACTACAGGAGCGAATTTATTAATTTTCGTATTTTTTTATTTGGTTGAAAATTTTCAGAAACGTTCCTTATGATCAAAAATCCATTTTTGCATCTTCAGATCGCCATTTTATATCAAGCATTAATTTTGTGAAAGGGCCTATAGAAAAATGTTTAGCTTATCTTCAGAAAACTATTACTGGCCAAATGTTTGTCCAATCGGTTAGGTACCTTAGGCAATGTTGTAGGGAGCATCTGGAACTATTTGAATAAAGCATTGCACTCTAGAACAAATTTCACTAGTTAAAATAAAAGCAACTGTCAAACTTGCCGAACTTGCAAATATAATTCAGTGGCAACATTTCAAAGGGGCGTAATTGGCTTAGTAAATTTGTAATACGCTTAACCGAGAAGATATTTCGGCAATGGAAAGGCAATTGCATTTTTTTATATCACGCTGCGAAACATTAGCAACCACATAATACGGATTCTGATGGAAAATCACAAAAAGGATTCAGGACAGTCAAAGAGGGATTCTGGACAATCCCTAGTAGACTTCGAACAATCTCTGGAAGGATTCCAGTCAATCGAAAAAGGGGATTTATGACGAAGGGACTTTGAACTAGCCTAGAGGTGATTCCAGACAATTATCAGAAGAGATTTCATACACTCTCATACACGGGCAAACCCAACAGGGATTCTGCACATTCAAAAGGACGATTTCAGTAAAAATTTAGGGGCATTCATGACAGTCCAGAGATGATCCCAAACAATCCCAAAAAGGATTCAGTACAATTCCAGGGAGATTCCAGACAATCTCAGGGAGGACTACTGTCATCCCAAATGGAGCATTCTGAACAATTCTAAGTAGCATTACAAAAAAGAGATCAAGGAATTCCTGCATCCCTCCGACGATCGCTCATGTAAGTGTCGGAATAGAATCAACTATGTAGTTGGCCAAAACTAATCTATTGTGACTTGGGATGAACAGCTACATAAAAGACCGCATACGTCAATGTTCCATTTGTGCTAAATGTGGATCATCACAACAACACCAGGCGATGAAAATTTAACCCGTTTCTGATCACAATTTTCTAAGAGTATCAGGGGAAACAACGGAAGTTTCTAGTGACAGTTGACCATTACTCTGAATTTTTCTAGCGAAAATTTTTCCGGAGATTTATCGATCTTCCATTATGGAAGCTTGTAAATTTAATTTTGCTGATCACTGGTACTGCTGGTACACCTCAATTATAAATAATTAGTAATGTTGAGTTTCCTTGTGCCAGAAACTAATTCTGCAGATCAAGAGGCCTCTTAGGTCGATTTTGAGAGGTTGAGTATTAATTTTCATGAGCTAAAATAATCTTCTCATAATATTAGGTCGAATTCCAACTTCTTTGGTCTTGAAATCATACCACTACATCACGAAAAACTTCGAAGATCATAAATCCATAGAAAGCAAAAGAGGCCCTTGGCCTGGACAAAATCAATGTAACTTGGATCTTTCAATAATGAAAACTAAATATTGCCGTTTCATGGACATCATGCTATATTAAAGTGATAATTTGACGCCAAATGCTAAATTTTCTCTTAATTGAAAATATTTAAAGAGAACATTCTGTCAGACGGTAGTTGTTTCCAGAACTTCTTAAAGGGTGTCCACGATGAAATTGCCACACACAAAATTGATTCGCAAAATTCGAGTTTTCATCCGATTGCCATCAAATTTTCAGGGATTGAGAAATAACTATTAAACTTCATTTTACCATTTTACTCGTATTTTATTTACAGTCCATACGCAAATGCCCGCACCTTGGCCTTAACCCCGGCCATAAGATTCTGCACAACCTGTGAATCAACCGTTTTTTGCATGTAAACCCATACTTTCTTCAGTTCCTCGACTGTCTTCACTACCTTAGGCCGTTTAAGAAGGTGCTGCTTCATAATCGCCCAGTACTTCTCGATGGGGCGGAGCTCCGGAGTGTTGGGAGGGTTGAACATTTTCGGCACGAAATTGACCTTATTGTCCGCATACCACTTCAGCACGTCCTTGGAGTAGTGGCATGAGGCCAAATCCGGCCAGAAGATTGTTGGGACGTTGTGGGCCTTCAGGAGAGGAAACAGCCGCTTCTGGAGGCACTCTTTTATGTACACCTGTCCGTTCATCGTGTCCTGGGTCACGAAAGGTGCACTCCGCTTCCCGCACGTGCAGATGGCTTGCCAAACCAGGAATTTCTTCGCAAATTTGGACATCTTCTGAGTGCGGACATGCTCCGGAACGCTGAACTTATCCTTGGCCGTGAAAAACAGGTTGCGGGGGATCTGTTTGAAGTCGGCCTTCACATATGTTTCGTCGTCCATGATGCAGCATTCAACTTTCGTCAGCATGTTGAGGTACAACTTCCTGGCACGGGTTTTGGCGGACTTGTTCTGCTTCTCGTCGCGATTAGGGGCCTTTTGTACCTTGAACGTTCGAAGCCCAGCCTTAGTTTTGGCCTTCTGGACAAAACTTTGGCTTAGGTGCAGCTTCTTAGCCACATCCCTAACGGAGGCGTTCGGATTTCGGTTGAAGGCCCCAACTACGCGGTTGTGATTTTTGGTGTTGTACGGAATACTTTTTCCTTCACTTCTGGGCTTCCGATCGGTGGTCAACCGTTCCTCGAACCGCTTAATCACTCGCGACACCGTGGAATTCGCGATTCCCAACGTTTTAGCGATGGAACGATGCGAGAGATCCTTGTTCTCGTGATGAATGCGCAAGATTTTATCACGCACGAGCTGTTCTTTCGACTCCATTTCCGCGAGTTTTGATCACAGGACTTTAAAACTTGCAGGATGTAAATAATGCACTATGAACTAAATCCACCCAAATTTTCATTAAATTCTACCCAACGGTTAAAAAGTTAGAGCAATTTCATAGTGTGGCAATTTCATCGTGGACACCCTTTATTATGAAAAATACGATGAGCAACTCAAATTTACTCGCAGCAAATATATTTACTCTGAGTACAGCTGTCTTGCCCCTTGTAGCCCAATATCTTTCGATCGACGGCAACTCCGGTGTGTTTGGGGCATTGAGATCCTTCGGCACGAAATTGACCCCATTCGTCTTGTACCACTCCAGATCGTCTTTGGAGTAGTGACAAGCGGCTAGATCCGGTCAAAACATTGTAGGAACGTTGTGTGATTTGAGAAACGGAAGCAGTCGTTTCTTCAGACACCCATTGATGTAGACTTGGCCATTAACGGTTGTAGTTGTAACGAAAGGCTTGCTCCGTTTTCCGCGCGAACAAATCGTCTGCCTAATCATGAATTCCTTGGGGAACTTCGACACTTGCTGTTTCCTGAGGGATTCTGAAACATCGAACTTTTCTTTCGCAGTCACATACTGGTTTCCCGGAATTTGTTTGAAGTCCGCTTTTACGTATGTTTCATCGTCCTACAGCAGTGTGGTTTTGTCAACATTTGTGTGTACAACTAACGTGCTCGCGTTCTGGCTGTTCTATTATGTCGTTCATTGTTAGAGGCATAAAATCTCTGATCACGAAGGGAAGGGAAGTAAAGCCTTTGGTCCCCGGTTCATGAGTTGATGGGTCGATAGGTAGGGTCCAGGTGTGGGAGCTGCCTTCCTGGCACGTCGGTAGCATTGGTATTCAGTATGAAAAACAAGATCAACGGAAAACAAATCACTTTCTGGACCTTGAATGAACGTAGCCCTGCTAGTTTCTTGGCTTTCTGCAAGAAACTATTCGTGAAATCCCGAACGGAATAGTTGAGTTTGCGTTTGAAGGCAGCAATTTTTCGCTTGTGATCTTTAACGCAGCATGGAACACTTTTTCTTGCACTCACTTGCTTCCGATCGATAGTTAAACGTTTGCCGAATCGTTTAATGACACGAGAAACAGTAGATTGTTGGATTCCCAACATCTTTCGGATGGTTCGATGCGAAAGTTATGGGTTGTTGAGGTGAGTGTTCTCTCGCGCACGCGCTGTTCTTTCGACTCTGTTTTCAAACTACTAGAAATTTCACAATGAAACCCACTGAGGGCATCTCACCCGAAGTTTCATTAAAATTAACCCAAAGGGCTAAATGCTACAGGTGTTTGAAACTGATGCAATTTAACTTTGGGCACCCTGTAGTTAAGGGCCAAAAAACCGATAAGAACCTAATGCAAACCCGAGGGGTGATTGATTGACTTTTTAGCGAGCGTAAAAAGCTGGATACAAAAAGTTTACTGAGCTTCTACATAGTTGACTGCACTTCTAGAAAGTTTCCTGAACTTCTACTAGGATCCTGAAGTTCTACCAAGTTTCCTGAAGATGAACGAAGTTTCCTGAAGATAGTTTTCCCTTAACTTCGTTGAACTTCCGTAAAGTAGTTCAAATTAGAAGAGTAGAGATGAAGACATATGAAGACCACAGGACTGCAACGCCTGTCATCTGCGAACAACTCGAGTGAAGCCAAATGTATCTGGTGTTCTGGTGCTAATTTGACAGATCCTCCTTTTCCTCTATGATTAAGCTTGGTGCCTAGGGGCTGGGAATCTTCGTGAACTTATCATTTGCATGGTTAATATAATCCAATACATCGCGATATAGTCAAATATATTCTACCATAACAGCATGCTCTTGTGTTATATTTTCAACAGGACTCTATGACATATGTTTGTTTTGATCTTGATATGAATGAAGATCCATGCTTAGTTCAGAAATCAAAGGATCTTTTGTTAATCTTGGAAGTTAGTTCTAGATCTATTTAAAGCTGTAGTGGACAACTATGAATAAAGGTAAAACAGTAAAGCTGCTAAGAAAGGAGTCTGGTCTGGGGGTGCGACACATCTAAATCTCAATTTTAGATGGTTAGAAAATCTCACGTTAGCGAATCCATCTACGAAAAATCTTTTTTCATCTCTTCCATCTAAATTCATCTACTCGCATTGCTCTCCAACTTTTTGCAGAAAACCTTCAAAATCTTCATCAATCTTGTTTCTATCTACTAAGCGTGCGTGCATCTCGCAACAGTCGAGTCTGGTAAGCATCTAATCTGGAATCGATAAAACCCAGAAGCAAACTGCCAGCTTGAAGAACTACCTGTGTGTTCCCATTAGGACATATGAACAGGAAATCAAGCAAAGATGGGACAGTTGGCAGCAGATCTTTCAAAAAATTCACGTCTTCAAGCAGTTAGAAGTAAATTATATTTAACCCTCCGTTAGTCGCGCTGTTGTACTTTGGACAACACACATGAGTTTTTCATTGCCATTTTGTTGCTGAGTTACCAATCGATCTGAAACCAACGAGTATTCCTCAAAAAACTTGTTTTGATCTAAACAAGCTGAACTTTGATTACAGTAAACACCTAAAAAATGTGGATAGTAGGGAAAATGTAAATGAAAACCGCGAAAACTGTGACCATACTACGTGGGATTTGACTTAATTGATTACAACATGGAATATATCAGCCGGCGCCGGTGGTGTAGTGGTAAGCGTGACTGCTTTCTAACACCCCAATGGGTCTGGGTTCAATCCCCAGCCGAGGTCGGTGGGATTTTCTAAGGCATACAAATCTCTGGTCACGTCTTCCTTCGGAAGGGAAGTAAAGCCGTTGGTCCCGGCCCATGTGTGTTGAATGGGTACGATATCCTACGCAGGTGTGGAAGTTGCCTTCCTGCACATTCGATTGCCGTCAATGGATGGCAATCGATGTCCGTCGGTGATTGGCACTAGATTGCGGAACAGAGACCGACGTTAAATAAAGGAAAAAAAAAATTTAATATTTCGAGATCCTGACCAGATAGAAAGTTACTGTCTCCGACAAAGTTGTTCAGGAGATCATAGCCTTGTCGCTGGTGGACAGTAGTTCAGAATTTTCTCACTACGTAGCGCTAGTATACATGTGAAATTCTCGCATGTGATATATCTCGACATCCTGACCAGATAGAAAGTTACTGTTTTTCACAAAGTTTTTCAGGAGGTCAAAGCCTATTGCTTGGTGCACAATAGTTCAGAATTTGCTCACCACGCGACGCTAGTATGCATGTGAAATTCTCGCATGTGATATATCTCGAGTTCCCAACCAGATAGAAAGGTACTGCCTTCGGCATAGTTGTTCAGGAGGTCAAGGCTTTTTCGCAGGTGGACAGTAGTTCTATGTTTTCTCACTTTGCGGCGCTACTATAGATGTGAAACTCTTGCATATAAAAAAACTCTAGATCCTGACCAGATAGAAGTCAAGATCTTTTTGTTGGGTGACAATAGTTCAGAATTTTCTCACTATGCGGTGCTAGTATATACGTGCCTTTCTCGCATATTCAATAGCTCGAGATCTTGATCACCTAGAAAGTTGCTGTCTTCGGCAAAGTTGCTTAGGGGGTCAAGAATTTTTGGCTGGTAAACAGTAGTTAATAATTTTCTCACCACGTGGCGTTAGTATACATGTACACTTCTCGCATATGTTATATCTCGAGATCCTGATCAGATAGAAACTTACTGTCTACGCAAAGTTGTTCAGGAGGTCAAGGTCTTTTGGCTGGTGGACAGTAGTTCAGAATTTTCTCACTTCATGGTGCTAGTAACATGTGAAATTCTCGCATATAAAATATCTCACATTCTTGACCAGATAGAAAATTACTGTCGCCGGTAAAGTTGTTCAGGATATCACAAAATTTTTGCTCGTGGACAGTTGTTCAAAATTTTCTCACTACGTAGTGCAAGTGAAATGTGAAATTCTAGCCTGTGATATATCTCAAGATCCTGACCAGATAGAAAGTTACTGTCTTGAACAAAGTTGTTCCGGAGGTTAAAGCCTTAGAGCTTATGAGAGCAACCGTAACGGTCATTGTCATTTGCGCGACTATTTTAACAGCGCACAGCGCTCTCATTTTAGTTTAGTCACTCTTCTCCACACCGGTCACTGCTATCGCGGTTATCAATTTACACGCCGTAGTCCGTACCGGTAGTGAGCATTTTGATATTTCTACGAATAGCAACCTTTCTCCCGCGCTGCTAAATTTGGTAGCGCGCTTCTCACCGAGAAGCCGACTGCTATTTTAGTTACTCGTATGGCAACCCCCGATACGGTAGCTGCGCTATGATGAGGGCTGCTAAAATGAGTTTAGCAGCGTACCGTTACGGTTGCTCTGAGAAAATTCTGAACTAATATTCACCAGCCAAAAGACCTTGACCTCCTGAACAACTTTGTTGTAACAGTAACTTTCAAGTTGACAGTAACTTTCTATCTGATTAGGATCTCGAGATATAGCATATGCGAGACGTGTACATCTATACTAACCCCACGTGGTGAGAAAATTCTTAACTACTGTTTACACGCCAAAAAGGCTTTGACCTCCTAAACAACTTTGTCGAAGACAGTAACTTTCTATCTGGTCAGGATCTCGAAACAAACCACATGCGATAATTTCACGTGTATTCTAGCGCTACGTGGTGAGAAAATTTTGAACTACTGTCCACTAGTGAAATCGATCTGATCAGAATGTCGAGATATGTTACATGCGAGAATTTCGCGTGTATACTAACGCCACGTAGTGTGAAAATTCTGAACTATTATGCACCAAGCAATAGGCGTTGACCTCATGAACAACTTTTTCGAAGACAGTAATATTCTACCTGTTCAGAATCTTGAGCTTAGCATATTCGAGAATTGTACACGTTTACTAGTGCCATGTGGTGAAAAATTCCTAGGCTATATCTATCTGCTCAGGATCTCGAGATGCGTTGTATATGCGAGAATTTCATGTGTATACTAGCACCGAGTAGGGAGAAAATTCTGAACAACTTTCCACCAACGAAAAGATCTTGACTTCCTGAAAAACTTTGCCAGAGACATTTACTCTTTATCTGGTTAGGATCTACTGATGTATCACATGCGAGAACTTAACATGTATACGAGCACTACCTAGTGAGAAGATTCTGAACTACTGTTAATCAGCAAAAAGGCTATGATCTCCTGAACAGCTTTACCTAAGACAGTAACTTTCTATCTGGTCAGGATTTAGCGATATTTTCCATGATAATTTCACATTTATACTAGCGCCGTGTAGTGAGAAAATTCTGAACTACTGCCCACCAGCCAAAAATACTTGACACCCTGAACAAGTTTGCCGAAAACAGTAACTTTTATCTGCTCAGGATCTCGCCAACGCAGGAGTACACCAGGAGTATGCCAACGCAAACCAATACCACTTTGGGAAAGGTGGTAGTTGCTCCTATCTATAGCGAACCCCACACGGTAAGAAATATTGTCAATACTTACAAGTATTGACAATAATATTGACGATGTGAATACAGAAATATTGTCAATACCAATGTATTGACGTCAATATCGAATGTATTGACAATACGATTATTGTCAATACAAACTGTCGTGTAGGGTCCACTTATGACATTGTTGGTTTGCGTGGGCGTACTGTGGTTCGTGTGTAAAGGGCATTAGAAAGTTTGTTTACAAATGCTTTTGTGCCGTTATCAAATGTTATGCCTGATTTGATTGTGCAAGATTGTTTTGGCGCATGAAAATGTCAGTGTATGAATATAATATTAAAGGGTGATACGGTCAAAATTTGGTCAAGGGAAAACGCGTGTAAATCGGTGAAATCGTTTATTTAAAAAATCAAATTAAATTTCTTTTTCAAGTTCAATTAGTATAAAATTCAGGAAAAATATTCAGTTAGGCTTCCGCTTTTCCAAATCCGAATTGCCGGGCCTTACGCTTGACCCCTGCCATCAGATTTTGTACAGCCACCTTGTTCACCTTCTTCGCCGCAGAAAGCCAGTTTGCCTTGAACTGCTGCTCGCCCTTAGCAGTTTTTTTGGTCTTCTTTAGGTTCCGCTTGACAATAGCCCAGTATTTCTCAATTGGGCGGAGCTCTGGCGTGTTGGGAGGGTTCTTGTCCTTGGGAACCACCTGCACGTTGTTGGCGGCGTACCACTCCATGGCCTTTTTACCGTAATGGCAAGATGAAAAATTCGGCCAAAACAGTACGGAACAACCGTGTTTCTTCAGGAAAGGCAGCAGACGTTTATTCAAACACTCTTTCACGTAAATTTCTTGGTTGACAGTCCCGGAAGCTATGAAAATGCTGCTTTTCAAGCCACAGGTACAGATGGCTTGCCAAACCAGATATTTCTTTGCGAACTTTGACAGTTTCATGTGCTTGAAAACATCTGCTACCTTTCCCCTTCCTTTTGCCGTATAAAACTCCTGTCCCGGAAGCTGCTTGTAGTCTGCTTTGACGTAGGTTTCGTCGTCCATTACCACGCAGTCAAACTTCGTCAGCATCGTCGTGTACAGCCTCCGGGATCGCGCTTTGGCCGTCGTATTTTGTTTATCATCGCGATTTGGAGTCACTACCTTCTTGTAAGTCGATAGTCCGGCTCGTTTTTTGGCTCGATGCACGGTTGTAGACGATACACCCAGCTTATTTGCGGCATCTCGGAGAGAGAGGTTAGGGTTTCGCTTGAAACTACCGGCAACTCTCTTTGTCGTCTCAGCGGCTTCCGGTTTTCGATTTCCCCCCGATCCAGACTTCCTGGCTGTCGACAAACGTTCCCCAAACACTTTAATTACATTTGTAACGGTTGATTTGGCAACTTTTAGCGATTTCGCCAACTTTGCGTGCGAGTAGCTCGGATTTTCGCGATGCGCGAGCAAAATTTTGATACGCTGCTCTTCTTGCTTGGACGGCATTTTGACAACTGAAGAGTGAATTCCAAAATCAAAATAGGAGCAACATTCTACACACACACACCTTCAAAATGAGAGGTGTTCAGGTTTTTTAAATGCAAAATTGAAAGAAATACGTCAAGTTGATATTGACCAAATTTTGACCGTATCACCCTTTAGGTTGCTATGATAATATCACTTAGCGTATATAATAAATTTTAATTTGAACATCTAGTAACCCTAGGAGCATCAGAAAATCGTGTTTCTGGCAGCCTTATTTGCTGTTTTGTTTTGAGTCTGCGTTCCGTTTCGCATCCTTCCATTTCGGTTCACTCCACTCCATGTGCTAAATGGCGTTTGAGTAGTTTTTAGTTTGCACGACGTGCAGATTAGAGTGGTTCAAACTACAAAGTGTTAAGATTAAAGATTGCGGGAAACTAAGAATGATTTTTAGAACATCACATTTTTTACCACCTTGCCGCATTTAATGTTACATGATCGAAACTTAAATATGCTATGAAGCAATAGCGCTGCTGATGTTTCCGGCAGTTTCAATCACTGGATCTCATAGGGGTTGGTGGAGACATGTACATGCCCATCTTGATGAAATATTTTTTCTTAATACACCTGGCATCCCTGTTAACCAGGGACCATTAAATAGTCCCGGGTTAACAGGGATGCCAGGTGTATTTTTGATTATTAAATTTTAATAATAACATGTCATTTTACTACTACAGTGCCATCCCGCTTTTGACAACACATGATTTATGTCATTGCTTTCTAAAAAATCCCTCGTTCCTGATTTCGCTAGACCATTCTTTGGCGATCTACTCTACTAGGTATTACAAGAAAAAATGTCCGGAAACCACAAGCACAAATTAGAGGAAGGATTTGATTGACTTGCTCTGGAGGTTCTCTGATCGAATTAATTTGCATGTATCCATTGGGTCTGGTCTCTGTTATTCTAAGACGTTGACTCATACATTGTAGAAATCCTCTCGACATACATTGACCTTAACTCAAGGTTCACCAAATTGTCACTGAAAAAGTATTCCTTTGGGTGGAACTTGTTAATTTGCGACTACTATAACCATGCTTTTTTTTATTGATACCAACACACAATTTATACTAGCCTTTGGAACTACTAACATTTGAAATATCAGTCCCATCTTGCATATTAAATTTAGTATTCTCAAATCGTTTCCATTTTTCACTCTCCCCAACCAAGGATAGCAATATTTACATTTTATATCGCTGGAATGTATTTCTCTACTTCAGTAAATCCGCCCTTAGAGAAGCTATGAAGGTCGCAATGCAAATCAACCGACGGATTATCATCAGGCAAATCCCCCGCCCTCCCCTGCGTTCGTTCGTGTCTCTTCATTTTTCAGACGAAAAGTCACGATATCTATCACGATGACGTCAGATCCGAAGGCTTCTCCTGCCCGGGGCGAGCCCCATTTATGGTTCATTATTTTCGTACGCTGTTTTTTTTAAGTCTCGAGAGTGTACTTCACCTCTCTGGTCGTACACAAAAAAAAACCCGTTTATGGCCCAACCGGCGCCTTTCATTCATGTTTTGCCACTCAGCGGCGGTGTGGTATGGCATACTGAAGCATAATTAAGTTGAAATCTTTCCCCTCCTAGCCTACTTCACCTATGGAACCACGCAGACTAGAACGGCTGTCAATCGAAGTGGGCCCTGACGGCTGTTGCTGCTGCTGCTGCTGCAACGCAGTAAGCAAGAGTCCCCACCGCCGCCGTCTGAGATCTCTCTAGACGTAGGATTTTCGCGGCCGGCCCCGTCATAATATAAAGCCCACCTGGTCGACCGTTTTTGGCCGTTTAGTTGACGTGTGTCCGAATCGTTCAGTTCAGTTCAGTTCTCTCTTGGTGCAGTGTTCTCAAAGAGAAGGAATCGTTAATTTTCCAACCATGAAGGGATCATCATTGATTGTTACCGTCGTTGCAAGCGTGCTGGCCGTGGCCAGTGGATTTCCGGATGGAGCTCCAGCCGATACCTGTGTCAAGACTCGGTTCAATCAACCGAATCACGGTGCCGCGCGGAGCCAGGAGCTCACTAGCAGCCCGTTCCGGTTGACGGCCAGCGGAAATACCTTCTCGCCGGGCAGCCAGATCCAGGTGGACGTCAACGGCCACGATGTATTCCGTGGGTTCTTCCTGCAGGCTCGGGATGCCCAAACGAACGAATGGATCGGCGAATGGGTCGAATCCCCGAACACCAAAACCATTCCCGAATGTTCGGCCATTACGCACGCCGACAACAAGGACAAGCAGCGGGCCACCTTCATCTGGACCGCACCGAAGGACCGCCAGGGACAGGTCTACATCACGTAAGTCGGTCGCTAGATTAGGACCTTTCACTTGTGGACACCGCACGACGACCCGGGGGTCGAATGTGTGAAACGTATAATTAAGTGTCATTTCGATAATCATGGTGGGTTGATTATGGCAAAACAGATTCTTGCGCTGCTCGTGTGCGAGATTGGCTAATGCAGCTCAGACCTTTTATCACCCTACCCCGAAGGCACGCGGGAGATGTGGAAAGCGCGCTGACTTCTCTAGAATATTTAAAGACGGAGGCGAACGGCAATCGACCGGAGGAACCGGTCTCGTCGCCCAAGTGCAACAGCCTTTCTAACTGTATGCGCCGCGCACCCTCCAGTCACTATCGAGAGTGCGTTCTGCAACGAAAGAGATTACCCACGCCTCCGGGCACCTCCACCGCTGTGAATGGCAACCTCCGCCGGTCACTTAGTCATCGACAGCGACTTGGTGCGTACATGGAACATTTATGTGAATGGGTGTGGTGTCGAAACCAAGCAGGTTCTTCGGAGCATGCGAGAAATTCACGAAAAATAGTTGGCAAAAGTGAGCAATGTGATGTGGGAGGTCTTTAATGTCCTTGTAGCAACATTTGTTTTCGTCAATATTTCCATCAATATTGTCATTTCCAACAATATTTACGGGGGGTCATCAATATAGGGTCACTCCTCACTAACATTGGAGGTAGGCCCCATCTGCTGCTGTAGTAAATCAGAAGAGGAAAATGAGGCTAAATATTGAAACATGAAATCAAACTGTTTTGATTTTGTGTCAATATGCTCATCTACATAAATATGATTGTCAATACTTTTGAGTATTGACAAAATTGTTGCCGTGCGGTGCTTGCTTTACATTTAACATTTCTAAACAACATATAGTTTTTTTCAGTGGACATACATCACTGTTCCAATAATTGATGTTTGCGATTTTTAAGCCTCCAATGAAACCCGTTTCGCTTGCCACTGAACTTTCTGATTGAATGGCATATACCTAGAGCAGCTATAAAAACTGTAAACAAACTAATCACTTTTTATAACTCCTCTCATATCGACCCTCACAGATTTTTTTCCCCCACTGCTCCAGCGTTCATATTTCACACTCTTTTAATCACCATAATCCTCCGCACTCTCTCCCTCCCGCGGTCACCACGCGAACTACGATTATCTCTCCGTCACGTCATTCGACACATTCAACAGCTGTTTTTGTTTCTCGAGTGTCGCTTTTCGCACTCCGTTCAAGTAGTGTGCGGCGGTAAATATTAAGGTCACTGCGATGCCTGGTCGCACTAAATACATCAGAGGATCCGCGAAGATGACGTTTCATTGCCACCCGTTTTATGTTTTTTTTTAATCTGTCAAGTTGAACTTTTGCTTTTTTTTTAGCGGTACCCTCGTCAAGAACTACGGCACCTTCTGGGCGAATCTGATTGCCGAGGTTCCAGCGGCGCGGCACTTTGGATGAATCCAGCATATCAGCGGCCTGAACGATGGAAGTGTGCGTGTGACGCGGGGATTGAGTTGAAATTGTACATACAAAGTGCGTTTCCTTGACCGTTGACGAGGCAAGGAAAGATCGGTCGGTTTCTGTAAATAAATTCTCGGCTTGTTCAGTTCTACTTTTTATTAAAGCCTCATCATTTCCGTTTCCATAGCAATCATAGCATACTCGAAACTCTACCCCAACGTCCTGCAGTAATGTTGAAGTTCGTATTCCATGTTTGGTGAATCTCTATGATGAAAATTTGACTCATCTCACTTGCCCTGCTGCCGAATTATCCTCTCTCTGTGCTCTTTCGCATAAATTTCAACCAATGCAGTACCATTTTCCACATCACTACACTTTGAAGACGGTGAAAGGCGGGGAGGAGGAGAAGCTAAGGTCAAGTTGGACAGGGCAGGATAGTGGAAAACACTGCAAGAGGCAGCGCGAACAAGAAAATCCCAAGAGAACCATAAAAGAGCTGCACGTTGCTGACGGCAGCTATCAACCGTTGTCGTCGTCTGACTGTCGTCGCTTTTACATTACTGTGGAGAATTCGATGAGAGAATGCGATGGTCATTATAGGTACACTGAGCTGAGGATTGAATGTGATGAACAAGGCTGGATAAACAATAGAAAAGGGCCCATCAGCACTTGTAAACAAACCGTTCTAAAGCCCTTTCCTCACAAATCAATAGCCGCCCACGCAAACCAACACCATGATCGTGTAGAGGAAATTTAACTTTATCCGATCATAGTGTTAGTTTGCTGGGCCCTTTTCTATTGTTAATCCAGAAGAGTCAACATTATTCATTTCGGTCATGCCGAAAAAAAAAATGCGAATCGAAAAGCTTTGCTGCTCTTTGCCGTTTTTTTTTCGCACAGTAGGCGGCTTGGAGCAAAGGGGGAGGGTGGGTTGGAAAAGCTCTTGCACTCTGTAGGACCAAACAACATGAATGCGTTCGGCGCCCGTCCCATCTTATCGTACGGTTGTTGCGAACAAGTGAATTCTTTCTTGCACTCAAACAGACGGTGCAGATTTTGTGAATCGTTGTTTGCAACAGCGGATACGTTCTTTTGAAAAGTCATCCTTGAAGTTTCAAAGCACGCTAGATCCATGGATCCCCAACATTTACACCGTGCTCTTGGGTGTACGAGCATGTGTATGTGTGAGTGGATGTGTTTGCGCTTCGTTAGATTATCGGGAAAACCCGACAAAACACGAGTACACGAGTAAGAAAGGTTGGGAGTAGGGAGGGAGAGAAAAACGTGAGAAAAGCAGCCCCAAAGTGAAAGAAGAAATCGATGTAAAAGTTTTTCTGCGTGCTTCTCAAACTAGCGAACGACAACGACGACGACGAGGGGACGTGAGGTTCGTTTAGATAAAGTAATACGCCTAAATGTAGGCTACGCAGATGGAAAGCACATCAGAGCTGCCAGAACTATGTATTTTTCGAATACAGTCAAGATTCCTATAGTACGGATTCGTTCTTGCCGGATTCCTATAGTACGGTTACCCCTGGATTCCTATAGTGCGGTCGATCCGGCATTAACGAATACACGTAGCATATGGGATTTGACCTAATTGGGACCAAACACTGATTGTAGGGTAATTTGAAGAGATAACTTCCTGGTGTCTTCTGAACAGTTATTAAACAGAATATTTGCCACCTTTTGGGAACATTTAGCATCCGGAAAGTCAGAAGTCTGGTCCTGTGGAAGACCCGGAACATCCGTAAAAGTGGTCAATTCATGAATCTGATCCCAGAGCTCCGCGGTTTTTTCGAAACCACTCCTAGACATCTTATCAGAATGAATTCGGAGTTGTGACTGGAATATGGACACTAGAGACCACGGGATGGTCCACCGGAAGATCCGGAACATCCGTA